>NC_052022.1:31870939-32175610 GCF_015832195.1 Motacilla alba alba | reverse complement strand
ACAAATAATGAAGTGGAAATGCAGTGAAGAAAAAGCACGTGGATCCCTCAGGACTGAGAAGGTTCAGCCTTTACTGTTTCACTACTTTGTTCCCTATCTCCTTCCATCAGGAGATGGTGATGAAAACTTAGGTGACCACACAAAATTCCCTCCTACAGCATATAAAATTCCTTGCACCCCAATGAGCACAGGGCAAATTAATGTAGATATTTTTGTATATGGATATTGACATCCTCATGTGTTTCCTTGTCTCAGGAGGAGTGGATGAGAATGGAGAAGATTATGGAACAGGGAAAAAATAATTCTTAGTTTTTTGATTTTCCAAAATGCTCTAAAACAATTCTTGTCCAAGTCAATGAAATTTTGACTTCTTTTTCTCCTGTGAGCAATTAGAAAGAGGTGACAGATTGTGAAAAAAACAATCCCATGATGGTAGTTTCATTTGGACAAACTAATTACCTTCTCACTGACTGCATGCAAACAGCAAGATCCTTCTGAGTAAGGTCCTTACCAGAGCCCCAAGGAGCTGCATTTGTGTCCTGCCCTGGTAATTCTTGATGTATTTTAAGAAGTGAGGCCTGGGTGATGCAGAAAGTATTTCCCGTGTTTTATCAATACTTTAAATACAGGTCACACACCAAGCCCTCACTATAAATTAAGACACAATTTACACTAAGAGGAAATTGTTACTTATTTTTATTCACATAGCCTGAAGTTCTTTTCCAATGTACAGATAGTGGTCTCCTTCATCAGGGCTGACGTTTCAAGTACTGAATAACTGAGAGATAAATAAAACTGTATTATGACTACCAAGCTTTTCATGATACATATGTGGGTTATGATGATACAGAGAAATATAATAGGATGCTCCCAACAGCCACATAATATCCTTCAGCCAGAGGCTGTGCAGAAGAGACACTGAATCCAGTCAAAGAAAAAACAAAGTATTAAATGTGGGGAAGGTGCTTAAATGCTGAAGGATATTCTTTCATCACTCAGTGCAATAATCCTTATACGATTATTTTGGAAATAAGAATGTATTTTTTTTTCATTAAGCATAAACAAAGAATCATGTCTAACTTTACCTTTGATCAGTTTGTCTGTTCTTAACCTTAGGACAGTGTGTTAGAACTGAAAGGAGAGCACTTTACTGTGCCTCAGCCACAGCAGAACTATTCCCAGAGAGAGTTACACTGCTCACCACACACAGACACTGCCCCTTCTTCCTAATAAACCCTACTTCTACAACAATTAAGAGAATAAATTCTGCTTCCTACTAGCTTTTGTTTGTTTGTTTTAGGGTTTGTTTGTTTTTTTGTTTTTTTTTTTTTTTACTTTCAGCATTCATTCTTGATTTGATTCTCAACAGATCAGCTGTTGTATTTCAAACTAGAATATCTGTGGGGAATAGACCTGCCTCAGGCCCCCTTTCCTTGGTTGCAGCTCCATGAAGAGCAAACTCAAAGCACACCTCAGTACACCCCAACAGGAGTCCCAGACAGGAGAGATTCAGGGTACAAAAGATAAAGGCAAGCTTTTACTCAAACTCATTTAAATAACTACCATATGTATCCAAGAACTCAGCTTCCTTCTACTCCCATGTCCTCAAAACTGGAAATGCTGCTTACCAGCATATATCAGGAGCTAACAATTGCCTTACACTAATCTCACTTTGTATGTTCTTTCTCAAGTTGTCTTGGGTCACAATTCCTATAAAAAGAATGCAATCTCATAAATGAAATTTGAGTGCTAGTTCTCTCCTCACTGCAGACTAGATTTCACTCTCATCATTGAAAAAAAAAATCATTACAAATAGCCTGCTTGTGGTATTTATGTCCTGCCAGTAGCCACGGTACAAAAGAAGTGGAAAAAAAAAAAAGACAAAATATTGCAGAAACAGAATGAATTTTGGCTTCACAAAATGAAATAGAGCAAAGAGGCGGCTACTCTCTAGAAATGCTTCAGGAAGATAAACATCAGGGAGTGGAAAAGGCAGTACCAAGACAAGAACAAGAGAGGCATCAATACATTGAGGCAGTGAAGGATAAGGCTGCCAGTCTGGAGTGCTGAGTTCTGGAATAGCCTCTGAATGGGAGAGACAAGACACACCATGCAGTGCTCTGTCATCCTGCTGTTGTTGATGGGCAAGTCAGGAGGTTTCCTTTACTTGTGTTCTCACCTCTTTCTGGCTTGCCCCCTTATGCTCATTGAAAAGTCTCCACACAATGTTCCTGCACTGTGAAGGAGATAATGCAGCCCTTGAGACCTTCTGTTTGGGTATAAACACCCTGTCATTCCATTTTAAAGATGAAAAAATTCCCTCAGGTTATTCAGAGCAGTCCACACAAATGTACAAAATGCACTTTGACCTCATACATGCACAGAAAATATTAATAGACCTTTAAAGCCTTGCATTAATAGCAAAACCTGCCTGCTAAACTTCAGCTATTCTTTCTGGACTAGGCTGCTCCTGAATGGAGATAAATGACACTGTGACAAACCAATTCCCAGGTGACAAAAGCCCAACCACAGCAGCCAGCTACACGTGCTGTCAGAACCTCATATTCCAGGGAAGGTGGTAAAAGATTGTTTTGGACACTTGCTGGTATTTGATCCCCCTATAGCAGTTGGGAATGTAGCCAAACCCCCACCCTGTTGGTGACAACAGGCTGACAAATCCCTTCTATCAAAGTGATTGATAAACGCTTTGCCATATTTAGTAATTGTTTTCCCCAACTTCTGAGCTTTATTTCTACCCTGCCTACACAGCCCCTGATGGCTGTCCACTGAGCAGCTTCTGAGCATTAAACAATCAATTTCTTCAGCAGGTCTGAAGGCAGCAAATTTATAGAGCTGTCACCCCAACACCCAGCCATCTCCACCCTCATTTCTTCTTAGCAGGATGGCCAGGCCTGCAGAGTGACAGCAAAAACAAGGCAGAAGCACCCCAGGGAAGGACTGAAGGAGAATCAAGGACAAAGTCCACACACTGGATATGAGAAGATTTAGGGATTCTTTCTCTTTTACCAACCCAATGAAAATTTCAAACCTCCCTAACATGCCTTCCAGGATTTATGCAGCCTGCTGTCACAGGAACTAATACATTTTATGAGCATTTGCACTGAAAACCAGGGAAGGCACCACACACATCAGCACTAGAGCTCCTAACAAAGTCCTCATTGCAACTCAGGCACAAAGCTCCTTTCTCACAGCAAAAACACAGTTTACAGTATAAAGAGAGAGCATCTCTCTTTCTACAAAGAGTTTCAGCTAAACTGATCTGTTGGAACTGCCATAATACAGCTTTTCCTGAATGAAAAAGTATCTTATTACCAATATTATTACAGGATAAAAAACCTACCTCCCAGCTGAAAAGTCTATTAATAATTGGCAAAATGAGCCTTTTCATTATTTTTCATCAAAGACCACACCATGATACAGCAGTTACCGAATTCCTTATCACCTCTCTCTTTTTATTTGACTCCTGACTTGCAGAAAGGTTTAAATCATCAGAACTGTTTTCAAAAAGGAAATGTTTCAAAAGTACAGTGTCTGCAAAACACCAAGCTACTCAGGTGCAGCAAAAAAATGACAGCTTGCCTTTTACTTGGGAAATAGTGACCCATTACTGTAGTGGATGAAAAGCCTCTCTTTGAGGTTCCAAACTTCTAAAAAGGATGATACTTGGTATTAACCTGCAGTTCTGGCCACAGCCTGAACACTAATTCTTTGAGAACAGTTTTAAAATAAGTCTCAACTATCTTGAGGATGGCAGTTCGGAGTGTAGGGTTTTTTCACTTAAGGCTTTTCAAAACCAGCTTATAAGATCTGTGTTTCTAGCTAAAAGACCCATTTAAAATGTTTAAGAGTAACTTGCAGTATATCTCCACTAAAATATACTTTTCTGACAGTTCAAAAGAATTAATGATATTTAACACCCTCAACAACTCTCAACTTCCCCCAGTAACTTTAGATGTGCAGAGACCAGAGAAATGTTATAAAATGAAGAGATTGTTTCTGTATATTTCTTTCCTTGCCAGAATATTCTTGCCTTAACTAAAGTCTCTCTTAAAAATGTGTTCTAAAAGAAAAACAAAATATATTTGGAGAAGATACGGCGTTAAGATGCTGATCTGATCTTCCTAGTTCTCAAACTAACAGCTGATACCAAGTACAGTCTGTCTGACCAAAACCAAACTTTTCAGCTTCTTTTAGGTGATCTGAGTGTTACAAGGAGTTGTTTAATTCAACTTTAGATTCCAGGATCAAAGCACAGTGAACAGCAGAGGGGTTGGTTGGTGGGTTGGGTTTTGCTTTTTTGGGAGGGAAGTGGGAGCACATCTGTCAGAATAGAAGAGACTTTTAACCCAATTTTAGTGAGGCCACATATAAATGCATGGTATTGCTCTTTTAAATGAATGACATTTCAGGTAGTTATTAAAATAAAAGAAGTATCTTATTTTTCGCTCTCAGTTTTGGATAAGTGCTTCATTCCTGGCACTTCTCTTGAACATGAAGCTCTTGTATGAATTCATAAACATAAATTTATGATCAAATTGTAAGGCAGAGAAAGAGGACAGTGAAATTTCAGAGTGTGTTTTTCCCTCACACTGTTTACATCCAACCCAACCTGCACCTATGCCTGTGGTGAGCCTGTTGACAGCTACAGTGCTACATCAACTCCAGAGCCAGTCTCCTCATTTTACATTCTGAAAAGATGCTGTTTTGCCCTGAAAAATATGCTGTCTGTTAACACAAAGGAACAAAAAGCTGCTTGCACAAGGAAGCATGTGCACTTTGTTATATTTCCAAAGACATTCAGCACCTAGACAGTCACTTCATGTCTGGATGTACAGAAAGAAAGCAACAGCTGAGCAGCACAACAGAACAAACTCCTGACTGCTGGACAGCTTAAACCTCCAGGCAGAGACAAAGCTCAGCAATTCTTTATCCCAAGACCTGCAACACTGAAGTGACATAAATACACAAAATTGTCCTTCAGTGGGGCCACCTGAACACAGAACTCTGGTCCATGCTGGATGCCTGTGGCAATCATTTCTCAAAAGACAGGAATTATACATGAAATGCAAACCAGTTAAAAGCAAACAAATACAACCATCAAGACCATGACAATCAACATAGATTTAGGGAAAAAAACCCAAGGTGATATCCGTGGAGGTGACCAAAAAGGCAGAAGGGTACTAGGACACTGCAAGCAGCCATGATGTGACATCAGTCATATTTCTCCCTGGAAGCACTGAAGGAATTCCAGTTTCTGTCAGGTAAATGGGATCAAAAACTCCTTTTTTAAGGAAAAAAAAAAAAGTTGTAAGTAATACATGAACTTTTCAGGAGCTACTGTTTTTATTCATACATGCCTTCTGTTTTGTAGCTGTGTGTACATAAAAGCCACAACAAGATGGATGCAGGTTGCAAACTTACTCCAACAGTAGTTAGATGCCTAATTTTCTAATTTTTTATTCATTTCACAGCTCCTTTAAATGCTACCCCTTCATCCACCTTGTGAGCAGGCCATTTCAACTGCATTCTCTCCCAAACTTTTTGCAATTTTACATTTTAAAACACCAGAATGCTTAAAGGCCAGTGGCAACATAAACATGGTGACTTGGTCAACCCAAGAGTATTTAATTGGAGTTGCCAGAGTGCAGTGCAGCCCTCTGCACAGAAAAGATTTCAAGACATTTGGCTGGCAGTGTTGTGGTGTTGGCCAGGGTGATAAGCATCCTCAGACACCTTGAACAGCTGGAACACCTTGCAGACACAAAATAATCTGCTCAAAAGGCATCTTGCTTGAGTGAAGGAAAACATTTCACGTGGCAGTTCAAGTACCCTAAACCTAGTTTTCAGACTCCAGTCTGCCCATTCCCCCTACCAAAGCAGCAGCTGGATTTCCCGTGTTTGCATTTGTAGCACAAAGCCTTGTGCAACCTCTTCACACCAAGCCCACCCTGAGACCACAGCAGTTCCATGGTGCCTCCTCCTACCCTCCACTGGCCCGCAGTTTGAAAGCCAGAGCTTGTGGTGCCTGTGAGACAGGATATCTGTTGTCTCCCCTTTATTTTCTTCTTTTCAGGGTTTTGATTTTCTGTCAGTCTTGTCTCAATGGGACAGAAGTTTTAAGGCTTGAAGTGTTTGGTAGCCAGACAACAGACACGGGTGTTTCCAGAGGAAACTGGTTTTTCAGTTATATATAAACCATCACATTAATGCTGGCAGTCCCATCTGGGGCCTGACAGTCATTTTCAGAGGCCAGCAACAACCAAGCCTGCAGGGTAAATTATCATGACCCCACCACTCTCCCTCCCCTTGGCTTTAAAGTGGAAGAGAAGGGTTGAGGAAAGAAGTTCTTCACACAACTTTCACAATTTAACAATTTCTCTTCAGCTCTTTCACAATTTAACCTATACTGCACATTTCACTTGGCCCAACTTGGAACAAGCCTATCAAGGCTTCTGCTGTAAAAAGTCTGTAAAATTCATTTGGTAAACCAAAGAGCTGAAGAGCAACCACCATGCCCCTAACTCATTACAAGTCCCTCAGAGAATCTGATCATTGGTAAGGAAAACGTGAAAATCACCTGAAAAAAAATTAAGCACTGTTGGACAAGAGGATTTGTATATGAAATACAGATCAAAATAATGTTGACATAAATATTTTCATAAGACCCTTTAAAAAAGAACACAGATATGCCATGGTCTTTGCCTTGGTAACCTGAAAGATTTATATAAATTTAAAAAGGGTAAAGACCTGCTTATGAAGCTTCCTATATACCATTATTCTAGAATTTGGTTAGGATATTTTATTCTTCCTTGCCATTTTGTGAATCTTGTCTAATTAAAAAAAAATAGTTCAAGTCTGCAATTTACAAGTTAAGGGCTGCCTTGCTCTCTCTACATCAACTTGACTTATCTCTATTTTCCCAGAAAAATTGTTTCAAAAAGATTATAATTAAGAGCCAGAAAGAGTTTGTACTTTTGTTTTGTTTATATAAAACAACATATATAATAAACAAAACAATTTTGTTAAAATTACATGTAAGAAGTCTTTGCCAGGTCAGGCCATCCAAACCCTTGAGATACACACACTATTTCTGAACTGCCTATAACTAAATTCAATAGGAAGTCTGGTGTTATTACTGACTCAAACATCATTTTTGACAAAGTCAAATAACACAGAGCTCAACCACTGTACCAGCTCTCAGTTCCACACATTCTTAGAGAACAAATGAGTATTTCCTCATTTGGCAATTTCAAGGGAACAACTGTATGCTGTGTCTGACCAAACATAAGTTGTTTGCTTAGTCCCAAAACTGCAAGACTTTGAAAAAATACACAGAACAACCAAAAGAAGGAAAAGGTGTTGCAGATTTGCTTTGATTGGCAACAATTCAATAAAAACAAGTTATGCTTGAATATTGCAAAGTTAATGAACTGCATAATCAGGAGAGAGTATCAGCTGTCAGAATCATTAGAACTGATAGAAATGATTGCAGTATTGTCCCAGCACTAATGTAAATCTTAAAAATTAATTTTTTTTTGCTCAGACTGTCTTCATGCAACCTGTCAAAGCCTAATTATAATCTAACTTAACAGAAGATTCATTGGAGTAAATTGAGAAAACTATATAAAAACTGACATAATTGTTCCTAAGCCTCCTGATCTGTTGGTCACTCAGAGAAAACTTCACGGGCATGGACTAAAACTGATCAGTCACCATGCCACTCTCTCTGCTGTGTTTGTCTACCCCATGCCATCCTTCTCACAACCATCACAGCATTTCTTCTTTAAACTGCACTTCATTCCTGGGAAGAGACCAACTCCATTGCTGGGGGAAAAAAAAGCTCCAAATGGCACCATGAGCTGCACTGTTATCTGTATTAACATTACATTCTAAAGACAACTACAAGTGCTCTCATTTAGGCACTAAACTGTTCTCCACACAACCACAGCAGCCCCAACAGCAAGCAGAGTGGTTTTGCTCCTTTCCAGTTGATGTGTGCCCTTCCATAGAGCCGTGTAGGCAGATTGCCACCTTTAAATGAAAGAAGTGTGAACTTGCCAGCATACTCTATAGTCTTGCCTCACACAGTCTTCTAAAACAAGCTGTGCCTTCAAAACAAACATCCAAGTGGAAGATACAAGCCAACAAGCTGCCAGAAACCAATTCCCTCCAAGACAAGCAAGATAACCTGGACAAATACAGCCAATGGACTGAAATGTTTATAGGAAGGGGACAACAAACAACACACAGAGCAAAAGACGACACAAAAATTGTTTCCATAGAAATCTTGTCTCCTAAAACAGTGATAGAAATCACCATGGAAACAAACTTAAGGAATTATGATGCAGATTTAAAGTCTAACCCTGGTTTAAGGATTAGAGGACCAGCCAGACCACTGCTCCAGCTGCTGTATCCCTCTTGGAGCAAGCAGAAGCAGGATGCTTGCTTAATCACAAATAATTGTCGATTTTGCCATTAAGTAAGATCTATTACTAATTTTCTTTTGCAAAGGATAGAGTTGCACATGGGTTTTGACAACTTTTAGAAGTTATGTTTCAGCAGGCTCCATAAATTGCAAACAAACCCAGCAAAAGCACCAAGGTGCACTGGACATTTTTGTAAGGTCTCTATAAAATGGGCATCAACAATCCTATAGAAAATAAAGGGATTTAAATGTTTTTCTGCTCATTCTATAGAAAAGCCACATCATTATTTTGGTGCAGTTGTGTAGTCAAAGGAATCTGTGTGACTCCACTAGTTGGGAAGATAATTTGTCCTAACTTTATGAATAAAATGATGTATTCTCTGCTTTGTACAATTTATATTTTGAGCTGGCTTTAAAATCTAACTCTAAATATTTTAGGTCTGTTCATATCCATACTGATTTAGGGGAAAAAAAACCCAAACAAGTGACCTCTGGCCACTGAATACATTAGATTAAAGAGAAGTCACTGATAGGAATGATGAAACCATTGTTATCTGAATATTTACTTTCTGTACTTAATGGCAATTAACCAACTCACAGGAATTTGTGCCTTAAGGTCTTCATTTTCCTTCACTTTCACATCAGTAATTTTGGTGCTGCCACCAGTTTCAAATTATGATATATATTCAAAATCTTTCTCTGAGGAAATCTGGAGTGAAAGTTAACTTATGTTGCTGAAAGTTATCTTTCTTGAGAGCTGTCATTGTCCCCTTCCATTCCAGCTGCTGTATTTAGGACACAGATGGGTGAATAACTCCCAATCAACTGCTCACCTGTTCAAAAAACACATTTATTTCAAATACAAAGGTAAATTTTGAGGACAGTTAACCTAATACTATGAGGTCTTACTGTCTTCCTGCTTTTTAAATTCCTTACATACCTTAAGACTCTAAACAAAAACTCTGGCTTTAAAGAGTCACAAATATCACAAAAGATATTCGTGAACTACTAGCTGTGGTGGAATTTGCTATATTGCATCTGGCTGATGCAGTTCCCTCCATTAATTGTACAGAGCCTGTATTTGGAAGCTCTAGCTAATAAGCTAAGAGAGTCTTTATGGCTTTCAATTTTCCAACAGCTGGCTGGTATGGAAACAAGATGTCTTGGCACAGAGAATTGTTAATTCTTGTGTAAATTCAGTGTGGCTAATTATGTGTCACACAACAATGGAAGTATGCAAAATAAGTAATGTGAAGCACCTAGCCGGATTCTGGCAAAAAAATCTTCCCCATCATTAAGCCATTAAAAATGTTCTTATGCAGAGGTAGGATTTCAACAGCCCAAGAAGGAACACCACATTTGGCATATGCTCAGCACCAAAAAAACCCCAAACCAACCCAACCCACCTCCCAAGCACTGCTCATTCATTCTCTGAAGTATATCAGTTCATTTTAATTGCATGTTTTGGTTGTAGTCTTCTCCGTTGGTTTACATTATGTTTTCCATGCATTGGTTCCAGAAGACTGAAATTTTTTCTTGATGTCGCTGTGTTTTTCAAATTGTAACCTGTGGTTAAGTGGAGCATTGGTTGCTAAGATGTTTCACAGGGACATATGAATGACATGAATGAATGAAGGAAGTTAAATTTCTCTTGCCCCTGTGTATTTATCACCATCAAGTAGAGGAAAAAGAGAAAGTGAGATTAGAATATTATTGCTTTTTTCTGAAAACTGTTGTTTTGTCTTTCAGGTAAGAATGTTTTTCCCCTTCTTTATCTGCCCATTCAAGCTTTTGTGGAATTCTCATGTAAATAAATAGGAAGAGGACAAGCACTCTCAATAGCTCTGAAAGTCACTTCCACCACTCTCTGTCAAGTCAAGATCAGAAAAATTCTGATAGCATGTTTCACATCAGACAGGAGTGTACAGAACACCAGCACAAATGTAAGATTCACCATGAGTTAAAATGGTAAATTAAAAAAGAAAACCAACAAAACCCAGCAAAACAAGTTACAAAAAAAAATTAAATAAACTTTTCCAAGCAGAGCAGATAATTCCTTTTGGTTTATCCCTTTTGTTGAACACTTTATGCACTTTTTCTGCAGTACAAAGCTGCTTTTTTCATTATTAATGTCTGGAGGTAGCTAGTTGCCTGTTGAGCAGTCTGCTATGTCACAAACAAAAAAAATTGTCCCTTATCTGCTGGATGGCTCCAGTGTACAGCACCTGCCTTCAGCTCCCCAGTCTTGAGAGCCAAAGCCTTGGCTCCAGTTGGAGCACTTCACAGAAATGCTGGTGAAATCCTCCCCAGACAGCCTTTTCTGTGGACCTGTGTGATGTGGTGATTTTTAGGGTAGTTAGGATTTGGTGAAGGGAAGGAGAAGTCTTGACTCCATTTCAGAAGGTTGGTTTATAGTATTATGATATCTATTACATTAAAAAAGATTACACTATAATTATACTACAGAGAATAGAGAGAAAGATTTATTAGAAGGCGAGACAGGAATAGAAAGGAATGAATAATAAAGTTTTGTGACTCTCAGAGAGTACAAGAGCTGCTGCCTCCTCGATTGGTCAGTAAGTAAAAACATTTCACATTGACCAGTCAAGAAAGCACCTGCTGTATTCCACAGTAGCAGATAATAAATTGTTTATACTTGAAGCTGAAACCCTCTCAGCTTCTCAGGAGAAGAAAATCTTAGTAAAGGGATTCTCACAAAATATTATAACTATACCTGTGCTTTCTGTGTTCTCTTAGGGACTGGTGAGGAGGACAAGCACTCTCTGCCACCAGTCAGCTTCCTTCCTGTTGACATATCCTGATTTTTCCTCAGTAAATATGAACATTTGCATTCATACTCAGCAGCCACTGGTGCATCTCCTCTCCTACACTTGGCTTCCTATGTAGAGTTTACACCTTAATTGGAAGGAAATCAGTCATTATCCAGGCTCTTGACTACAAAGAAAAGAAAACACCATCTTGGGCCATACCAGAGAGAAAGCCTATTTGTCACTCCACAGGATCTGCATCACAAAATTCCAACCACGGGCTGCCATCCTGGGTTCAGCAAATGAGCAGAGGGAGAACAAACACTCTCAACCTCCATAAAAATGGTCTCTAGTGGTGAAGTGTTCAGAGAAGCAAATCTGCTCTCTGTGTCATGTCCAAGAGTAACATCCCTCCATAAGGAGTTAGTAAGCAAAGTGCCATCTATGCAGACCACAAATCACACCAAGCACAAGACATTTCACTACCACAGGAAAAACTAAACAAAAGAAAACCAAAAAAACCACTCGCAACCCTACCAGTAGTTACATATTGCCAATCATATAGAAGACATCAGCAGTGAAAAAAGGACTTGAATTCTAGGACCTAGTCTCAAATATATTGGCTGGATATCTTAATATACACAAGAGTATTTTCCTGCTCTAATACATTTGTGATTAAATAGTGTTTAGGCATATCTTCTGAATTTGTTAACAGCTTCTCAGGAAGCTTTTCAGAGAGCAAAGGTTAATACACACTTGGAATTATCCTGTTGATTTGTCATCCCATCTCCATGTGGTTAAGCCCATCACAGGAGCCAATATAAATTTAACACCATTTCAGGAAAGGCTTAAAAATATTCTGTGTCATATCGTTTAGAGGAGGTCATGTAAGTTCCAAAGGCAGCCTTTCACATCCACAGTGTGACACTATTAAATCCAAGTGTTTAAAACAAGATCTTATTAAGATTACTCAGCTAGACTGGGGATACACAGTATTTTACCTATAAAGCAGTGTAAAATGTCTTGAAGATTTGGCTTCACACTGATACCAATTCCAAAGATTTGCTGTTTGAGAGTCCTAATTAGGCTGCTGTATTCTAACAGATTGTTTAGCCTTCTCTGAACTAGTATTTCCTAAGCAGCTTGCCAATTCAAAATACTTTATTCTTAAGATGTTGTCTCTTTTGGCTACTTTGCTCTGCTAAATAACCCTCAAATTATTTCTGTCAGCAGTACGTCAGCTGAGTACGCTCTTAAGCTTCAGCCTCCCACTCAGGTGAAAAAGCAAACAGGAACTCCTGTATCTTTTGACTATCAAAAGTGAAACAAAAGATTATTTGTTGTAGAGAATGCAAATATTAAACAGTTGTAAAATGCAAATGCATTATCTCCTGTAGCAGCCTGAGGTTTCCCCATTAGCCCCAATCATTAGGCTATAATCAAGATTATCTGGTTCTCTCTAGAGTAAGTAGACAAGGAGTTTCCTTCACCCCTGCTTCTTATAATTTATTTATTAGTTTTTGTCAGATCTGCAATCAACCCTCAGTTCTGGGACAAAGACTAACCCTAACCCCATTTTTGGGGGTACATCCAAAAACAAACCAAAACCACAAAAAACCACCAACCCCACACACATTTTTTGTGTAAATCAGATTCCAGATCCCGGATGAAATAAACCACAAAGTGATGCACACACTAATAAAACACAAAACAAGATGCAGCACACCCACAAAAGCCTTCTGGTTTCAACTACAAAGCCAAAGGTAGGTGCAGCTTTATTATTTAGAATTAAATTCCTAGTGCTGCACAGCTGAATGAATTAACAGGCACAGGAAAGAGCTTTTCCACTTGCATTTTCAGAGTTCATTTTACCAGGGCTCACTGTGAGATTTACAAGAGGGTTCACTCACACATATACTCCTGGAAATATACAGCTCACCACAACCCTAATTTCTAACTGTGCCTTGTTCATTACAATCTTTAAAGATTTTGCTTAAGATATTTGCTATTAAACTTTTTTTGTTGACTTGCAACTTTTTGTGACTTGAGCCACAAAAAAAAAAAAAAAAAAAACCCAACATGCAAAATGAGACAGATGAAGCCAAAGTGCCTTTTTAAAAATCCATAACCCTGTGGTTAAGTATGTCTTGAGATGGAATTCCCAGAACATTTGCATCCTCCTAGGGTTTCCATCTGCAAGAGTAATGCTCTGATTTCCATTCCTTACAATACCCTGGTGAGAAGTATTCTCAGTTTTATCTGTTTAGGGTTTTCATGGTTGTCTATTAATCACCAGCAGGAATATAGACTGGATCTCGAGGTCCCACTTGGCAAGGACCTACTCCTAAGGCTCCATTTCCCTCATCAGTGCATCGTATTATTAGAATTCTGTCCTACAGAGTGGATATTTGCATTTCTTCTGGAAACCCATGGGGTTAGCAAAGCTTCATTAGAATGGATTAAAAAAATGCTTTTCCTTCTAGTTTAAAGTAGATCAGCTCTGAAAAGGAGAACTAACTGCCTACAGAGATGGGCCATGTGGAAGTGGAAATCTTTTTTCAAAGTGGGAACTGAACAGCTCACTCATACCCCATGTAACCACCACAATTACTCAGTTACTGGAGAAAAGTGTGGAAGGCAGCACAACAGTTCTCTTGCAGATGTCCTTAAAGCTTAATCTCCCATAGTCTTGGTTTTGATATTAAAAAACAAACAAACACCAAAAAAAACCCTAAAAAACAATCAAGACCCTCCCCAATCACTGATTTCTAATGAAAGAAAGAAAAAAAATTCAACATCATCCTTTTCATAAGAGTAAAAGAAGCAGAAGATGCTAACATGGTCACTCCTGCCCTTGGCAGGGGGGTGCACTGAGTGACCTTTGAAGGTCCCTTCTGACCCAAACCTTCCTGTGATGCTCTGCTGTGTCTGCCTGCTGCTGTACACCCTTATCAGAAAGAAACAGGGCCAAAAGTAAAGGCAGTTGCATAAGTGACAGAAGATATTTCACAGAGATTGTAACAAGCCATGAAACTTCTTTTGGAGGGCAAGTTATTTGTGTTCTATACTGGACAATTAATGCCATTAGAGAACACAGAATTAATAGCCCTCATTAAAAGCATCTAGAGAATTTCCCTGCTACAGTGGCTGTGACCAACCCTGAATGCCCAAGAACAAATCAAGGTTGCATCCTTCACTCCTCTATGTAATTTTTGCTGAATATACATTTATTTAATATATATTATTACGGTTGCTCTATTTCTCCCTGATTATTCATTTTCATTGAAAAAGCATTGCTTTACTCTTGTCGTAACAGCATCCCTTGGCTGCTAATACAAGATTTCTATTTTAGCACTGAACAAGAGCAGGTACCCTGCTCTGAAGGTTTGAAATCTATGGAGCATTTTAAGGGGACTGATAATATTTAAATAAAAAGAATTTCCAATATTAAAAAAAAAAAAATAAAGAGCAAGTTTTCAAGTCTAGACAAACATGCTAGGAAATATTTTCAAATAATTTTTAAAAAATCAGTAAGCTATTTCCCAATAAAGTCATTTGTAATTCAGCTTGATAGTGGAACCCAAAAAATGGCTCTAAGTAGTTTTCAGGACCCACGTAGAATACATATTCAGCTTTCTATGTCTGCATATGTGCTACCTGAACCAATTAAGCAGATTTGCTTGATAACAGATTTCAGGGGGATGGTGATAGACAATGGAGATTATCAGTAGACAAAAATCCTATCCTATACAGTGAACCATTATAGAATCATCACATATGTCATACCAATTCATGATATCTCTCCAATGGGATATCAAGACAAATTTAAGGAAACTGAAATGATGAATCCTTCAGATAAGGACATGCACCCCACTTTAGTATGGGTTAAAGTAGTTCTGTGCAAATCACAGCTTATGTACCTTAATACCTATTTTTTTTTTAACCTAACATTTTGAGGGAGGAATTTCTAGGGGATTGAAGGTGGGGAAGAGTCACAGAAATATAAGCAGAGAAACACACCACAGAGAAGAGATATATAACTTTATTTAAAAATATATAAAATTGAGATAAATTCTCTAAAATAAGCCTTCATTAAGACATGGTAGCACAGTGAATTCTATCATACATTAAGTCATCTGGGAGTCCTGTCTTCAAGAGAGCCAGAATTGCTTACCCAAGTTCAGTGATTGCTCTCAGATAGTCTGATTGGAAGGCGCAGGATTGATCCCAATCAGCTCTAGCTCATAAGCCATTCAATTTCCTGAAAACCCTGCAGTGCTACCTTCTCCCAGATGCCTGAGACACTGCTAAAGTGTGAGACACATCTGGCAAACAGCAGGCAGAATGAACACATGAAGAGGGAAAGAATGGCAGGCAGAGCTGAGGCTGCTGAGACAGAGATAATACCTCCTGAATTCATAAGGAACAGACAGCAGCATGAGGAGGAATAAAACCATATGGGGGAAAATCACCCCATCAAACTGGGGTCTCAACCATGAGATTCAGCCAGCTTTGAGAAACAATGAGAGCAGCTCCTCCAGCTGACTGACAAAAGGCAGCCTGGCAAAAGCTCCCCAGGAGGCTCACTGGGATGGGCAGTGCAGCTGCAGGTTAGTTCCAGCCTTCCACTGCATGTGCAGCCAACAAATAATTGCTGTAGGCTTGCAAACATCTCCTGTTTGCAAAACCTCTCTGCACAATGTAGAAGCTGCTCGGGCAAAGCAACCCCCTGAGGAAGGACACTGGGCATGAAGCAGGAAAAAGCTTGCCTTTATAAGTTTTTTAAAAAATATGACAAGAAAGAAAGAAAAGTAGGAGAAAGAGGAAAGAGAGGGAGGGAGATAGGGAAGAGAGATAGAAAGAGAGAAAAAGAGGGAAAGAAGAGAAGAGAAGAGAAGAGAAGAGAAGAGAAGAGAAGAGAAGAGAAGAGAAGAGAAGAGAAGAGAAGAGAAGAGAAAGGGAGAAAGGGAGAAAGGGAGAAGAAAGGGAGAAAGAAAGGGAGAAAGAAAGGGAGAAAGAAAGGGAGAAAGAAAGGGAGAAAGAAAGGGAGAAAGAAAGGGAGAAAGAAAGGGAGAAAGAAAGGGAGAAAGAAAGGGAGAAAGAAAGGGAGAAAGAAAGGGAGAAAGAAAGGGAGAAAGAAAGGGAGAAAGAAAGGGAGAAAGAAAGGGAGAAAGAAAGGGAGAAAGAAAGGGAGAAAGAAAGGGAGAAAGAAAGGGAGA
Organism: Motacilla alba alba; assembly: GCF_015832195.1. NCBI lineage: Eukaryota > Metazoa > Chordata > Aves > Passeriformes > Motacillidae > Motacilla > Motacilla alba. The sequence continues at coordinate 32,159,177 of NC_052022.1, read as the reverse complement.
AAGAAAGGGAGAAAGAAAGGGAGAAAGGGAGAAAGGGAGAAAGGGAGAAAGGGAGAAAGGGAGAAAGGGAGAAAGGGAGAAAGGGAGAAAGAAAGAAAGAAAGAAAGAAAGAAAGAAAGAAAGAAAGAAAGAAAGAAAGAAAGAAAGAAAGAAAGAAAGAAAGAAAGAAAGAAAGAAAGAAAGAGAAACTGCTCTTATGTATGATACTGCTGCAATAGTCCCCCACCCTGGAGCCTTTCTGTCTGTAGCCAGAAGAAAGGATTAAACCACTTTGATACTTTGGAAATAAACTTTCTGGTGATGAGCTGCCAACTGAAGGTCAGCTTTGGATTAGTTCCAAAATCCCATGCCATTATTTAGAAGTAGAAGAGCAGAACTATAGCTTAGCATCAATTAGAACAAAACCCCAAATATAGTGATTTGTACAAACACCTGACAACCTTAACTCAGCCAAAACCATACTTAACCAAAAGCTGTGCTTTGGTTAAGTTCCATCTTTCTCCTGACAGGGCAGTGCTGAGAAATGCTAGGAACAAGCTAACATGAGTCTTCTGACAGCTTTCATTGCTAGTCTAACAAAGGAACACAAATCTGAACTCCTGGGCTTCATTTCCACCTCTGAGGAAGTGCCTGGATTTCCTTCCACTCTTCTCTGTGCTTTTCCTTGCCAACTTGCTGCCTGCTTTCCAGGCCAACAGCAACAATATCTATTCCCAACATCAACCAGTGCTCAGGCAATATGCACATGTTGGAGAAAAGAAGGTAGAGGTGAAAGGGAATGCCTGTGGGAAGTACACAGGAAAAGAGCTCCTGAATTGTAAGAGAAATACTCCTTTATTTTAGCCCTTAATGTCATTTAGATTGAACCCACAGCTAAGAACATGAATTCAGCTATTATTACAGCATTTAACTTAGGCCATGACTAACAAAATTAAAGGTGAGAAGTTGCAATGACTTCATTTGCTCATTAAGGAATTATCTTTGCCATATAGGTCTCATGATATGAGTAACATGGCACAAGTCACTCAGTTCTTCATGAGACTATGGCAGCTGATGTGAACTCAAGCACTGTACTCCCATCACCCCCACCATGGATTTATGAACAAGTCTTAGGCCACTGTTTTCAGTTTAAGAAATCAAAAGTGAGTTTAAATCTAAGGCTCCCAGTAGGTCCAGTTAATACATTACACACATTGACCAACGGGAAGTACTTGGGAACAGCTGTACCTTTTAGTCACATTTCAGTTAAAATGGGATAATTAGGATCTGTAGGATTGTGAGCTCTTTCTTTCACTCTACTGTACTAATTTATGTCAATTATATCCCATTTTGATAGGCTCAAAAAAAAAAAAGAGCATTCCAAATTACTTATATGAAACCTGTTGTTCTCCAATTTTAATTTAACTTGCTTCCTGTACCATCAATAAATTTGAAAGAAGGTTACATATATTGGAGCTAGAATTTTGTTGAAAACAAAGCTGCAGCCTGCTTTCCTGGATGTGTTTACATGCATTATTATAGTTTGATCTGCTTCCTAATTTCTGAAGCAATGCATTTTTTCTCCTCTGTCATTTATTTTGAATGCAACATGTTCACAAATGCTGATTACTTTTCTGCTAGGGATTTTAGCCATCTGTGCTAACACAGTTGCTGAGAGAGTCACACACAATAGGAGTAGGAGATAATAGTCATTAACATGAAACAACAATAAAAGACCTAAATTTGCAAACTCCAACTTTGCCTACAGTTTATGATTAATGAAAACTAGTGCTTACTGAAAGCTGATTATGTGTTTCATTCTGTGTGAAGCCTGAGGGGCTGAAGCTTAGAACACTAAAATCCTTCAAATTCCACCCAATTTAATGAATCTCTTCAATTAACTTTGCAGATTGAATCATCGAGTCAGCACAATCAGTGCAGCAAAACCCATTAGAATAGATTTTACTCTGTCTTGCTAAAAAAGCATCACTTGGTCATCACAGCTGATTAAGCAACACAAGGCAGCACAGCACACCCAGAAAATTATTTTTTCTTTGAAGTCACAATTTCACAAGTTTCAGAGTACTGCTTGCTTACTTACCTAAGATTCGTTTAGAGTTTAGACAAAGGCAATTTTTCAGCCCAGGGGTAGCAAGGCAGCCATAATATTGTGTGTGGTGTAACCACTACTGTTATAGATAAGAGCTGGGGTACAAACAAAGAGTTACTGGGGAGCAAAGACTCCAGGAGCTAAGGAAAATAAAAACAAAGCAAACCAACAAACCACAGTTCATATTTTTTTCTCAATAGTTTCCTCAATCATGGTTTTTTTTTTTTGTTAAATTATCAATGAGCCAAGATTAATGCCAAATAAATTACCAGACTAAACTGAAACACTGCTGATCATTCTATCAAGGCCACAAGTCAGATATCAACCTGCTTTAAAATATCCTGCACAATATTCTCATGATTACAGCGGCATGACCTCGAGGGTCCTACAGGCTCTTCTAGGTCAGCTCTCAAAGCCAGGCTGGAGCCTGGCCACTGCACATGGGCTGTGAGAGCCAGGGGCTGCAGGATCAGCACATCTTGGCTTTGTAATCACAGATTCACAGAATCACCAGGTTGGAAGAGACCTTCAAGATCATTGAGTCCAACCCATGCCCCAACACCTCAACTAAACCACGGCACCCAGTGCCACATCCAGGCTTGTTTTAAACACATCCAGGGATGGTGACTCCAGCACCTCCCCTGGCAGGCCATTCCAGAGCTTTGTCACCCTTTCTGTAAGAAACTTTTTCCTAATATCCAGCCTCTATTTCTTTTGGTGCAGCTTGAGACTGGTAGACACAGCACCCAAGGAGGCAGCACAGGGGGAATAGAGCACTTCTATCAAAAAGGCAGAACTAATCAACTTGCAACCACTAAAAATAAGGCAAATCCTACCCATCTCAGTTTTATTCCCAGTCTTGCTGTTCCCTCTGCTGTTCTGACCTTATTGAGTGATTTTCAATGGGCCAGGAGATGACAAGGAGCTGGATTGCTGCTGGTGCAGGGGGTGTCCTGCCCAGGGAGAAGGGAAGGTGGCACCCACAAATGTGCCACCAGCCCAGCCTGGCTCCTGGCAGCTCACCTAAAGGCACATGAGGGGTTGGTGGGCTCCTTTGTTCTTCAAACAAAGTGAAAAATGCACATGGATTAAATTCCTACTGATCTACCAGGTCCTTAAGGAAGGGTTTATGACAACTGTGTGACTGGCAACCCCACAGAAGATCCATTTCTCACTAATTTATTCAAACATGTGCCTTTTTCCCTTCCTCAAGTATTTCACAGAACAGAAGAAAGTACTTTCGAGAAGATGTCCATCCTAAGGGAAAAATTACTAATCCTAAAAGATGTTCCTGTGCTGATACTCTTCAAGAAATGACAGGCTATAATCCCAACATAAAGGAATCTAAATTGGAGTTTAAATAAAATCTCTATGTTATTTAGTGATTCGGACATTTAATTTACTTATTTGGAAACTGCAGAAAGAATCAGCACATTCAAAACTATCTATAAAGTTAATTACATCACATGTTACAAAATTATTGAATGCACTAACTATATCACATAAATTTAATTAAATATCAGATTACAGTCACAGTTGTGCAACAACTACGTTTGGAGACAACAGAAAAAAGACCAAAAGTCTGGTTTTGTGAAGTCCCATCACCCCTCTCCTTTAAACCAAATCAATAAATCATCTGTTTCTAATTAACTATAATAGGCATAAAACAAATACTCTATGAGAGAAAAATGTTTGATCTCCAGTTTTTCTTGCTTTAAGGTGTTTAGTGAAAAGTTGCTTTTTTAAAATTATTCCACTGTATCCTGCTCATAAACATTCAGTGTATTCATATGGTCCTTCTCCACACATCATCTGTATTCTAAGAGAACACAAACCATCTACTATGTATTCAAGTTCCCTGCTTTTCACAAGGTTTTTTTGGGGTTTTTTTTGTGTTTTGTTTTTTTTTTTTTTTAAACAGTCTTGGCCTAAGTTATACACCCAGAAGCTTCAATTCTAGTCATGTTACACATAAGCATTGAAGGGGAGTCTGATACTCTGATACTCCTCTATCACCTGACAAAAGAAAACCTAAACTATGAAAACCAGCGTGTGTTCTAATTTATTTGTGCTACCTGAAATGCATTCTCAGATCAACTCAGGTGGTTTTGTGGGTGAGGTTAATTCCATCAGTTCCTTCACAGTGAGAGAAGAATTTTTAGTGTCTGTAAGCAAAAAAAAAAAAAAAAAAAAAAAAAAAAAAAAAAAAAAAAGACAACAAAACAAAACAAAACCACAATGAGAAACTGCTTTATTTTCCCTATATAAACCTCCAGGACTGCTTTGCCAAATATTCCTGTTTGAAAGGTGTAATTCTGCTGAGGGTTCTACAGTCCATGGTCTGCTCTGACACAAGTCCTACAATTTGATTTCAAGTACTGGAGATTCTATATTGCATCAGTACATTTCACTGACCCTCAAGGAATTATTCAAATTATTAAATCATTGTCCCAGAATTTCTGATGCTTCATTAAAAAACCCACACTTGCAGATAAAGAAGAAATTTAAATTTTAAGGTACACAATGTTCACTTAACTGTCAGGAAACAGCAAACAAAATACTGTGGGGTTTTGGTAGGAAAAGTTAACATTTTGAGAGAATTAAGTTTGTAACAGAAGAATTTACAGGATACATTTTGAATTCTTTAGTTAAAAGAAAGCAATCACACACACTAAACAGTTTTATTTATTTGTTTTTAGTGCCACATGAAAAACACACACAGACCATTTAAAAGTCAGTCAGTCCTCAGAACAAGACAAGGTCAAATCTGTGTTTCATTGTTTGCTTTTGTGGCTTTTTTTAAGCTTTTTTCCCGGGATAAGGGAGGTGTGTTGGATTTTTGGTTGGTTGAGGTTTTTTTAAACAGTCAATTCACTGTTGCACAGCACTATTCGCAAGAGCTCTTGACTATTTAAACCAACACACAGAGGGGAATAAGATAATTCAATATATATAAAGATAATTTAATATATATACTGTCCATCACAATGCCTTCAGTTTTGTTACTGTGGTTCCATTGTGCCACTATCACTATTTGCTTACAGCACACTGTCAGATTAACACCATTTTATTAAAAACTAATGCAGCTGTGAGGCTGCAAATATTAAAATTTTAAATATGGAGCAGTGTTTTGCTCTGATAAGTTTTCCTTCCAGAAAATTAAATAAAATCAATCCTCTTACCTTCTTTAAAATGTACGCTAACATTCAAGCCCAATATCATCTCATTTATTCCTATCAACTGGAAAACTGTTCTTTAGAAAAATAAATAATATAATAGTTGTTCTTTATAACAATATTTTTTATAACTTGATTCTGGAATGTGCAGTGGTGTGGAAGCAGCAGGAGCACAGGGTGCAGGGCACAGGAAGGACCATCCCTGCTCACTCACAGAAATGCTACCCATGATCCCACCTCCAGACAGAGCCTCTGCATGTGCCAGCTGTGCCAAAAAGCTGCTGGAACAGATCCAGCACCCTTCTCCTATGAGCTGTTTTGCTAATAGGCACATGAGTTAGTTGGAATACATAGTGAACTTGTGAATTACCAGCCAGTATTAAAGAATATTTAAGAATTAAAGCAATAATTTGGGGAACCCACATGCTGCACTAGGCTGTGAAAAGGGAGCAAAGTCCTCTTTGGATGTGTGGGTTTGGGGAAGTTTCTCTCAAACCCAGGGAGCCCTTGAACTAAAGCTTACAGAATACATCGTCCTGTAAATTTCAGGAGTTACCAACAGACTGTGACAGCAGTCTGTGTGACAGAGAGGTTTTGATGTTAACAATCTTTATTTCTCAATGGTTATATTAGTAATAATAATAATAATGAATATAAAATAATGGATATAATATAATATAATATAATATAATATAATATAATATAATGCTATTTAAATTATAAATTCTAATATACATCATAACAATATAATATAATAATTTATTCTATATGTTATGTTATATTACATTATATACCATTATATATGATAATCTATAATACATATAGTATTGTATATACTAATATATTATAATGATATATTTTATTAAAGTATAAAATAATAGTAGTAGTAGTAGTAATAATAATAATAATAATAATAGCAGCAATAATTATAGCAATAATAATAGCAAGCAAGACTGAGAAAACCAAACTTGCTGCTTGTCTATTAAGTTGTTCAAAATCTTCTGGCTCTCACGATGTGCAGCACATCCAGAGCTCAGGATTCAGGAGCACCCTGAATACTTTACCAGGGAGATACCCCCAGTGTAGCCAGAGCTTGCCAAGCTCTCCAGCAGTTTCATATCTGAAGGTCACAACTTTGAACACAAGCTGTTTTACTAAAAAAAGCTTGCTGGTAGAAAAAGGAGTTGAGATTTCCAAGTTGCAAAATGGAAGCACTTAGTTTTTAGTTTGCCTGGCTTCCACTTAGACACAGGTTATTATGAAAAGAGGGGAGAAAAGGCAATCAGAATGGTATGTAAGAATCAGAAATATGACATCCAAGAAACCCCAGGACCAGCCTCTGATAAAAATATCTGCCAAACAACAGCAAAAAGCATACTAATATAGTGCATAAGAACATGTCAGCAATTTTACTAGGAGGAGCTAACAGCCATGAGTGTTTCTAGCTCAGATTTGGAAAAAAATGAAAAAGACTAATCATACCACAAGACTGATACAATCCTTCCCCTCTCCTATTATCACTTAGAAAGCTTTTATTAAAACAAAATCTTTAGAGTGCAAATTAAGAGAGTCATCTGAAGATAGAGAACTGATTTTCAATAATTCCTGTGAGCCTGGAGAGACTCCAAAAGCTGTGGCTATATTTAAAAGCAGTAAGTGAGATGAATCAGGCAACCTCTGCCCCATCAGTCTGAGTTCTAAATACACTAACAGGAGTCTGCCATTCAGAACCATTAACAAAGCTTTTAGTGAGATTGTATAAAATCAGACAGGTGTGTTTAGGGCAGCTGGACTTTGTTTGATGGCAGTTTGGTTTGGGCAATAAAGGGTTTGAGAGGCACAGGTGAGATCCTTGGCATTTCAGCCTGAGAATGAAAAAAAAATTATATATATAATTTTATATATATATGTGTGTGTGTGTGTGTGTATGTGTAATCTTTCTTTGGACTACAGTAACAGTTTTATAATTTACAACTAGCAGACCTAGAGTCAGACATGGATTCCAAGGGTTTGCACAGAAAGGGACAGAGCTACACTACTTAGGAGAAAGACGTGCCAAAGGAGTTTTATGTAATCACTCATCAGGTGGACCAATCTGGTCTAAGCCACACCCAACACCTTCGGCTGTGAAGATGCTCAGCTGCTCATGCACACCTCTCAGGATGTACCCCAAATTATATACACTGGGGCGCTCCAGCATCCACCAAGAAAATTTAAAGTTGTCATTTGAGATGGGCTCAACTTAATTTCTCCCAGTTCCTCATTTTAAGTTATGATATTTTACTACAAATTCTGCACAAAACCTCGTTACAGCAAGAAGCAAAGTTGAGATGTTCTTTGTGATGCCGCAAAGTCCTAAGCAATCACAAGGAAGAAAAGCCAGTTTTCTAAGAGCTACTCTGTGGAAAATATATCAAGTAAGAAAAACAGTTGTTGTAGGATTTTTAAGAGCTATTTTCCAGCTTCTCTTCTTCTGTTTTTGTCAGAAGTACTGACAAGCACTTCTAATCTTGCCCCAAAAGAAGAGTTAATCAGAAATTTTCAAACACCATTAAGGCTTCACTCAAGTAATTTCAGCTTCAGTATAAGGAGGGTTCACTCATCATTAATCAAATATGTCAATGAGCTCTTTGGCCTAAATGGTTTTGCATACAAAAAGGCAGGCTAGCAGGATCGCCACAGTCATATTCTCTGGAAAAATCCCTTCAGATTCTTCTCCTGGGAAGCTGAGAAGCCTCAGAGAAAAAGAAAAACAATAAGTATCTGATTTGCTTCTCCCATGTTTTGCTGCTTTGGAATGTGTTTGGAGATTGTTTACCAACAGGTGATTGTTTCATTGGTTTCATGTGAATTGTTTTGACTCATTGGCCAATTACGGTCAAGCTCTGTCAAGGCTCTGGAAAGAGTCACGAGTTTTCATTATTTTCTTGTTAGCCTTCTGTAAGTATCCTTTCTGTATTCTTTAGTATAGTTTAGTATAGCATTCTTTAATAAAATATAGTATCATAAAATAATAAATTAGCCTTCTGAGAACATGGAATCAGATTCATCATTCCTTCCTGCCCCGTGGCACTCCGCAAATACACGATGAGTCCAGAGCAGGCACACTGACAAACATTCCCAACAGCCGCACAGACAGATCAGACTGAAATCCTTAGTGAATGGATGCAGCAGGCTGCCCCCATCATATCCATCTGCACTAAAATGCAGTTTGGAGAGGAGCTCAGCTTCTCCATGCCACAGCCCTGTGCCAGCTCAGGAGGCCTCAGAGCTGTGGCTGCCAGAGCACAAGCAGTGTTGGGAACACCCAGAGAAGGGCTGTGGATTAGGGTGTGCACCCCTCCAGCCTGATCAGAATGTGGCTCAGGATTTATAGTTCAACATCTGCACATGCCCGCCACCACTGTGTGATCCAGGGGGAGAGCTCCATGCCTTGATCCTGTCCACTCTCATCCAGGAGCACAAAGCTTGCCCTCCCTGCCAACTTCCCTCTCAGAGCACCAGCACTTACCAGTCCCACAGAACAGGGATCTATCTCCCACCAAATCTCCCATCAAATCCCACATTTTCCTCCAACCAGGACAGTTAGAGGCTCAGAATTCAGATGATGAATTCCATCTTTTACACCAGACCCGGTTTTCGTTCCAGCGCTGGAATCCAGACTCTTGAGCCAGATTTGATGAGGATGGGATGGTATTTCTCATCATCAGCTACTCAACGTTCTTACTAGTGCTAGCAAATACATGTGTCCTTGTGGACAACCACTCTTTTTACTCCAATATTCATGTGCAGGTGCCTGAGCTTGCTGCTGATGGCAAGACTGGCAATGGCAGGGGAAGGCAGGCAGGAAGAGGGCAGCAAGGGTCAAGAAATCAGTTTTCCAACAATAAAGGGGTGAATGGTGACACCACTGGTTGTAATGGTTGTAATTTTATGAGATACAGATTTGGCATAGATAAGAGCTTAAATTTGATAGCTGCAAGTATTTTTAGATTTATAATTTTTTTGGAGTAAGGGAAAGAAACCAGATGCAGCCCTAGAACAGCTTACGGCTTGGGAAATGAGCAGAACAAGCACCTGAATAGTGTAATAGTGCAACTTGTAAATCTTCTGATTTTTACAAAGCCAAATCAAAATACTCTTTGTTTAAAGGCGTATAAATCACAGCAAAATCTTGGCCTGCTATGAATATCAATCTTTCTCTGGCTCTGATTGTAATCTGAGCCATCATTTCCATAGTTATGAATGTTGTTTTTGGGCACCTGTAAGGCAAAAAGATCCATTCTATTATCAGCAAAGGATCCTTTTTAGAAGTTTCCTACTGGAACATGAGACTATACAGCTGTATTTTTTCTCCTAACACTGGAAGAAAAAAGGGTAGTGATGGTATACATTGATGAGCTTGTCTCTGTTGAAGGGCTTCAGTAATCTTTTCAAGCAGGTGTTGGAGATCTCGAAGAAGTAGTGCCACAGTTATCTTTTAAATAGGGTTTCAGCAACTGCAGGATGAAGCCTTGCAAAGTATCTCTCACATTTTTAACAAAGGGAAAACAGGTCTAATGCACTAGCTTCACTTTGCTTTCTAAAACGGGCACTATTTGTGCAAACAGATGAAAAGGCAGATTAGAAATATAAGTGCATTTGTCTTAGGACCCTCAGTCTGCAATTAAAAAAAAACTTATAGACTTGCATTCCATTTAAATTCAGGTCAGAGGAAAACATAGATGAAGAAAAACAGTTAACCATGCAAATTTTGAGAACCCAAGGTGACAGAATATCTAGGTATTATCTTTAAAAAATGAAGATAAATATGCTCTACCTGGGGAAACTGTATCTTCATAGATTATGTCAAAGCTTAAGACGTGCATAATTGATTTATCTAGCCCAAGACAAATGAGACACAGGGAGAGCCAAGCCAGTAATAGTTTTAAGGAACATTCATTAAGCTTAACTAAGTAAAATACAGTTTGTAACATGTAAAGTAGTTTCCATAATTTATATGTATTCAGTTTTTGCATTTTCATTAATGTATACATTTAAGAACCAACTGACAAATGAAACTTTCTAGTATAAGAAAATGAATGCACAGGATAAATACAATCTACAAGGCCAGATCAATTTGCCATTATGACCTCAGGAACCTGCTCACAATATAATATTGCTGATGAATGTAAATTTGGTTCTTTGCTTAAAGCATGGAACTTCAGATCTGGGAAAGAGAGAAAAACAAGAGTCAGATAAAATCAAATCTGTCTCTGGGCTCACAGTTTGCAAGGCCCAGAGCTGGGTTTTGTTTTGTTAAGAAGAAAAGTGTAAGTATTTTTGTTAGAACAGGTAAAGGCCAGCTGGGAGACAGCCATTCTCCCACAATTTGCACTGTGGAGGTTCACATTCTTCAGAACCTCTCCATCTCCCTTGCTTTTTTTTTTTTTCCTTATAAAATAATAATCTTTCATTCTATTAAAGCTGTGTAGATTTTTAAAAAATATATATTGGTTTGTTGGGTGGGATGATGGGGATGCTCATTCTATATAGGCCCAGTTTCACAGTTGGCAATTCTGACTCACTCATCATGCATTGATAATTCAAGGAGGAGGAAAAATCAGTGGGCAGCATGAACTTGTCACTCCCATTTCCTGCACACATTCAAGTACTCATTGTTTAGCTGAAAAGCATAACTCAGGCACTGGAACAGGACCAAAGACACCTAGCAACAGAACTGCCCAATGCCCCAAACTAGAAAGAATCACCCCAAGTTTGCCATCCCAAGTTTGGGGATTTCCAAACTACAATCAGACAGTTTGCAGAGAGTGTGAAAAGAGTGTACCAAGGAGCAGAGGTGTTGTCACACATAGTATTATTATAAAGTTGCAACAAAACTAGGTGGAGATGAATTTTAACATTTCTCCGATGGTTTTTACCCTAAGCTTACCAGTATTACCTGAGTTAAAAACATTAGGCTGAGGAGGTGGACAGATTTCCCTTGGCCTTGACTTTAGTGACAGACACAAGGACTCACAAGAAACTGCTGCAGATAAGCACAAAGCTTATTGTGCAACAGAGAGCCGAACAAGAGATCTCTGAACACTGCAATAAGAGAAATGTGATCTGCTCATAATTAATAGATTTCATTTTTCATGGCTGTGCACAGCTTCTGCACTTTAAAATATACTGCACATTTGGGCTGGTGGGTTTTTTTCATATTTCCATTTAAATGCATTTTTATACAAATGAATTTTCATAGTTATGCTGTGCATGTTTTAGAAGTGACATAAGATACAGAATAATTTTTGGAAGAATGTAATGTAAGATCAAGATAAGAGTAAGTTTTATAAAATGTGTCCAAGTGCTTCTCTGACACAGCACTGTCACAAACTCAGATTATCCTGCTGCCTGCTGATCCTAGTGAGGTCTAACCTTTTGACTGAGCCTCATAATCTAAGTTATCTGGGTTCAAGGTGGTTAACTTAATTATTTTATTGAAAGCTAGCAGAGATGCAATGCCCCATGAATTTTTTTTTAAAAAATTTTTTGGAAATGCTGGAAAAGTACACCAGCATCTCTCAAGTCTCCCAGCTTGTGCATTCCGTGGTGCAGCAGGGAGATTTCTTAAGTTCAGCAAAGACAATCTGCATGGAAAAAGGTGGAGGAGGAGAAAAGCTGCCATTCAGGTACAGGATAATGCTTGGAAAAGATTATAAACTCAGTCAGGACCAACTGGAGCCTTAAAAAGTAACATTTTTACTGAGTACTAGAATTGCATATTCTAACAACATTTTTCTAAATCCCAGGCAGCATAGAATTCTAAACAGGACGAGTTTTCTTCTGCACTTTTGCTCTGTTGAAAGTTATCATAAAAAATTTATTCCTGAGAAATTTAATCTAATTATTGGCACTACTGGCCACACACCATCAATAACATTAATTAGCTTGAGCACTTCTATATCAGCCAGATCTTGTCCCAGCATCCCCATGAAACATTAAGTGATCATTTAGAACAGAGATTTTAGAAATCCCTTCAGGCAGAGCTGGCCATAGTAATTTGAAAACTCTCACTTCAAGGATCTCTTTTCTTCCTTCACCAGCATAATGTTACAATGACCAATGAAAGAAGTGGCTCACATGCTGTGTTCAGAGGGCTTGCTAAATACCAATTTAGGGGCAAGACAAATGTTTCCTATCCTACAAGACAACCTTACTTAGACATAATTATTTAGCCAAGCAGTTTTCCTCAAAATTTTCTTTACTAAGGAACATTATCCAAACAAATATTTTCATATAAAATACCTAATTTAGTAGCTGTATGAGCTGTAAGACAAAAACAAAACAAAACAAAAAGAGTAAAGTATTTATTGGATTTGAAATAATTCTTCATTTTGATAAGCATGACAATTTACTTCATGTTTTCTAAATTAGAAACTCAATGCTCACACAATTCTACTCAGTTTCACGGAATATAACATTTTTTGTGCACAAGCAGTTTTGTTTCTCAAGATGATCCAACAAAGCCAAAGACTGTGCTGTGCAAACACACTGAGAGGCAAAGTATATAAACAGCTCTCCCAAGCCTTGAAGTGATACATTTCCACTTCATTAAAAGACTGTAAATAACAGAGAAATCAAGTGTTATTCACAGATGAGCAGTTTAATACCTAAGCCTCCTCTAAATTTCTATAAACAATTCATGGCAAATGGGATGCTGCAGACACAGATGCACCAGCCCTACCCATCTCACCAGTCCCTTTCAGGACACTTTCCAGTCCACTCACAACCAACAGATCCAGACAACCACGACAAGCATTTGTTTATCTTGCATCTCCAACTGATGGAAAACATGCTTTTGTAATCATGTGTGTCTGGATAACACATTTCCTGTAAGGCTGCTTCCCCTGGATCAAACAGATCAATGGGTCTGGCCAGCTTATCTGTGCAAGTTTCCAGTTTACTTTGCAGGACCACATGAGAAGTGTTACCACTCCCTCAAGTCATGTAAACTCCTGCTCATCTAACTTTCAAAGACTTTTTGCTCACTAACCTCAACTTGGAACACATTTGGAATGCCCTGTTATCTTACCTTGAACTTAACCAGCAAGTTTAATTCACAGATTTAATGACAAATTTGGTCAAGCATCTCTGCTCTTCCTAGTTCCATTTTTCAATTCTGATAAATGTAGAAAATTTTAAAAGTTTGACTGGTTTTGAATACAGGGGGGTGTTTGGCACATTGTTGATTTTATGTTTTTTTTAAATAAGCCTTTTTCAGATTTTAATTGTTTTTTATCTTTTTACAGCCCAGGGAGAACCAGAGAGATACTTTCCATTAAAGTATTGAAATATTTGAAAAGATAGAAAACTCTAGGAAAGAAATTGAAGGAATACATATCTGTTTCAGCAGAAACACAGATTATTGGGCACTACAGAAAACCACTTTAGAAGCTGATAGATCCTTGGCACAACTTCAGCCATTCCACCACCACAAAAGGAAATGTACAGCAGTATGAAGTTACCTGTCAAGGTATAACCTCAAATCCTCCGGCAGCATTCCCACAACATGGCGGGTACATTGGAAATCAAGAGTTTTGGTACTTTAATGCTTGTTACACCAGGTATTTCCTTGTTTAGCAAATCTGAATGCAAATTGCTCTCTGGTTTTATGATTTTTTTTTTCACAGCATTATTTTTCAGAAGTTGTTCACACAAGTATACTTATTTATTTTCATAAAGCAAGCTGTTTTAATAATAATGTTATTTTACAACCAAAACACCCTTTAGGGTATTTTAAACAGAGTAATGAAAGCCAGACACCTAAAACACACACCAATTAGAGACCACAGAATCATACTTAGGTCAAACTTTAATTATTTCCTCATAAGAAAAACAAAAAACCCAAAATCCCAAAGGTTTCAGAGTTGTGTTTTTACCAGTGGGATCTGAGGCATCGTCACCTCTCTACTGCACCTACCTATGTCAAAACTGAACCAGGCTTTAATTCAAGTTTGTGAAGCTAATTCCTTGTCCATGACAAGCTGGCTCCCAAGAAAATTCATCCCAGAATTAATCTGATTGCATTTAAAGCCAGTTTTATTAAAAATTCTTAAAAACCCTGTTGCTCAGTTATAGTCTTAATATGGAGAACACCTGACTTCATTCATTACAAATTACTCTAATTAGTTTCATATAGAGACACTGTTCTAAACTGCAACTAAAGACATTTATGACTGGCTGTGGAGGAGAAAAAACCATACAATAGGGGGAAAATATTAAAAACACATTCCTAATTTAGTAAAACCTAAGGGAGGCAATTTAGTGATTCAAAAGAATAATTCCGCATTCAAAGTTTACTTTATACTTTATGAGGAATAATTTCTTATATTAGATAAACTTCCTTCATGTAAATGAAAATAAGAGTCTGCATTAACTGAAGGCATTATTTAAAAGAAAAACAAAACACCTAACAAGAAAAAAAATCCCAATCCTGAATTCTATATTTCTAGGGATTTTTTTTAACACCTGAAATCTCTTCTGGGCTGTGATTGCATGATGCTGGTCTTGCCAGCTTTCCCCTACCAGACTGAGGTCTGGCAGAGCTGAGGTAACAGGTAGGGAAAGGCACTCTCTTTTCATTACAGAAGCACTCTAGCAGCACGTATTAGCAGCGGGTCTATTGTACATCAAGTTGCAAAATTATTCTGAGATCCCAGAGCCCCTGGCTGATGGCCCAGTAAGTACAGATTTTTCAAACTAGAAGGGAGAGACAGTCTCATTTACTATCAATTTTTATGCTAATAAAGACACGCAAGACCTCTCTTCACCAGTCTCTTCTGAGTTTTTAATCAGTTTTTGGCCATCCCTGTGCATAACCTAGAGGAACCATTTCACACAACAGTGACCTCTGGCACCAGCAGTCGCTGGCAAAGGGTGCTCAGGTGATGCCTCAGGGTTTAGCTTTTATATTTTTCAGTTTCTGTGCTGCTTTAGTGTGTAATCCTGAGCTTCATATTAGGGGATGGTGAGCTTTCTTCAGAGTAGGGAGACAAAACAATTCCTTCTCTAGCTGGGGACCAAGGACAAATGATCCAAATCTCAGGCCCAAGAGCACAAACAACATGGACTGAAGAGAGATAAACAAGAAGGATGGGACTTGATAAACTAAAGCTGTAATTGGAAAATTAAATCCAATATGCAAATGGAGCAGAACTTATAAAAGTGAGAGACCCTGTGACCAGCTGTCCATTTTGTGACCATTTTGGTTCATCTTGGGTGTAGCCCTGGCTGGGCTCTTGTGCTGCCCAAGGTGGATCCATTCAGGCCTTTTAATAAACCCCTACTTTATTCTTTAACTCCATCAAGCCTCTGTTCTGGGTCAGCCTTCACAAGGAACATCACAGGAACACAAGGAATTAAGCACCACATTGACAGCCAAGATGAACTCTTGATCCTTCCATGGCTTTCAGGAAGTGAACCACCACCATCTCCCACGTGCCTAAAGCTGCTCTGCACTCAAGGGAACGCTTCCCAAGAACTGACTCGGATCCTCACCCTCCAAACAGCCCAAGACACAGAAAGATTGTCAGAAGCTGTTCACATCCTACTCTGTACAAAACCCCCCGCCCTGCTTCCATCCCCCCCGAAGCTGATCAGTTCCTTGTCATCATTCCACAGTCACTTTTTTCAGAACTTCTGTGTTTGACCTGGAGCCTCTCAGCCCAATCAGCCCTGTTCTCACTTGTGCTCGTTTTTAAACTGTAGGACAAAAGCCACATTCCAAAAATTGTCTAAATGGGGAAATGTCCTTACAACTCACAGAAGTGATGTTACATCCATCAGTCATGGGGTCACCTGCATGTTTAATCTCCTTCTACACACTTTGTAGAAAAGTGCAAAGGGAGTACACATAATATGATTTCATAGAGTGAAGCTTTCATACAAGGCCTGTGGCAAAACACTGTATTTCATTTGCCCCTAAAGATTCTCTTTCCCATGTATTATATTTAACATTCACAAAGGCATTAAAGTAAATTTTAAAAAAAGAATAGGTATTTCCATGTTCAAAAGTAATATTTTACTAGAAATGTAGGCAAGTCCCAAAATATTAAGTTTTCTATTATTCTCCTCCAATTTTTCTTTTGTTTAGCACATAGACCTTAACTTGAGTCTAAAATGCTGCGGGCTCCTATTTAAGGGCAAGTTTAGCAGCTGTAACAACAGGAGCTTCCCATCAGCAGATGACAATAAAGACTACAAAAGAAGGATTTTATTGCTGCCTGATCACTGCAATGACAACACAGAAGCAGGGCAATTGCCACTTGCTGTTTTGCCTTTTTTTCTAAGGAAGCTTTTTATATCAAGAGAAACTATACAGTTCATCCTTTATGACTTCTTTAGGCAAAGAGAAAACACTGCCAAGTGAAAATCTTGAAGATCTTGAAAATCTTCACCTTAAAATGAACTCTCCCTCAAAAGAGCAGCTTCTTTTTTCTTTCTTTTTCTTCCCTGAAACCTTAGATCCCTTGGAGTGCTGGGCTAGTCATCACCACCCAAGGGAATGTTTCTTTACTGTTTTTTTCTCAAAACCTTCAGTTCTGCCCTTCTTCCCCCCAAAATTAAAGTCCTCAACAAATGTAATACTTTCCAGAAGGAAGTAACTTCTGGGACTACTGTAAAGAATTCCAGGGCTGTTTTCCACAATGGAGTGACCAGAGAACATGGAGACAAATGAAAATATATGGAATAAATCATAACACAAGGAAATAAGAACAGCTGTGTTATCACACAGAAGATGTTAACTGCTGACCTGCAGTTTCAGAGCTGCACCACAGGGTTATAATAAATGCAGCAATGGGCTGCTTCCTTCATAGGAATCTCAGCATTTCAAGGTATGATTAAGGAATGGAACTATTGCCAGGAGCTAAGCTGAGAAAATAAAACCCTAATCCTTGAGAAGAAGAGAAAGGTCCGCTGCAAATATTCTGCAGCATTCTGTACATAAAATGGATATTTCAATACATACATTTATTGCCTAGATTTTGCACTGGGAGTACCCCAAAAATGTACCCACCCATTAAAAGAGCCAAAACAAATACGGCAGCTTGTAATCTCCATTACTAACTTAAACAAAAAGAATTTACTAAAACGCACTTGGTGCACTTTGACTAAGAAATTCTCTCCCTCTCCAAACAAAACTGAGAGAACATTAAGTTGTGCCAGAGAGACAACATCAAAGAAACTCACAAACACAAAACCATACCATATGCCTCACTGTAAAGTGAGAGTGTCTGTGAACAAGCTCATCAGTTTTGTGAGGCACGTGCCAAAACCCTGAAAGAAATTGCTGCAGTTCCCTGTTGGAAGCTGAGAGTTATTGACCAAACCAGACTTGGAGATCTTCCATCTTGTTAAAGGTGCTAATGATTCATGCATGCAATTTTTGAAGAAAGAAATGGTCTTCAGCAGTGAGTTTGATTTTTCTGTCAGGAAGTCAAACTGCACTTGAAGTTGTGCAGTGCTGTTGTCTTAGTGAATGTGCTGAGACACTTCAGAGAAAAATTATAATTTGATATATTCCCTAAACAATTTGCCTTCAAAAATGACAGATACATATGAAGTTTCTGCCTTTTGTGCACCCCACTTTTTAGACCAAGTACTTTCATTAATGTGCTCGCCATCACTGTGCCACAACACTGAAACACCTAGAAAAAAACACTTGCAAAGTTTAACACTATCAAAGTTTAACAATACCAAAAGCCTTTCCAAACAGGTAAGCAAGGGATCACTTGTGTCAGGTGATCCTGTATTTATGCATTTTGTATGCAAAGCTGTGGAAAAATTGTGCTGCAGTGTGTTTGTCTGTCATATTTCCTGTCACGATGGAAAAATAAATAGCTTGGAAAAGTGTTTTCTGTTCATTTACAGAAGTTTCCATCAGAACCAGGAAAAGCAGATAGGAAGATGGTTGTGTCTCATGTAGGGAAGCTCTGTTGTTAAGCAGACACAGAAAGAGAAATTATTTTTGCCTCTGCATGTATCATGACCCTACATTTTAAAACTATTTTCCTCATTTTCATTCATTTTCTGAAGTTTCTAGTTAAGTCACACCAATCAATAAAGTTTTCAAAAATACCTACTCAAAGTGGAGAAGATGAAAAAAGGAAAATTGAGTAAATTACTGGGTGGGGAAGGGGAAGACTGAGAAGCAAAAACCTCACCTTTCTGGGCTGGGATTCTGAATTTCTGGATAATCTCAGATATGTCTCTGGTTTCTACACTGCAACTGAAAATTCTCTGTTATCATCCTGTCCTAAATCACAATCCTGTCCTAAACTGCAATCCTGACAGCACACAGGAAAACCTGACATGAGCAGCAGTCATTGTCAGGAACAATGGATCAATTAGATCAGTTTAATTAAGACAAAGAAGTCTCAAAGTATAACTTTTTGTTCTAAAGAACAACTACTTTTCAAGAAATAGTTACACGTAGTATGCCTTGTGAATTGCAGAAACGCGAAAAAATCAAGAAAGATAAATCAGGTCTGCTGTGAAAACAAGCAAATTTTCCTCTTGCAGATCTGGTAGGTGGTTGGTCTAGGCAAACTCTATTCAGAAAACAAAATGCATGGAAGATATGCTTTGATCTCAGATCCCCCAACGGGGCATAAATAAAATATGTAAACCATTGCCACAAAGAGAATACACAGCAAGTTAATCCTGCTCAAAGATCATAAATGTGTAGTAAAAGAAAATATATTCCTCAAAGAAAGATTTTCTAAATTAACTTTGACAGTAAGCCAAAGTTTAAATCAGGAAGTATTTAATCATGTACTAGACATGCTGCATTTTATCTGGGCTTTTTGTCTCTCCTTTTTAAACCACACTTCATTATGTAGCTGTGTCTCAGAGAGAATAACAGGCTTTTTCATGGTAAAGACACAGAAAATTGCAGAATTATGTTTGATGCAACTGCCACACTGAAAAATTCCAAAAACCTATTTACCCCGCTTAGCCAACCCACCAAATTTATTAGGTCAACATTTGTCCCATAAAACTTCCTTCAAACCTGAAATGACATTATCACATTATAAATTAACCAATACAGAGGGACAGGCACAGCATAAGACTAAGAACAAAACATTATAATTACATGAAACCCTGGTGCTATTAAAAAAATGCTACAGCAAGAGGCAATGGTGCTCCAACCTGACCTTCCCAAAATGGTTTGCTACTGTTACAAAACCCCAGCATTCAAATTCCTGTCAGAATTTTTAATTAATCCAGGTACATAGTAGTTTTCCAAAGGAAATGCTGGAGGCACAGGCAGAACACCATCAAACCTGAACTGAGTGATTCCACGCAGACACATCTCTGGTTTGCTGTAGGAAATTCCAGAGTACAAGCAGTTGCTGACTTTTACCATGATTGTGCCACTCCTGAGGAAACACACCACAAATTGTTCAGCTCCTGCCTACAAGCAGCACCTGCCTGCAGGGTAGGGGGGTGCAAATGCACCTCAGACTGGGCAGCAACAGAGCTGTTCTCTCAGGGTACACACACACTCTGAGCAAAACAGTTGCAGAGCAATTGCAATTAGCAAAAATTTTCCTAACTAAAAAAAAGCAAACAAACCCAAAAAAGAACCCCAAAAAAACCCAAAAACTAAAAGCATTTGACTGGGGAAAAAATTTAAAAGGGGGGGGGGAGAAATTACTAAATTAGTTGGACTTCTTGGTATCTTTCATAATGAATAGCATTTGTGGGTTTCTTTTTCAGCTCTGCTGTGTCGTCATGACATTTTTATGAAAATCCTTTGATTGGATTTTTTTCTCCTGAGAGCTGAGGAGCCTTAGGAAAGAAATGTAAACAATAACTATCTGCTGCTGTGGAATGCAACAGGTGCATCTGCGATGGGTCCATGCTGGTTGTTTCTAATTAATGACCAATCAAAGATGCAGCTGGGATGACCCTCTGAAAGTCACAAGCTTTTGTTATTAATTTCATTCCATTGTTGTCTTGCCTTCTGATGAATCCTTTCTCTCTATTCTTTCAGTATAGCATTTTTAATATAATATATATCATAATATAATAAATCAGCCTTCTGAAACATGGAGTCACGATTCTCATCTCTTCCCTCGTCCTGGGACGCCTGCAAATCCCACACTGCTGAGCAAATGGGAGAAGTTTGTTTTAAATTCACACATTTAAGTGAAAAATACAGCGCCAGTTTGGACTTCTTCTTAGGAAAGAAGCATGGCAAGATTTTCTTTAAGTCCAAGACACCCTTCTGTTTGTTTTTGGAAGGGAATTTCCAGCAAGATGAAAGAGCTAGAGATCCACAAAAGAAATCACAGCATCTAATTAAGTGCCCTGCTGGCAGAGGCTCCAACACCTTCATGGCTCAAGCCACTTACCCAGGGAAACCACAGCACTGACAGAGTCACTGAGCTGGGAAAAGACCTCCAAGAGCATGGAGCCCAGCCAGCCCCCCAGCACTGCCATGTTCACTGCTGAAAAACTTCCCCACAGCCACATTCACATGGTTCTGAACACTTCCAGGGATGGTGGTGCCTTTTCCCAAACATTGCTGTGGCCAGCTTTGCACCAGCACTTTGCTAACTGCCACCAGCACACTGTAGGGGTTAATTCCAGCTGCTAATTACTGCTCAAATGAACTCCATCACACCCAATCACTTGTGTGAGACCAAACTTCCACATCTGTTTGACGCCTCCACCTGATGCAGCACAAAGCTCTCAGATCAGGTGCTACACCCTCTGATTTCTTCCAAAGATGAATAGGACTTGCATATCCTGAAACTTGAGAATGCTTAAGCCACAGACATTTAATTAGAGTCAGAAAGAAAGAGAGGGAGAGAAGATAGGGAGGAAAAGAGAAGAAGAAAACAAAGGAGAAGAGAAGAGAAGAGAAGAGAAGAGAAGAGAAGAGAAGAGAAGAGAAGAGAAGAGAAGAGAAGAGAAGAGAAGAGAAGAGAAGAGAAGAGAAGAGAAGAGAAGAGAAGAGAAGGTGAAGAAGGGTGAAAGAGGGGAAAGAGAGAAGAAAGAAAAACTGGAGGATGCTGAGGACATCCCAGCACTCTCCACCTCCTGCTCCTCAGTTGTTCTCCTCCCTAGCTTGGGAAAGGCAGGAGAAACTGCAGAGGCTTCAGCAAGTGGAATACACCAGACCAAAGCTGGGAAAAGCTGAAGTCCCTCTTTGGCAGCGCCTGTTCCTCTCACTGCTCCAGCTTCCCCTTGTGCCGAGGAGCAAACATCCTGCTCTTCAGAACACCTGCTGAGCTCCCTCCTGTCTGCCTTTGCAGACTTTTCCATCCGTCCTGCTTCAGATAAATGCACAGGGAATGAGTCAGAAAGACAAAAGGACAAGAAAAATCACGAGCTTCTTTTTAGTAGGGAAGGAGGATACTGAGCCATGCTGACATCCTTCACAGAAATACAGTTCCTCTGGGGAAACTCCTCTGTTAAGAGGCTTCATCCAGGGAAACAAAATACCTCCAATAAGCTTTGGAGTGGTGTTTGTTAATTCTAGTCAGGTGGAAGCAGACAATCCATGGAACTGTCCTGTGCTAGGCTTTGGGGCTCTGAGGGATTCCTGAACACCACACATTATCTGCAGTGAAACTTAGAAAACCCCCTGAAAGAAGAGTTCTAAATTCTCAGAAAACAAGGGAAACCTCAAGAAGGTTATCTGGAATTAGGGGGTTCCCTTTGTCAAATGAGAGACCGGTAAAGGACTTAAATTCAGAAGCTGGTAACTTGCAAAGTGTTGGCTGTTCTGAAAGATTCCACTTAATCAGGCAAAGCACCTCATCTGTGAGGAATATCTTGGGATAAGAACAGGAGCCACTGAAGTCTGCTGATTTCATGTAAAGCAGAACACACCATACAAGTTTGCTTTTAGCATTTTTCAAGAGGAAAAAACCATGCAGCAGAACCAGACAAATACGTGCAGCACCTAAAAATGAACACAGATGAAAATTCTGTTCTCAAGAAATAATGTAACTAGGAAAAATTTTAATACAACAATGCATGCATTTAGAGCACAAGTTTGAAGAGATAATTGGTGTTTTTGCTGCAGTAGACAAGGAAGAAGCAACCAAGATCCTTTACAATAGTGAAGGATTTAGGCAAATATTTATCAAATCTACTTTTCTTGAGTTGCCATAATTTTAAATGTTATAAGTTGAGATTAGGCCATATTTTAAAAAGAATAATTTCTGCTAAAGATACAATTCTAAGACATGTCTACATGGGAAACACACTTAGAAACGTGGCAGACTAAAATGAGAAAGCCTCACTTCAACAAACCTGAGTCAGTCTAGGCAGCTGCAGTAATAGGGAACAAACAATAGGGAAGTGCTTTTTTCTTTTTGTACACCAGGACACACAAAGTTGGAGCCGAGAAGTTTTCTGCATTTTGATGGTAGGACAAAAACTGAGCTCAGTATTTGAGTGGCAGAGATGGCTGTGCCATTCCTACCAGGAGATAAAAAGCACCATGTTGCTTTATAAAAGGCCAGTGCTAGAGGACCACAGATTGTCCCAAGAGTAGGAGTGGGTTTATACAGACATTGTTCTTTTGGTGAATACCCTTCATCTCCTCTCAGAGAGATGAAAAGATTTTTCATCTGGCAGGAGCTGCTTTTGAACAAAAAGGGTTTTCCTGTACAGTGAAACACAGGCAAAAATAGTTAACATTTCAAATCTGGAACTGCTGGGCAAGACAAAGAAATAAGAAACAATGATCCCTAAACAACTTTGCCTGTCTGATATTCTTCTCATTTTCAGTGAATTAAACCAAATTCTGCCTAGCCCTTTCCCACCCCTGAGAGATGCATTCCATCATGCCCTTGCAGAGTCCTAATTTGCTCTTGCAAAGTACCCAAATCCCTCGTGGACTCCAGAATGGTCTTTCCCTGACTGTGCTCAGTGAATACCCAAGGGAAAAAAAAAAATAGCCTCCACTGCTCCTCCCCATGAGTTTTCTCTGCTCCAGCCACCTCTTAGCAGAACTCAAGACAAGTTGAACTTGAACCGGCGAGGAACAAGAACCTGTGAGGAAAATCATCCCTCAGAGCTGGGATTAGCTGAAACTTAAAAAAACCTGACACAGAACACAGAAACTCAGTGGGGGCTGATGGTAATAGAGACACAGACCTAAAATAGGCATAATTCTAGTCTGCTAGAGGAGGATATGATTTGTAAATTGAATATATAGCTGGGAGAGATTTGGAGCTGGCAGGCACACCCTCTAGACCATTACATTAAAATAGATGAAATTAGGTCCAGAGCTGATTTAAAGACAACATAACTGCCCGGTCTCCCGTGAAATATGGATGTATAGATTATGATTTCCAGGAATACTTCCAAGGAAATTAATTTTAGCTCTTAAAACAGAGCACCCAGGACAGCACATTTCCAGCCTGTTTAAACAATTAGAAGTGATTCAGGAAAGGAGAGGTTCATTGCATAAATAGAAAACTATACAAGCTAAGTGGAAGTGCTGCTGCTGGCACAAGAAAAATTAACCCCCCTAAGCAGAGGAAGTAGAGATTTCTGTATGTTTGGAACAAACAAACAAAGACAGTTCTGCACATCCTAATTCTCCATCTCACCTTCCTGAGATTCTTTTCTAGGGGATACTTGGCCAAGCATACAATTGCATAGATTTGTTTTCACTAGGCATACTGCATCTGGAATGAACATCTCTGGCAATGGACTAGGACTTAATGGAAATGGATTTAAGGAATGTTTCATTTCGTATGAGTAACATCACTGCAAGCCCTCGTTAATGCGACAGCCATATAGGAATTAATATGGAACTTAAACTGCAGAATTAACTCAGGACAAGCTCATACTTTCTTTCACCAGAAAACAGAATACTTGGATGAATAATACCTTAATGAAGTGATGTCAGAGTTGTTGCTTGCTTACAGGTAGATAAAGCAAAACTAACATAACCTTGGTTTTTAAAAGTGCTGCTGAGCACATCACAAAGGGGAAAGTACAGCTCTATGGGGTTTTATGGTGGGTTGAGCCCTGTGGGGTCTGAAGCCATGACAAAGGCTAGATTTCACATAAAAACATTGCTTTATCTCCTGAGCACTTGCAAAGTTGAATTCATGGGACTTAAAGGCAGGTTTATCTGGGAATGCAAAGCCTTCTGTGCTAGCCAGGGAGTAGGGAGCACAGCACAAGCCATCTTCATGCACTCCATACGTGGGGCTGAAGATTTTGATTTACTCTGCACACACTCAAAATAACTTTGCTGAAAGTAACTCAAAATCAGGTTTTAAATAAATAAATGAGCAAGTCACTTATGGCCAAAGATGACTTTCTGTAGGTGGAAAGTGAATAATTGTTGGCATTTTCTGTCAAAAACTTTACAAAGACTCATCAAAGAGATCCCTTTGTTCTAGCACTAAGCAGAAGGAGGAGAGAAGAAAGACTGGATTTCAGGATATTGTGACAAAACTCAGCAGGAGCCTCTACAGGAAGAGCTACAAAGCATATATCATTTGAAGCAGTGAACTTTAATAGGAATTTCATTTTACACATGAATGTACCCTGTGTGATAATCTCCAGTCTGTTTATTCATCGGCTGGAACTCCAGATGTGAATGTGAAGGTGACAGGAGCAGTGAGTTTTATGTTCCTGAATTTTTGGGAAAGGTATTACCTTTTTAAAGATTCTTCATTCAAACCCGATTTTGCCGGTGAAAAGTAAACAAATCTATTTTATTTTCTCTGTGATATTAAGCATGAAAGGAAACTCTAGTTCATAGCTGGAGAAATAGTGACTAGGAAAGATTTTATGCTGTTCACATCAGTTCAGGAGTCGTCTAAGTGACACACAAACAGCAGGATCATCAATGTAGCAAAACAACCCCATATACAATGATTGAAAATTTAGCCCAAAGGCCTCTCTATTGGTCCTGAGCCAGACAAACATCTTCCAAAAGCATCTTTTTTTTTCAAACTATCTGGGATAGCCTAATTCCAGTCGTAAGTAAATGTACTGTGAATTGTTTTAATGTGATTTACTGGGGGGTTGGACAGGCTCAGAGAACTGATAATGGATGTGATGGAGAAAAACTGTGTGAATTTCTTTTAAATGAAAAGCAAACCAAGGATTTGTCATTCCTTCTAGTTTCAGCCTCCTGGGATGTGAACCACAGGTAGTTTAAAAACAGAAAACCATTGTGCATCATCTATATCAGATATTTTTGTTTTTTCAGTACTTAATTTTTAAACCAAAACCCCAAATAGAAAACAGGTAAATAGCCCTTGAAAATTGTTTCTAAGGGCTACATAACATCCAAATATGAGTTTTCTACTACCCAGAGAAATATGCTAGCAGGCATAGCAAGATATGTTTTCCTTTGTTCCACAGGCATTTAACAGGAATAATAAATTTCTTCCTGTGTGTTATTTATCCAGAGAAAGAATTAAATAGATTATCCATCCAGGGCTTTCCCTGCAGCTTGTATTTTCACTGGACTAGTAACATAAAAATTAAGTCTCATATCCTGGTATTGCCTGGACTCAATGATCTTAAGGATCTTTTCCAAACCACACGATTCTGTAATTCTATCTCCTTGGTGGTTAGGTCTCAGCATTTTCTTCCAGACTGTGGATATTTATTCCATTCTCCCCTGTGGGATTAATGGAAGTACAGGCCCCTCACCCAGCCCTTGCACAACACCCATAAAGGGAAATCAAAGAACAACATGATTTCCCTATGGTGCACAAAGACCTTGTCTCCTTTACTCTTTTAGATATTAATTAACATTTCTTCTCTTAAAAACTGCTCTGTAGATCTTGGGAGTAGCAAAGGATGTCACATTATGTATCAGTTGCTATGGTAACTAATCCTTTTTGAAGGGAAGAAACAGAACGAATTTGTAGGACTCCATATCTTACTGTGAACAAGGGTTGTCACTAAATAGTCTTTATTTTGCAACCCATTGCTTTCTTTTGTTTTACTCTTGTTTATAATTATCACAACTGACTTAGTCAGATTTAGACTGTGCATTCTTTTTTTCAGTCTGAATATTCTGAGCTTCCTGTTTTCATGAAGTGGAAGAAAAGGAAGTTAATTCCAGATCTTGGATTGATTAAAAAAAAAAATATTTGTGTGGAGGTATAACATTGTTGAGTAGTCTTCAGGAGATATATTTTGGGTTGGAAACAGTTATATTTCCCAGAAAAATTACATGTATTGAAGAACTTCAGGCAAATTTTAACATATTTTACCATATTTTCTGTTTCTTTGTCCTGAACCAAAGAGGTTCATCAGGACTGGAAGGGTCCTTCATGTCTCTGTCACTGTGATCCCACTGTAAGCCTCCATCTTGCAGTGGGATATCAATCTACCCCTTCCACAAGTAGTTTCTGAGATATCTTTTACAGGGGTCCCAGGATTTCTGAAATTCTTTCTTCAAAGGCAAGTATAAGCATCAATTTCCTGAAAGAGACATTTCCTTCTGCCTGATCTCAATCAGTCAGTAGCCTCCAGGACTTCTGCCCAGAGAGATGGTAGTAACAGTCTTCATAAAAATACAAACAAAAAAAAATTTTAAAAAAAGCTACTACTTTGTGGGTGTATCTTTATCCCAGGGTAAGACAAACAGAGCAGTTTGAGCAGCTCTCAAGACCCTCTGACAGTAGAGTTACTGCAAGGGGCATCCCTGAGCCCAAAGATTATACAAATATTCTCACAGAGACAGGACCATTCCCAAGGTTGAAATATGAGAAAATGTGATGGTCATGGGTAGGAATGAACAGAACACCTTACTAAAAAATCTCCCTAAATAATCTCAAAAGATTTCTTATTGGCTTTTCTCAGCCCTCTCTCTCTCCTCATCACTGCTGGACTCCACAAGAAGGCAAGAATCATGAAAGAAACAACCTGATTCAAAGAGTTGTGTAACAAAACTATGCTTCATGTTGTTCAGACATACAAGAGGAAAAGCAAACAATTTATCAAATTTATTAACAGTCTTTCCTATCAATATGCTGGCAAAGAAAGCTTGTACATTGCCAGGCTTAAAAACGTAGAATAAAGTAGTTTATTCACTCTGCAGCCATTTAAAAAGTGCCTTCACTTGGCATAGCTTTGAGCAAAGGATTTACTTTATCAGATTTACCAAACTACTCATCTGCTTCCAGCACTCACAGAGAGGAGGGGAATGTAGCTCAGCTGTAGCAATACTTTCTTTCAAATGGTAGCAAGTCAGAATTAATTCATTGCAGGGGACAGAGGATTCCTTAACTCTTCTAGCTGCTGACCCTGAGAACTGGAAACAAGCACAGAAAAACGAGGACCTAAAGTATTCTATGGACTGCATCATTAAACTTCTAGATTTAGAACAAATTATGGAACAAATTTATTTCAGAAAACAGTTCTATGATCATGACTTCTTTTCCAATACCTATAGCAAGAGCTGGACGAAATAATTTATTCCCTAAGCTAAAATTCTCCATACCCCAAGAGATGCTTCAATGAAGACCAGATTTCTCCAGAGAAGCTCTAATTTTTCCTTATGGAAGAGAAAAAACTATCATAAGAAGTCTTTTTTTTTAATGTTTGAAAGCTGCAGTGTCAGCAGAGCAGCTGGGAAAAGAAAACCAGGTAGAAACTAGCCTTGAAGTGTGTTTGACAGGAAATCACCTAAAAGCTGTAGATCACTGGAAAAGTGGCACAGGCAGACCTTAAGGAAAAGGGGAGAGCTGCAAAAAACTTCTGGAAGTTTTGAGGGTTATTTGAGACCAGCTAATTACACAGCTGAGGGAGCTGAGCTCAGGCAAGGCAGGGGACAGGAGCAGAGCAGCCTGATCTAGGTCACAGAGCTGCCATGGCTCAGGTTTTTCTGTCTGAGGAGCTTTTACAGCTCCCATCTGCATAGTATCTAAAGGCCTTACACTGCTTTAATGTGTTTATCCTCAAAAGGAACCTGTGAGGCAGCAAAGCACTCATTTTTTCATTTTACTGATGGTGTACTAAAACTGGAGGCTGTAGGGAAGATCCTTACTTGGCATAAATTTTCTAGGCTCTGTAAAAACCACTGACTGTCCAGTAAGGGGAGTGGAAACATAGATTATTTAAAGCACCTGAGGTTTTTTCCCCCTATATGATTTGTTCAAGATCACACAGGCTCATGACAGTATTAGAAAATCAAACCAGTTTTCTGAGGAACAGCAACAACTGGCCCATCATTTGGTTTTTCTTGTCTCATACAGGTATATGTGACTGAAGAGAAACCCTGAGCCTCAGGACTGTAAAATGCATGAGGGAGTAGGTGCACAGATTTAGTTTACTTGGGCCATGGCACCTTTTCCTGGTCCTTTCCAGTGGTTTAACAATTGTTGGTTTGTTTGGGATTTTTTTTATGTGAGCTTTTTTGGGGGCTGGCAGACTGCTGTTTTGCCAGCAGCAGAACTCAATGGAAGATGCTTGTTTCTCATGGAAATGAAGTTGGGAGACAAGTATAGAGAATTGAGGCTTTTCTTTTTTCTCAAATTAATAGTTCTTTTAAAAGTGCTTCCGCTGGCTTTATAGCAGTTTGAATTTCACAGTTGTTAAACATACAAAATATTTTGTGTGTTTTTTATACTTTCGCAGCAGGAGGATAAAACTAAAAAATTCCCTTCCTGTGAGTTACTGTGTGTAGCAACTGCTATTCTATGACCCATCCTATCTGTTGATGGTAGCATCAACATCTGGCAGCCTTGAACAACATCCATTACATTTGAATTTTTCAGCTAGAGAACTTGAAACAATGAGCAGGGATGACAGATGTCAGTCACTGCCTCTGACAGGTCAAATGCAAATTTCTGCTTGAATGGTTCAGCTTTTGCAGGATTTAAAGCAAAACAAGAATTATTACTACAGTATAAAGTGACTTAAGGTGCACACACTAAATGCCAAAGACAGATATATATCCCAATAATATAAAATTACTGCCAGTCAAACAAAGTACCAACTAGGGGCAGCACAGGGAGTGTACAACTGTCTGTCAGGGCAGGAGAAGATTTGTGATCTTCATTGGAAATACTTTTACAGCAGTCAAAAGAGAAATCTTGATCTTGACAAAGAAGGTCTGCTCTGACTTTGATCCTATCAATCAAGAGTCCAGTAGGTCCTAACTCAAATAAGCTATATCTTACTTTCACCTTTGGACAAATATCAAGTCTTTTTCCTTCTACCATTCTGAAGAATGATTGATTTATGCCTTTTTTTTAGGGCTATAAGAAATGATCTTTGGAAAGCAACTGATAGTTTCAGGGTTATTGACAATTGCCTCCCCAGAAAAATATCAAGGTGACAAATGCATTTGAAAATTTCTATTTCTAACGTTGGATGGTGTGGCAGAAAACTAATTAAAGATGTCATTTATGTTTTATTTGTGCTAGGAAGACACTGCCAGCACCTCACTAATATAACAGAAGAGGCCAGATAAATTCTGCTCTCACTCTGCACAGAGCCCACAGCGAGTTCACCTGAAATGAAAGCTACAGCAGGAGAAAGCAAAGTTCTGCAATCCACTGGTAAGCTCACTGCCCACAAGGACTGTCCTTTGTGGCAAACAGGTTTGAGTCTAAATCTCCATCTCCTCTTCTTTCCTACTCAAGCCAGGATTTAGAAAGCAGGAAACAGACAGGGGATAAAAATACATCAGAAATACACAAGGCCAGCTGGGAGGAATGAAAGGTGGGAAAAATGTAAGAAATTTTTCTCCAACATTCATTCCAGCTTCTCTGTCATCAACTTCATTTCAGTCCATCTTTACTCTTGTATCACACCTTAATTCTGTTGGTTATCACATTTTTCTGAATAGAAACATTTATGAAGCGTCAGACTCTACACCTCAGTTGTAAATCCCAGGAGTAGAAATCTGCAGACAGGTTTGGAGTGTATCATACATCTATATATAAAGTATACATGACATATCTCCTACTTCTTGATAAATAGACCCCAGAAAATTACTGCTCTGGAGTTCTCTTGGTTAAGCAATATAAAAGTCAGTATTATTTTAACAAGAGAAAACAAAGAGAATGCACAAATCAATTTCTTAGTGTTAAGGACAAAAGCAAGCAGGAATCCTAAGGCCAGTTCAGAAGCGTCCTCCAAGACTTTGAACAACAATCACATGGATTACTGGCTGTTTAAGGCTTTTTTTCCCCTTGAATTTCTTACAGAGTTTAATAACAAGGCAATTCTTTGTAACAGGAGCAACCGATGGACTTGGAAAACACACAAGCTTCCTGTCACAAACTTTTTTCTTGTCTCTTGTGCTACTTAAACCCACAGCAATTCTCTTGTTTACATCTATCAGGCACCTTTATTGCAGCCCCATTAGTACCACTTTTCCTCTGTTCCACACCAGTATGAATCCTGAATCCTGCAAACACAAATCCTACGAATCCTGATGGTTGCTCCCTGGAGTGAAGAATCTCCTCATCACCATCAGGTAGATTTTTGCACCCAATTTAGCAGCAGAAGAGGAGATGCTAATAAGTTACATGGTACCCTTGAGCTGAAACAAAACCCATATGGTTTTGCTACCCCAGCCAGATTTCCAGGATTATTTTGATGTGTATGCTCTGGTCCTTGCAGCTGGACAAGCTGGGATTTCACTTTTGGGCTTTTTTTTTCCTTTTTCCTTTTTTTTTATATCTCCACCATCTGTTTTATGAGTCCTTGAACTGATAATATAAAGGTCATTGTTTCAACATACAGGGAATGGGATTTTGTTAATAAGGCAGAAGTTGGCAAGAATTAAATGAATATACACATTTTAATAAAAGCATACGTGCATGCACTGCCATAAGTGCTTTGGACCACATAACTCTGAAGTATTTGACAAATGGCTGGGAGGGTTCTCAGAGGAAAGTTTTGAATTACTTGCCCTAAAGAAGAGCTTCTACTCAGATCTTGGGGTCCTGGTATGGATTATTCCCATTTAAAACAGACACATTCATGATTTGTGTGTGTGTGTGTGTGTGTACTTCTCTGCTACCCCAGGAAGAAACTCACAAAATAATACTTCTGGCAGTATTAAGCAGAGACTACTAACATCCAGTTTCTTTTTGGTTCATTCAATTTGAATTCCAGCAGCATCACTGTCCTTTCTGGAGGAGAGACAAGGGAATCAAGGCACTGACACCCTTAGGTGGACAGAGCAGAGCAGGACCTCTGCTTGGGTGTCAGGACAGAAGACTCTGAACTTCTGGTGTTATTTAAACAATTCTAAGACCAGGCAAGAGGACTATGGGCATTTGTGACTGTGACCCCATAAGTATGAATATAAAATATACTTTACAAGGCTGTGGATTCCCTGCTTGATGAGTCCCTTGGGTTTAGAATGGCAAGGAGGGCACAGACATTCTTGATAATTCCCTTCAGTTCCTTGTGCTATTACAATGCCTTCCTTCCTCCACTCAAAAAATTATCTGAGAGCAACTCAAACAAAAGGAAAGTTACGTGGCAAATGACATTCAGTAATTGATTTTAACAACTGGTTTTGAAATGGGATTATTTTAGAACTGAAAAAAACAACCTTTTTTTCCTATTGTATTGTGGTCACTACTTCTGGGCACAATTTATCATTGCCTTAACTAGATAATTGAAAAATTAACTTTTAAGCAGCACTTGTGATGTGAAAGTCAAAGCTCTAGACAGATATTTCAATAAGGATTGATGGTTTTGGGTTTTTTACCAGCTTTACAGACTGCATATATTGTGCTACATGAAAATAAGGTCACATTTTATGATTGCCTACTCTGACACCTGAAAACAGCTAAAAATCACTCAGAAGCTCAAGTGTTTCCAGTCACTGACTTTCCTACCACTGATAAAAGGCCAGGCTGGGTTTTAGAAAGACTTTCTTTCCATAATAAATGGCCCATTCCATCCAGACTAAGCATGGGACTTACAGGAGAAACACAAGGTAAAAAACCCCAAAGATCTCAACTAATAACACAAAATCCTAGGCGTGCTTCATGAATATTCAAACATCTTCTGTGCAACACAGCAGCCATTTCTTGAGCAGTGATTTCCCTGCTCTGCCTCATTCTCTGTTTGCAGGTCAGACAAGTTAATGCATCCCCACATTAGCTCTGTGCAGCTCCCACCGAGGGAAGGGCCCCCCTGGCACCGTGGCTGTCTGTCACACTGAAGTGATTAGACAAAATCTTGCTTCCCCTGGCAGGGATAAGGCTCTGCAAGCCCGGTGCAGCTCCCCACTGAGTGCTCCAGCTGAAACTGGGAATCCAGGGAGCTCTGTCATCCCTGACAGCATCCGTCAGGAGCTCAGAGCAGCTCTGACCCCAGCTCTGAGCCAGCTTCCCCTGCCTCGGCTGGCTGCAGATCAGGATAACAGGAGGATCAAAGGATTGGCCTCTAAAAACTGGGGTTTTTTTTCCCTCTCTGCCTTTGCTACTCAGTATTCCTGAAATAATTTTCAGAAGCACTAACATCAATCTGTTCCAACACAATGAAGTGCCCAAATTCACTTCTGAAGACGTGTAGTCATTAAAATAAAGTGCTCCACACAGTAACCCCAGTTCCAGCTGGGGAGCTCTGAGGGGATGAATTCCGATCTGTCAGCAATAAACAGGCAGTCAGATATTCACACACAAGAACCACTCTCACTGCTATCAGTGTGAAGCATATTGTGGGCAAAGGGCAGCGCTTAACTTTTTTTTGGTCACTTTTCAGAGTCAGTATCACGCCTCTGAGCTCTTAGACACTTCATCAAACAGAAACTTCAGCTTAAGCAGAGTCCTTGGGAGACATTAAAGTTTTAGAATGGGAAAGAGAAATGCAATCTGACATAATCTTTGAGATACTTTGAAACTATAAGTAACAAAAGAATATTTTTTTCTCCTTTTATCATTCTCCATCACAACTACTGCAGTGGCTGTGAAAAAGCCTTTTCCCTTTTTTTTTTTCCCCTTTTTTCTTTGGTAGCAGAACACTCTTTATGAGTCAGCAGAGTCAGTTATTGCTTTTATGACTCAAGAATTTTTTGGACAGGCCCTCAAATTAGGTTGGGTCTTCACTCATAGCATTCAAGGAGAATTCATTAATTCCACCATCTGCAGACTGATGAAGAACAAGTCTTCGTTCCCCACTATTTTTTCTTCCCCATCAACATTTTGGTAAAGCACATTTGAAAAGTTTCACTAAACTTCCAAAGATGTGGCAGGCAGTCCCATTAACATCACTGATTTTATTTGCCCTTCTGCATCTATATCAATGTCTTTGAGAGGTGACAGAGAATTTAATGCTGCAAAAAAGTGTTTGCTCTCTTATCATAAATGTGATAATTTCTCCGACCCAATAGGTAGAATTTTAAAGCTGAGATAAACAGATCTAGCACCCCACATGTCATGATCTTGAAGTACAAAAACAGAAACAAATATTAATATGAGTAGAAGAAAATAAAAAAGCTTCAGTAGAGACAGTCCCTGCTGTTGAACACTACACCTGAAAGGTGTGAGTTGCAAAAACTCACAAAACAGTTTTCCCCACGAGGTTCAATGTACTAGGGAGGGAGCACCAAGTGGGACCTCCAGAAATACATAAAATTTAAACACACAGGGACAACACAAGCCAACATAAGATCTTTCCCATTCATAGTCCAATAAAACCATCCAAAACAGTCAATAGTACAAAGGCCGAGCAGAGACAAGAGGCACAGCAAAGATACTCTTTGCTTTCCCAACATAATTTAA
Organism: Motacilla alba alba; assembly: GCF_015832195.1. NCBI lineage: Eukaryota > Metazoa > Chordata > Aves > Passeriformes > Motacillidae > Motacilla > Motacilla alba. The sequence goes on along the minus strand of NC_052022.1, from coordinate 32,125,167 downwards.
TACAAAAATAATGCTGAAATAGATATTTAAAAATAAAAAACCCAAACCACAGTGTGGGTTTTCTGTATTCCTTGTAGTTAATTTGAAATTTAAAAAACAAAAAAAAACCACACAAAAAAAACCTGTAAACAAACATCATGGTTTGGGTTTGAGCAGTGCAAAAGGGAAGAGTGGGTGATAAGAACACTTACTGGAGAAGGCTACTGAATGATTGATGATTAAACTTCAACCAGCAAACAGATAAGGGACTTGCCCTGTGTCATTCAGGATGGTACAAACCTCTATAAAAAACTTGGATGCTCATTTGATTTCTAAGCTATAGAGTCTTTGTTATTTCACTTCCTCTGCATACAGAAGGCATTCTGTACTACTAATTATTATTCTCTGTGTTCTTCTAGGTCATTATATCCTTTTCTAGAGTGAGGTGAGCAGACTTGTGGAATATATTGAAATGTCAGATCCCCAAAACCATATGGAGCTGCATAGTGATGCTTCATCTCTTCTTTTTCAGTATTTCTAACACCTTCACTCTCCTGCCCACCAAATAAGACCAAGCTAACATCTACAGGAAACTAAAGATAAGCTCATAATTCTCTTTAAATAATGGCATATTTAGAACTTCCATGATATATATGAAGGCTTTTTGTTTTTCTGGTTGCTTTCCCCTGTGTGCATGGCTTTTTATTGATCAATATTGAATATTTGCTAGGCACTGTGAGATGGGAGAACAATGGCCTGTGCCATCCTCAGTTTTGATACTCTCCATCAGCAGAAACCTTTCTATTCATCTCTTTTCCATCAGGCAGAAATATGTTAAAGAGCAATCATTCTAGCATCTCATTTCATTGCAAAAATAGATAATTTCTTCTGACTGTTTTCTAACTTTATATTAGCTCTCAGTTTTGGAGAACGCAACTTCTTTTGTCCTGTGTCAGGTTAGTTCCTTCTATAACCGTTGGCAAGATCTTTGTCACACCCTTCAGTGTGTTTCAGGTGTAGAAAAATGCAGCTGGTGCAGAGCAAAACTTTGGAATTAATGAAGAGATAAAAAGGCTTATAACACTACAGTGGGGGTCAAAATACCCTAGGATCATGTTAAAAGATGAGATTATTAAAATTAAGTATACCTTCTTATTGAAAAAATCTTGTAAAAGCAATTACTTAATCTGAAAGAAGCTGTGCTGAAAATTGAAACATGATTTAGACTAGAAATAGGGTGCAATATTTTTAAATGTTGAAGGAAATCAATCATTCAAACAAATAACCAGCAGCAGTGGATTCTATAAAAGAATCTTTCCATTAAAATTATTTCTTGCAAGTTCTATGTTTTCTATTATGAAGAAAATTAGATTAGTCTGTTCTAATGGTCTTTTATGAGTTGAAGCTAGAGTCTACTTAATGATGTGCTGCTTTATTAATTCCTCTTTTGGTCCAGTTGGAAAAAGTACCAACAATCCACTATTGTACCAGCGCAGCCTGGAAATCTTACACAGATACTAGTTAATTAAAAATAGCAGTTAATAGCTTCTCTCTCTAATCTCAGCTGAACAAATGTGCTCTGTTAATAAGCATTCCCACTGTGGTATTTACAAACACTGCGCCACTCTGTTACAGACTGTTCTTACGTGAAGACTTGGGCTTAAAATATTCACCTGCTACCAAATCTCCTCCTGCATCCTTTGTGCAGATAACCTGTACAGCTGGCATGCAGAGGCAAAGCTAGCAGCTGGCCACTTCCTGATGGAAATTTCAAGCTGAAGTGCCATATCCATCCCATATCCATCCAGAGATCCTCTGATGGATATGGAATGCAACAGCTGCCTAAAGGAGCAATAGAGGTCTGCTCTCATCTCCCTGAGTGATGCTGATATAATGCCTTTCTTCTCAAATTGCTGTGAGGGTCTCCCATGTGGCCAAGGCAGCCAGCAGAGGCAATGAGAGGGTTTGCTGCTTTCAGCCTGACCATTATACAATTATCTCTGTCTGATATACCATTCCACAATCATCTCAGCTGACAGACATAAGTCTGTTCAATGCTCTATCAATTGGTGTAATATTTCTTCCTGTAATCAAATGTCAGATTTCTGATCTAGTCAGCTTGGGCTTATACTGAGACCACTGGCTCCAGCTTTTCCATGAGCCCTATAATCTCAGCGCATACAGAGATTGTCCTTGCTCTGAGCCCCACAAAAAAGAGCAAATGTATTTATTTGGAAAGCATTGGCTACATTTTTTTTCCTTAAATATGTGCCCTAGCACATCTCAAGTGATGCCTGTAATCTGTAGTTTGCTGCCTACACTGCTGACAGTTTGGAGATCAAATAACGTGTGAGAGGTGTGCTGATCACTGCAGACCTGCTTATCTCACATTCTCAGAGATGTGCAGCAGACTCACAGGCATCCAGCACCACTCAGCAGCTCATTAATCAGCAGCCTGCTGCTCTGGTGTCTCTGCTATTCCACACTGTCAGGAGCTGTGTTTCCATGAGAGCTCTCAGTGAAGTTGTTCCTAGGAACGATACAAATACCTGTCTGGCTCCTTTCCTGACTGCAGAATGTGCTCGTTGACAAGAGCCCACACAGAGCTCTCTGGATAAATGGATGTCATTTCCCTCAAACCAAAAAAAAACAAAAAAAAAAATAGTTGTACATGGAAAAAAAACATAAACAGATCCCTCTCGCCAGTTCACATGGAGTTCAGCATGATCACTCCAAAAGAAGGCAACAAAACACATAGGGACATTTCCTAAGATTTGTTGGTTTTTTTTTTCTCTTTTTTCCAAACAAGAAAAAAATAATTAATACTTATATTTAGAAAAAAAAAAAAAAAAAGTAAGCAGTCCAAGACCTAGTTAAACAGAGAGACCAGAAAATTTGCTTCTAAATTAGACAATAATGAAAGTGTACCTCTCATAACCTGGCTTTGAAAAATAGGTGAGTTACCTGCTGGCTGTTTGGGGAGCACTGCCTGGGACTTGATTCTGCAGGCTGCATCTTGGGAAGAAGAAAACGAGGAGTGGGAGGCTTTGCCAGGAATGTATGGGGGCAACAAAAATAGGACTATAAAGTAAACACTCATGTAAAAAGAGGGGAGGCTGGATAAATGTGATTTGCTGGGCAAAGACTTAGTTATGATCCAAGGATTGAACCTGTTGTGTTTATGGAAAACATTGTTCTCCATGAGAACTTTTTGTTAATGAAGTATAGACACAATGATGAACTGAATTATGAGCTGAAGAGACACCAGGAATTAGCTCCAACTGAATGCAAGGAACAAGATCAAACAGGCCATGGACACAGAGTAGGGGTCTCTTATTAAAATTTCTCTGCTAAATTTCCTTTGGACATCTTATATTTTGGTATTTCCTGCTTTGATTTGCCATTCTTTAAAGAGTTATTTAACAAAAACACAAAACACATATTTCCATAGAAAGCATCCAAAACAGTCCTTGTCCATACCTTTGAGAATGCTCGTACTGTGGGGTTCTGTACCAGGGCACTCCTAACCCAAGAACTCTGGAAAAACCCCACATTATGATGAGAATGAAAAATCACAGAATGGAAAGTTTGTCAGCCACAATGCAGGACCCTCCTGAGAACCTGGGTCTGTTCTCAAACAACAGCACAGGGGCCAGCTGCACTACTTTCAGGAAAACAGCTATCCCACATGGAACACCTGAGCTGCTGTTAACTCCTCATTCTGATAAATTCTCAGGGAAAAGGCTTTCCATTATACCCAGTTCATTTGTGTGCATTAGACACTGTGCCATGGTGTGATCTGCAGAAGTGAATCTCCCCGTGGAAAGCCTCTGGTGTATTATCCACTAAGAGAGGGAAGATGTAGGATGTGGTGGGATGATGGAACAGTTGAGAAAATGTAGGAATTTCACTATTATTGACCCAAGCAATGTGACAGGCAGCCATACCCAACCTGTTGGATTTTTTGTAAAGAGCGCCCATCTATTTTGCACACTTGATTACTTATTTCAGTTAGAAAAAAAAAAAAAAAAAGCTGTCTTCTATTTTAGAGTTGGAAGAAAAGCTATTATTATCTTGCCTTGCAAAATCTACCAGTGGGTATATGAAAATATTTCAGCAGGTGACAGTTCATTTGTTAAACGTGGCACAGACAGGATGGTATCCAAAGGAAATCAATTATTCATTCTGATAATTTTCTTATGTATTATTTTTAGGACATCCATGCTCAGAAATCAATTTCAGTCAAAAGTTTGCCATTTCAGATACTGCAAAGTAGTACAAATAACAACCAATAAATAAATAAATAAAAGGCAGACAAACTTTTAGGATTTTTGTATTTTATGTAAGCTTTCAGACTAGGGATGGAAAACACTGGATTAAATCTCAGAGTAAATGGACAGAACTGTTAGCTCTTATTCGAATTTGGCTAATGGAATATGTTTTTTCTTTCACAATTACTATCTGATTGTTTTTCTAAGACATTTTAATCTCTTTCTTTCACTTCTTAGTTTAAGTCATTGGCAGCTTTATCACTCTGTGCGTGCTGATGTAATAAGAATTAATACAATCTTCAGATGCTTGATGTTAAATTAACAACATTTCCAATGTACTCCTGCAGGAAACACCAACAAAGTATCACAATCTGATTACCCAGCTAATTGTTTCCTTCTCATTTGTCCTTTTTGACTAGTGACCAAAGCACTATTTGGACTGTTTATCTTGTATTTCCTGCAAATGAATGAGTAGCCTCAGTATTTTCTTTCCTCTTTGGTCAATAACAACGAGACACACAAAGCCCACCAGAAAATCCTATGCATTTGCCTACATCCACAAAGTCTGCTCCAAAAATTCTGAGAGCCATTTCCAAGCTTGTGCCTTGCAACACTTTTCTCCTGGAAAGAAAACTTCTCCTCAATTCTGAAGTCTTACAATCTTTCTACAGTTATGTGTGGACATGCAGAACACACAACAAAGAGGATATGCTTTTCCTAAAATTGCATCTATAGCACCTCTGAGATTCTCAGTGAGAACTAGATGCTCTTGTCAGTCTGAAGTCCGGGCACCACGAATCTCAATAATGGGGGAAATGAGGGAAGGAGTTTAAGCAGCTCATCACAGTGGTTATTATTATCTGCAGAGTACAAATTCCATGTTAGGAAAAGGAACCACAAGGAAGGAACAAGAGGTGATGCAGCTGAGGGCAGGAGAAATTCCCCTACTTCCATGCTCTGGAGGGAATATCACCTTTATCCTGTCTCATCTGCTGTGCCAGATTGGCTAATTTAGTTTTCCACTGCCCTGCTTTTGGGAGATGGAAGAGGCCGCTCAAATTCATTATGGATTGCTGAAACAGAACTTTTATTTTTTGACGAGTTGCTCAAAAGCTTGTAATTCCTAGAGGAAATGTAGAACTAAGAATTTAGTCTGTCCTGAGTATCATTGTCCAAAATGTGAGCTAATGGCTACATTTGGAACACACCTCCACAAAGGACATCAGTTTGTCTGATGAGAGGGAAACAAAAACCTTGATTTCCCTTGGTAACACCCCAAAGTGTGAATGTACTGCCAGTGAATGTCCTGGAAGGTCTCTAGCTCTGTGATCAAGCTCTGCAACACTTTTGAGGTGATTATCATTGGTAAACATTGGTCAGGTAATATCTGGCAAGGCAGTTGCCTGATTTTAACATGGTACACAAAACTCAGCATAGACATGTACCACTTATTTTCTCGAGACACTGTTAAGCAAACAAAAGAATACTAAATAGATATATTTTTGTTTTGAAGCATTTAAACTCATTGTAGGGTAATGTGATGCAGCCATGTCGTGGGCATATATGCTTCCAACAAAAAATCTCAAATCCCTCAAAAAGGCAGAGGATTGCAGAGCATCCCAAATTATCATCCCATGACTCTTAGTGCAATGTGTTAGAACAGAATATGAAGTTTAGGCAGCAGAATGCTATTTTCAGCAGGCTTGATCAAAAGTCATGAAGCTTCATTTCAACACAAAACATCATCTGTCAGTTCAAAAAAGAGAATGAATGATAATCTTTGTTTAAAAACTGCCAAGGAATGATTCAACATTCATCAACTCCCTCCATTCTCATTAGCAAAATCTAAATATCCAATTTAGCAACCTTTCACTTTTCCTTTTTAGATGATGGTGTGTTACCAAATTCATTTCATAGAGAATAATTGGTAATAATACTCCTCTTCTTTCTGAGAAATCCTGAGATGTTTCATGAAATAATTTCCATTTCATCTGGAGCATTTTCTCTGCTGCAGTACCTGTGAATCAGCCCAATTGTCTGCCCTTTGAGAAATCATTACTCTCTAGTGCAAACCATCTCTTAGATGCTTTCATTACTTCTGAAAGCCTTACCTCCTGATGGATGGAGTGCAATTGAGCACAGATGCTATTTGCCATGAATAGGGAATCCAAACTTCCAAACAATTGCACAGGGTTGAGCTCCTCCGAGCGCACAAATAAGCCTCTCATTGGTTTTAATTTTTATCCACTGGACTTGAAAATCGTGGCCACATGAAAAATTTACCTGAATTAGAAAAGCAGAGAAAGCACTGAATGTCCTGAAACTGCAAAGATGTGCTGATCTTACCTGCTTTGAAAGGCCTCCTGCAGAATTCCTTGGGGTTTGGAATATTTCTGTAAGGTACAGAATAAGATCCACTTTGTGTACACTTGGCGTGAGTTGTCCAAACAGAAACTAATTAAAATTTTGACATTTTAGAGTAGTAGTTGGTATTTAAACAGAAATATTTCCAGAGATCATTGCACTTGATATTGAACAATGCAATTACTGACATCAGAAATATGTCATTTCCATTGTGTGGATTAGTGTGCTCAGAGCGATGCACGAGGCGTATCAGCAGCACTAAAGAGCAAAGGAAAAACCAAACCACGTACAAAAATTCTGTAAATATCAAATGCATTCAAAAGCATGACCTTTTATGGACATCCAGTAACTTGGATACTTATTCTAAGTTTATCTGAAACAACAAGAAATCAAATTTGGAAGGAAGCAACCCTGAGGGCAGGATTCTTCTTGGCATTTCAGAATTCAGTTTTTTCTTCTCCTAGATAACAGACAGTGCTCTCTGATTAATTTGCATCCCACCAGAAATTTCCTGCGTTTTTCAGTTGAGGAAGGAGCCTCAAAGAACTTACTGTTTAGGTTTCCAACTCTGCTGTTTTGAGCATTCATGTAAGGAATTACTTGTGGTAAATATATCTTTCATTGAAGTCAATGGATTTGTGTAGATATTATACAACAGTCTCACAGGTGAAGCATCCCTTGCATGTGCCTCCCCTAGGAAAAATCACACAGGAAAAAAAAATTACCTAGCACGAGTAAACAATGCCTGTCTATTCAGAATAAGAGTTTTTAGACTTTTTTTTTTGCCTTTTCTATTTCTCTTTTGGAAAGAGAAAGAAGAAAAATGTAACTGGCAAGGCTGTCTATAAATCACTTTAAAGAAGTATGGCAACATTTGGAATACATATGCTCTGCAGTTTTAATGTATTCTGCATATTTTACATACAGGCAAATAACTTTTTTTAACATAATATTGGATGCAAAACTAGACTTCTGTAAACTTCTGAAACTACCATTTTTTATCACATTTTTTGTCCTTTTTAAAGAAGCCACGTGATGAATGAAAGAAAATTAATACACAGAGAAACAGCAGTACTTTATCAGGTAAGAAATATAACTGTGCTAATAACTCTGTTTCTGTCTCTCCACAAACTCAACACCTGCTCTTAGATTCTACTTTAGATAATTTCTGCAACCCTTCCCCTTATCCATTTTCATGTGACAAACATTTGACAGTGTGTGACTGTCCTCTAGCTATCAGTTAAAAGTCTCTTTCCTCAGGAGACTGACAGCACATCTCATCACTGCAAAGCAATCTGCCTGGTCAGTCAAGTATTTTCTCAGGAAATCCTATCAGAACCATGCATGCAAAACTGTCTGTTAATGCAGGCCGTTATTCATGTTTAGGAAAAAAAATAATGACAAAAGCTCAGTTACTGCATGCTGCAATATTCTGCAATAACCTTTTAACAAGGCACATTTATCATGCAACAGTTTAATATTTAGATATGGTGGGGAGCACACCTCTGAATGGAGATTTATTTCATTTCAAGTTCATCTCTAAACATCATACTTGGATTTTCACACTTTGATAAATCTGTTTGGTCTGACTTTATCCCACTTGAGTCTTGGATTTCCATACTTTGCTAAATCTTTTAGGTCTGACTTTATTCCAGCTGAGTTCAAGCACAAGTGATATGTCACAATTCAGGAGCACTGGTTCCTCCCTCATCAGAGTACCAAAGGCAACAGAGATGCTGAGAGGGTTCAGTCATCTCTGGAAGTACCCGTTCTTTAAACGGGTTCTTCTTTAAATTGTTCTTTAAAACACCTTGGAGTTAACCAGAGTGGTTGTGGCCTCTTAGCAATCATGTATCTCAGCACCAGCATTAAAGGTCATTTCCAAATGTCCCTATGTGAAGTGACAATCTTTTATTGCCACAAAACATACATACTGTCACATTTTTTGGAAGTGTAGGAAGTGCTGTTTTGTGGGTCACAAGCTCTTGGGGTCAGATTTTTAAAGGCAGAGATACATGTTTGAGTTTTAAGACTCCCTTACCTTCCTGTAACACTTCCTTTAGCAATGGAAGGTAAGAGCTCAGGCACCTCTTTGCATCTGTAAACAGAATTAGAAGTGCTGCAGAGGCCTGAAAGCAGAATGATTAACAGCAACCCTGTAAGCACTGAATGACTTAAGATTTGCACCCCCATAGTAAGAACAGCTCAAAGGAATGAAAATGCAGAGGCATAATGGAACAGACCCTGGTTCCTAATGTGTGCTTCTGTCACAGGAGAGTTAACATCTAATCAGTTATTTAAATTAAAATGTCTCAGCATCAAATATAACTAAATGCCTCAAGCAAGGGTATTTAGCCAGAAAATGCTAAAACACACATCAAAGAATATTTCAAGCTAAAGGGTATGAACTCAAGGCCCTAAAGGTGAAAAAAAGCTCTGAGTATTTTAGGTTTCAAAGCTGAAAGCCACAGAGGAGTTGATACATGCCAGATGCTAAAGGGGTGTAAGGCTGGCTCTTGCCTGTAGCAGAGGGATGATGGATACAGGTACAGAAATTTCAGCTGCTGTGTGATTAGGCTACATGTGGAAAGCAATAAATGGATGAATTGAGAAGAATTTGTAAATTCAGGACTGACTCACTGATTAAGTCATCTCTTCCCTCTCGCTAACACCCCAAAAGCAAAAAAACAAAAAAAGTCTTTAGCAAAAATACAAACCCACTAGGAATTTTTGATCTCAGCTCCTTACAAAGCACATATTCAATAAATCCTCTGTGTTTATTCAGCTCTTCTAAAGGAGGCCTGAGGGCATAATGTGAATATCAGGGGTCATATGGAGAACATGGTCTAGCTAAAACACCTGAAATAAGAATTGTTTATTACCTCAGAGGAAACTGATTGAGATGAGCAATCCAGAAAAAGACAACTTTGTTTTACCTGAGCAAATTTGCTGCATAGCAGCAAGCTAGGTTGAAGAAGTGAAGGAAATGGAGTGCTGTAAGGAAAGGGCTGTGTTATCACTAGGCTGACATTAACCTCTGGATTTTTTTACACAGCCATGGAAATCATGCCTGTCCAGGCTGTTGAAGTGAGGACTGACCATGGTCTGAACCAGAAGTGATGCTGAATATCTGCCATCATAAGGGGTGGGACTGGAAAAACAGAAGGCAGGTAGGACTCTGTCACAAAACAGTGGGTGCTCCTTCAGGACAAAAGCACAGAGTTAGGCTGCAGGACCAAGGAAAAGATGAAACTTGTTTCCATAAAAGACAAGCTCATGGCATCTGAATGAATCTCAATGTCGTGGAACACAGTTTGGCATACATAAATCTAGGAAGAGCATCAATCTTGTCTCGTTCATCCTGTGTAGCTGGGAGAGTTTTGTAGTATAACGTGAAAAAAAGCAAAAAAAAAAAACTGGGTATGTTTTCTTCTCTCTTCTGTCTCAAAGGCAGCAGCATGTGCTGTGAGCTCCTGGGGCAAGGGCAGGAGCAGCAGAGCAGAGCTGTGACACCAGCATGGGCTGTGGGGCAGTGCAGTCATCTTTAACTCTCCAGACAAGATGAGTTATCTGCACTTCAGCCACATGGCTTTGTGTGTGTGAAAGCCACAGTGATAAGTACACAGAGCTGGAGAAAGCAGCATGTGCAGTGTTAGATATGGCATCCTTTAATCCTGGTGACCCTTCGTTCTCATGAATGCCTGAATTTTGCCACCAGATGGACTCTGCATGTCTCTATTAGTGGCAGCAGAATGTTCCAGGGGCTTAGGAGGACACAGAAAGGACTTGACAGCCAACCAATCTCCAATAGAGATTGAAGATTGGTTTGGAATCTCTGACAAACAGAGATCTCAGACAAATCTTTCTTAAATGTGCTCTTCTGGAGGGTCAGTCACAGGCAGTATCCAGACTCTAAATCTCCCCTGAAACATGAATGGAACAATCCCTGTTCCATCCAGATCCTACATTTTTTTTAAAGTGAGGTGAATAAGTAGTTAAAAACAGTCTGGACAGGTCAATTCCTTTTTTATATGATGTCTAACTCCATGAGCTCTGATAAGGGCAGACCTTCACCAGTTTTGAGTGGAAAGGATGACAAGAACTCATTCAGATTTAGTCTCTAACCAAGATGGTGAGAGAACTGTAAAATAAGCTTTTCACAATCAGTCTGTGTGGATCACTTCAAAGCAAGAGTTAAGCCAAAAGAACCTGACCTGCATCAGTTGTTTGATGAGCTATCTGCTCTCGCCAGCAGACCGTGCATCATTCTGGGGGAAACTGGATCCTTGTTATTCAAAGAGCATTACACTAATGTTTGAACTCCGAGGAAACATCAGGACAGGGTTTGCTTATGAAGTGACAGGGAGTTCAAGAGTCCCTTACTTTTACTAATGATGTTCTGAAGGAAGTCAGGAGGATTTCAGCCTTCTTGCAGTACCAGACACCAGGAGAAGCTACAGAACTGAGAGACCCAGAGAGTAAAAGGTAATAGAAAAGAAAGCAGCCCTTGCCATTGAAATTAAAAAAAAAAAAAAAAAACACCTTCATAAATATATTTTTCTTCACAAACTAGGAATAAGACAGGGGTCAACAGGGAGTCAGACAGTTGCCCAAAGAGATAAGGGACAGAGCTGCTTTCTTCCCTGACTCTTGTTTCCTGTCTGTTCTGTGGAACTTTCCCTTCATCCTCTTTGTTGTATGATTAATATAAAGCTGCATGTTTCTTGCAGTAACTAAGTAGATTAGTTTCTTGTGAACAGAACAGCTGCTTTAAAAAGGCCCTGTATCACTCCTGAAAACAGGAGTTAGGCACCTAAGTAACTTCCTAATCTCTGCTGAAAATTTCACCCTTAGCATACCACACGCTTCTCTTCCCCATCTGCAGACTGGAGATAAGAGCTTCTGAATGTGGCTGCTGCTGTCATCTTGGGAATAAGAGAGGTAAAGGGAAAAAACACCCTCAGCAGCAGTGAGCACTCAAGCTGCTATAATGGCAGGGCTGCACTGATAGCATCCTCCTCCGTGCACTGTGGAGAAATGTTACTGCTCATCTTATCAAGTACACTGATTCTCAGCAGTGCACAGTTTGACCTCCCGTGGCTGGTTTGAACCTTATGAAAACCTATATATCAAATCATACAAATTAACTGGAGCACATTCCTGCTCCTATCAGGCTTCCTGTATGCCAATGAAAATGAGAATTTACTTAAATGGAAAAACAGGCGACCCTGTATCCTACAGGACCCGTTATGAGACAGTCTAAGAAAGAGCTGATGTCCAAGTTCAGTTCCCTGCTAAGCAGAGCTGATGTTGAATGCTGTGTTTACCTTTCAAACTGCCTCTATCCATGCCAAGGAAAACAAAAGCAGCAGGCTAAAGTTATGTTGAACCTGAAACTAAGGGTTTCTTTCATGGGCTGAATGAAACCCTGAGTCCACTCTAATTCGGACTTTAAACTACTGTAAACTTTAAACTACTTTAAACTACTGTAAAGGAAAATAACACTTAGAACTTATGAGCATTTTCTAATCAGTTGTGGTTATCTCAAACTGTGCTGAAAGATTTCTTTTTTCTACTGCTAGTGAAAACTCAACCTCAGAGGCTTGGACGTCTCAATACCTGAATTGTGAGGTGAGCCTTGTGGTCTTGTGTTGATGCACAAACAAAATATTTCATTGTGAAATGTGAAAATACATTTGGCTTTATAAATTTCAAATTGTATTCCTTAATCTTTTTTGTTAAAACCAAAATAATTTAAAGTGCCATTTCCTTCTGAATTAAATTTTTAATGGGCTTTGTGCAGTAAGAAAAATAAGAGTGCCATGGTGTTTCATGTCTAACAATGGACCTACTGGATGAGAACCACCACTGGAATGGGATAATTTGGCACCTGTTCCTTGCTCTCAATTTCACACCATCTCAGGTAAAAGTTGTGTCCCTAGGTCCTCTAGTTGTAAAAAAGACTTCCTGCATCTGTGCTGTGCCAATGAGGGAAAGAAGATTTTTTGGACATTTATCTGAAATATAAGTAGATGCACGACCACATCACCCATGGCATCCCCTTATATTTTTCCCCTTTATCTTGTTTTGGAGAAGGCAACTGTGTTGCCTACACAGCACTGTCTTTATGAGTTTTTACAACTCCCATGAGGATGATGCCTTAGGTTTTAGCTTTTATATTTTTCAGACTCTTTACTGCATTAGTGAGTAGGTCAGCCTTCTCAAAGCATCTAAGGCACCAGTTGCAGCAAGCATCAAGCTGCTGATGCTTCTTAAAGTGTTTGCATAGTGGTCAGCCACAGCACTGGTGACAACACCAAGCGCTGTGGTGAGGACACGCAGCTCAAGCCCTGCAGGGAAGCTGTGCTGCCCCATCCCAATCAACCAAAGCCAGAGGCAGCCAGGCTCTCAGCAGCTGGAGGGCACTCCAGCCTGAAAGACAGCAGAGGCAAAGGGATAATGCTGGGCTGATGAGCAGTTCTTAGGGAGCAGAGCAAGCAGAAATGCAGGGAGACACTCAACTTGAAGCGCCAGGAGCAGAGCAGCGGCCACACCAATGGGAGCTTGTTCATTTCCTGTTTCTAAACAAGGAAACTGAGACAGTAGCTTAGATCTGGTCTTTTAAGCTCAAACTTTCAAACTGAGCAAACCACAAGTATCTAGAGTTGGACTTGAGGAGTTCTGGAGTTTTAGAGCTCAAGTGTATGAACAGCAGTGATGCAAATCACATGCCCATGGCTCATCTGGGTGAGTGTACACTGGATACCTTCATTTGCCTGTGGCTTAACAATTCCACCGCCTGAAATTCAGCCATGAATCAGAATTTATGCCCCGGTGCCATTCCCTGGAGACAATCAGTCCAAGTCCACACATGCTGGGTTTGGCTGAGACAAAGTTCCTTTTGTTCACAGTCGACAGCGTGGGGCTGTGGCTCGCCTTTGTACTGGGAATGATGAACAAAATCAAACCTGTCCCAGCCCAAACCAGCCCACTGTAGATCAGTTAAATGACACAAACATGGATACAGGACACATACAGAGATATGGAATAAAACCTACCTGGGAATGAGAGGAAGCACTACTGTTCAGACAGGGTGTTCCCATCTCCTACTGATGAAGAATACAAGTGGTTCTTTAATCAGTGCAAGGCCACATTCCATCAGTGAAGCCTCCCTGTATCCTTGTGGCAGTGAAGTTTGCACAGCTGGCAAATTAGGAAAAAAAAAAAAGCCATTACAAGAGGCATTCTGAAAGTTAGGGAAACTCTGAACAGTATTAAAGACTAAATATTAATTATAACAAGTATCATTCAAACAACTTATAGGACTCTGAGGTGCTAATGAATTCTGTTAAGAGCAATAATCAGGTTACAAATTAAACTACTGGGTTATATGTTAGGCAAGCTTGAGTTTGTTGAAGCTTTCTGTGTAATGAGGTTATTTTTGCCTCTTGATAAAATAAATCTAATTTTACATGTTTATTGTGACATCTGATTAAACTCTTTATTGGAAGAACACTAGAGACACATTTTCAAATTCCTCAATGTCCAAGCTAGTTTTAAAAAGAACATGAAGTGCTCCTTTTCAACATCATTATTTTTAAACCATTTCTTAGCAAAAAATACATTTAAAAAATTAAAAGAGAAAAAAAGAGAAGTGGTAGTTTATGCTTCATCTACAGTAAATTTATACATATTCATATTCATGTTAAGCCTTAAAGCCTGAATATTTATTTTATATATATATTCTGAAGTCCTTAAGTATTTAATATTAGCAAGTCACAACAAATCACAGATTTTCCTTTTGCTTGTGTGTGTGGCAGTGCTACTCAGAGAGGCTGTTAAACTATTTTGGGACACTGATTTAAACTGAAATGAAAACTGTAAGTGAAAATAAGGACTGTGAACAGTGGGATGAGATGATTTGGAAGAAGGAAGGTGAAAGAAAAAAAACTTTCTATGTAAACACCAGGTGGGAGACAATCCATGTGCTGCTGTTGAACAAAACAAATGGAGGCTGAAAAGCATAAAGATGTAGAGCTTCAAGGCAGTAACAAACACACAGAATGTGACATGTTAAACTTGCATTACTTGAAATAAAAACAAAGCAAAAATGGGGAAAAAAAACCACCAACTAACAAAACCCCACCTCCCAAAAAAACCAAACACGAACACTTCCTTCCCACCAAAACCTCAAGTTCTATTCTCCAATTAAAAATTGTAAAAACCTAATCTCAGTGTACAGTCAACACAGAAATAATGTTCCGTTCTGAACGTGGTTTTCTCTATTCCCATTGATCAGCTATCATTGGTTCCATCAGGTTTCCATTGATTCCAGGGATCATACGAAATATATACGTTATTTTACAGTTCCAAGATAAAACAACTCAATTTGCCTTGTATCAAACAACTAAAAGAAATTTTGCCCTCATTATCCACTTATGATTCTTCACTATTTGTGTCACAGATGACACAAACCTCTATATCTGCAGGAGGAACTATAAAAAGTTCTTTGTTAAGTAAACACTATGAAATCTGTTTGATTGACTCACAATAAGTGGTATGTTTTTGCATTGTAGGCATTGATTAGTCACTTCAAATGTTAGGAGTTTTTTCAGTGTTCATCCATCAGGAAAAAAAAAAGTTCTCCATTTGCAATTTTCCAATTTTTCACAAAGAATCTTGCTGTTTGCGTGAAGCAGTTTCCAGCAATTGTCATGTCTGGAGCAGCAGCTTTCCATTTTTACATTTCGTTAACTGAAGCTTTAGAGAAAGTAAAGCATTATTTTATAACTTTTTTCAGTTTAAAATTTATGGATATGAAATGCTGGGTTTACTGTTCAGAAAATGAACACATTAAAATACAGATAGTGGCATGTGCATAAGACCACATAATTCTGCACAAGCCCTGATATTCTTTTGTCAAATGAGCTTCAGAACCTACCTAAAAGTAAAGTGACTAAATGAAATATGGCCAAAAGATTAAATTGTGAAAAATTATATGTATTCTACTATAAATACAATTATATGTGCAACTTTAAGTTATTTGAGCATTCAAACCAGAAAAAAATCCTGAATATGTTTTCTAGTGGCAGAGCATCTGTACTGACATGCAGAACTCAAGCCTTGGGTTGATTTCCTTTGTTCCTACTGGCTGTAACAGCAGGCAAATTTTCTTGTGACCCCCATGGAATATCAACTCATATATAAAATCAAATGCTACTCAAAACAAAGTTTGCAGTGGCAAGACTTAATACTAGAACATTAATGGTAATTGTAACCATGCAAATAATAAAAGATTGGGTGCACTTTTTTTATTACTGATTTTCCCATGTACTTATAAAATATATTTAAACAACTGTTAGGCCATCTCAGAAAAAATAGCCTGTGGATCAGAAGGCTCCCCTAGCTGCTGCCAGTGACCTGTGGAGCAGCCAGGCACAGCAGCCCTGGCTGCCAGCTCCCTTTCCCTGGAGGAGAGGCAGCTTGATGCTCAGAGGTGTGGGAAGCACGGCCAAACCTGCCATGTTCAGAGCTGGAATGCATCGAGATGTGCTTGGAGCTAATTCTTCCACAGCTCTGGGTCATTTCCTTCTCATTTCCACCTCCCTTAAAGTGCAGTTGAGCAGCTCTGCTGCACACCATGGCCATATGGAAGCATCACTTTACCCCCTACTTTTCCCAGCCTTCCTGATAGAGTGAGGAAATTGCTTGACATTTGTATTTCAGCTCAGATTCATTAAAACAGAGAGAGTGATTGTGGACAGCTGCTGGAAACAAAGGTTGATCCTTCCTCACTGACATTTGTCCTGGCAAACTCTCTGCACCAAAGAGAAACCACACATTCAGGACACTTTAATTCCCTTCCTCTTCCCGAGGAGGAGTCACCCAGCACTCACAAACTTCCCAAGGTGGATTCTTTATCCTTGGAGTATATTATGAGCATTTTCTTTTTTTTTTTTTTTCACTTACAAAGTATTTTACAAGATGAAAAACAGTCACCTATAAAGTAGGTGAAGCCTCAGGAAAGCCAACCTCCATAACTTCTCCAATATACTACTCCAAATGAACTTTGGACATTTCCAAGCATCTCTTCACAGAATCCCTAACCTGCCCTGGCAATACAATGGCAAGAGGAAATTTACCTGAAATGTTCTCCTAAGGAGCAGAGAAAAAAATGAGTTTTCAAGTGACAATCAACAGAGCTGCAGAGCTCCCTGTTCTTTGTCATTTCTACAGCCAGATCCTTGAGGGTTTTTCTTTTTTTTCCTGTACAATTTGATTTATTCATTCTATTTCTGTGTGACATGTTTCTACAAGCCTCATTACACGGCTATGGAGAAAATACTGCAGATGAATTTTTGTTATCTGAAAAATGAGAATGCTTCCCATGCTAAATGGTTCAAGGTTTGTTAGGTAGGGAAGTCATTATGTAAAAAGAACTCTCTTGCAAGAAACTCCAGCTTTTTGACACCAGGCTCTTGAACTTCTACAGCTAATGAAGGATTCTACATAATGATACTGGACCTGCACATCCTTTTGGTAAAATATAAATAAGCAAGAAAAGGACATGTAAGGAAATTTTCCTTGAAAGAGAAATGCATAAAAGTAATTTAATTATTTGACCTTTGAATTTCTTATATTTTTTCTTCCTCAAAGGACTGCCTTAAAATTAAATCTTTAATGCTGACTGAAATCAGGATGATTACAGTTTTATAATCCAGAGTGCTCTTGTACATCTGTTTTGAAGTGCTTCTGAAGGCCAGACCCCAGGTGAAGTTTACACTATAGCACTTAGATGTCCACATGTTATTCTAGAGGTGCATTCTCAGATCCTTGCAGCCAGCCTTTGTGTCTGAGGAAATGAATAACATTAATTTCTACTTTTGACTTAATTCTGAGAGCAATTAGTCAAATTGAGCTTAGCAAAACTTAGCAAGCTGAGCATAGAAAGCACCAGACATATCTATTTAAATATATATATTAAAACATAGAAATTCTATTATAAATTTAGCATATATATGTTATAGATATATTATATATGTAATATATACATAACATATATACATAATATATATACATATATGTATATGTATATATAAAACAATTACATATATAACATATATATCTCATATTTATTTATATTTTATATTTCTAAATTATAAATTTATAATATAAAATTATATTTATATATTTATTTATTTTTATTTTTATTTTTATATAAAACATATATATTTAAATATTCTCAGCATCTAGGACTCCAACACACTCACACAGGCACAGAAATCTGCTTCTACCCCTGCCGTGCCAGTGCATATTTGCACACACACTTGAACACCTGCCTCAAGCCTGTTAACTATTGACCATTTTAAGCCAGTTTTTAGGCTCTATATGTAACAGAAAGAGATGAACATTTTCTTTCCAGGAGCAAAGGTAGAGAAACCTCTCAGACTTACAAATGTGCCTCACTGCCAACCCTTGAGCTGGAGTTGTCAGTACTGAGGTAGAAGGAGGACTGAGTCCTGCTCTTTGTTTTCTATGTTACACCTGCTAATTAGGAGAAGTCCTGGATATTTTGGGGTCTAGTTAGCTTTCTTGTATTGCTGCCTGTATTAACAGAGACAAGTGTTTTAGTTAAATAAATGTGCACGTGGAATAAGTTTAACTGAGGACTGCATACTTTATTCTGTTACTTGTGCACATATCAGTTTCATTAGAACTTACATTCATACTGCAACAAGCTATTGCTGGTTTTATTCTGCCTTTCCCTAGTGAGTATATGTTCTATTAAAATGTTATTTTTTCCCATTCTGCAGCGGTGACCTTGGTTGTGTTTAATGACTGAGATCTTGCAAGTTAAGTAAAGCCTTTTATTTCAAAGCACCACGTGAAATCTCCTTACCTACAAGGAGAAAATGTTCTATATTCCTGTATGATATAAATAACTTCACATCCACCCTTTGTGAAGCATTAGCAGAGCTGAAGTTAGTCAAAATCCTGTATTCAGTGCTCCCCTCAGCCTTTCTGAGTCAGAGAGAATGAAGGAGAGATATACCCTGAGAGCCAAACCAGTACATCAGAAACCTGTGCTAGAAATCTGTCACCAGGACTGCAGGCTTTGCTGCAAACAGCACAGCAGTCAGCACTTGGGCAGCCAAAAGAGCAAGCAAGGTCACTCGAGGAGCTAACACCACAGACCAAAAAGCTGCTAGAAAAAGACAGGAATTGTAGCAGGCACATTTAAATAACACAGAGGTCACAGTGTACACTGCTGCAAAGCCCCAGGATTGCCACGCCATCAGGGCTTAGTTTAGTCACTAGCCAAGGAGTTCAAGAGATTGGAGGACTTGTCTCTTAGCAGAGGGAACAGAAGCTGCTCATTCATCTGCATGCTAAAAAGTTGAGTTTTATTTTACATTGCTGCATCGTGGCCAGCAGGCCATGATCTTAGCCACCACAGTAAAAGAAAAAAAACACAAACCAGTTATTTCTCATGTCATCTTTATCTTGTTCATAAAAGCAGTTCCTCCTTTGAGAGCGACTCGTATTTGGACTTGGGAGAAAATGAACAAATTGTTACCCCACAGAGAAGTGGCAAATTTGAGATGCAGTGACAAAGTTCTTTGTTTTCAGAGTCTTCACAAGGTGTTTTTACTCCTTTTCTTCTCTTGGCGCTACCAAGAGAACTGGGAGCTCTCCCAGTCACAAATTATGAGTGTAGGACATTCAACAGGTGTGCTTCCTTAAGAACTGTGCATTTCCCTGTTTTGCTCAGGGAATTTGATCTCAAAAATCACATGGAACTCCACCAGCAAAGACCTGCTCCCTACTGATGCTGTACAGAGAACAGCAGCTCATCAGTGGCTTATCCATCTTAGATGCCTTATGAGATGTTTGAGACTGGAGCTGTAATTAACTTGTTAAAAATGTGGGTTTCTTGGATAAAAGAGCTGATTTGAAAGCTCTGTATGATTGATTCTACTGAGGCAGTAATTGTGTTCATTACTCCCTTTTCATGTAGGATCTTAAACTCTCTTCCTTACTTGGAAATTCTCCTGGAAGTCATTCAGATACCAGGTCCTCACCTTTCTACGAGGACAGAGTAACTTAACAGAGCAGTGGTCGTGAGACCACTAAAGAAGACACTCCTAAGCTCTCAGTTGCTACATGAGAGCTGTCTGATTTGAGATGAGCACTATTTTTTTTTTCCTTGACAGGTGGTAGTGCCAAAAATCTTTATAATTTGATTTTTTCTTTAATGTTCAAATAACTCCAGAGTCATCATTGGAGAGAGGAGATCAGAAAAATGAACAAAAGCTGCAACAAAACCTAATTTTAATAGTGAGGCTCATGAACATCACACTTTCAATCAGTCTTTTCAGGACCACTAATAATCAAGTACTAATTGTTTAGATTTTTGCTAATGAAACAGGTGTGCAATGGTATAATCATATATTACTTGAAACATTTCCTTGCTTTTCTTTCTCAATCATTGACAGACACACTGAGCTGACAGCTGCTGATAAACCTGTCTGTCAATTCGAATTAATCAAATTTTCACACAGATAACTGAAGGCTTCCACACCACAAGGCTGATCAAAAGAATTTTCAAAACAGAAAACTAGATTGTTTTAATTTTTTTGTCATTACAGTGAATAATTGCAATCATGCAGCATTTTTTAAATTTTGATACTGTATTCTGATAACAATGTCATATTTTCTCTATTTACCAAGCATGCATATTTCCTTTAATTAATTTATCTAGTGTAATATACTGATATTGTATTACCTGTGTATACTTCAATTAATTTACTTTGCTCTTTACTGACATTAGTTCAGTCTAAGAGGTACATTTCAGAAAGACTTAGTTGAAAATATAACACCATGGTTTTAGTTTAGAGAGACACACACACACACACAAAAAAAAAAAAAGAGCCAATAGGAGATTGGGTTTTTTTCCCCAATTTCTTTTGCATTCTCCCCCTAAACTCAGAATCTGAAAAAAAAAATTAAAATACCTTTCATTCATAACATTAAAAAAAAATCTTCTATTTCTCACGTCACCTGTAAGAGATAATTTTTGCTTTGCAGTTTATACCTACTTCAAAGTGCTTTCTATCTGACAAGTATTTCAGACAAGTTTAGCTTCTGATTTCTGATCTTGCAATTTGAAATACGTAATTCAAATACTTACAAAACTCTGGCTGCAAAGAAGAAAGAATCACTGGAACTGCAAGACCAGCGATGAAAATTTTATACAGCTCAGATACATTTTCAGATACTGGCCTACCAAGCGGTATTGACATAACAAATGTTCTACCAGTTCTGAGATGCAATTTGTTTGCAACAGACCTAGAAGGTGAAGCTCTTTTTATAAGCTGTAGCAGCTGAGCTGATATGGGAGATCCTTCTTGAGTGGCACTATTAGATCAGGACACGACTGGAAGACTCCTGTGCCTTATTTTTTAATCTCAAAGTATCTCACTGTATAGCTCACTACTAGCGAAGCAGCTCAGAAACTTTTTCTGCCTCTGAAAAAGTGATCTTCCTTACTACTTCCTTACACTTCCCATTCCTTTGAGCTAATGACTGAAAAGCCAAATAATCTACTGCAGACAAGTAATTTGAGCCTTTAGCATTTAGTGCTATTATTTTTTCTTGAGATGCGTTATAAAATCCTACTAGAGATTTTTTTGCACCCATTCTATTACATCCTGGATGAATTTTGAAGCCTAAATTTGGCAATAAAACAGAACAAAGTGCATGCCAACTGGCAGAAATAACACGTTTAGTTTCATGTAAAAGCTCTGTTCAGATATTACTTCTCTGTATCAGCAGATGTGATCTAGAAGATGCTGGTATGGTCATACATTTCACTGCTTGCTGGAAGTATGATTGAACCTAATAACAAAGTCACAGCAGGATATGATGCTTGTCTAGGGCTCCTGGAAATATTCCCCATGGACCAAGAGAGCCATGGTCTCACCTGACTCTGTGTGACAGGTAGGACAGTGACACCAGGATTTGGGTACAGCTACACAAAATCAGGGTCTGCTGCTTCAAGAAGCCCAAAAGTACAATCTGAAAGAAATACCAACAAAAGTGCTCTATAAAATGATCTTAAATTATCTTTGTGTGGGTGTGGTGGGAATAGAATATAAGAAATGTGTAAAAAGCAGCTTTACCCCCAAAGAGTTGCAGCCAGGCCAGTTATCCAAGATCAGAAACAGGCTTGACTCACAGCTGTAACCAAAAAGGAAGAACAGTCCTGTAAGACAGGGAGAACTGGGACCTAGAGTCAGTTGCTGCCTGGGCTTTGAAGAAGAAGGAGCAGTGTTGAGAAGAACTACCCATGAGAAATCACTGAGAAGGTATGGGACTCTTGCAATAAGATATCAACACTCTTACATTGAGAATGCAACGTGTGGGTTTTTGTGCCATTCAGTTGGTGTGCAGGAAGTATCAGATGCCCATTTAAGGTTGATTGTCATCACTTGTCTTTATGTTAAATTTTAAAATGATGATTTGATCACAATGAGTGTTGCCCTCAGGAGAAAGAAGGCTGGGGAGCACAGGAGAGTCAAGACCAGTGATAAAAAATTACAGGGTGCTATGACAGGGCTGCCTGAGTGTCTCTGCTTGGTCTCAGAAGAAAGTGATGTTACTCCAGAATGTGTCAGAAAATGAGCAGAGAATTGAATGAGCAACAGCATTATGGTGTTAACTGGTGTTGAATCCAGGGAAACTCATGATGGAGAGCTGAGCTCTTCTCCTGACAAAAGCTTTTGTAGAGGTTTGGCTCCACACTGTAAGAAAGGGCAAAGATATAGGTAATTTCCGTGATTCAGCACAACAACTTGGCCATTTCCTCATTTCATTTTAGCAGCAGATTCTCTTTTTCCCCACCAGAGCCATTCTCTCCCTCTGGCAGAGATGAAAACATGTAGCAAGCAAGTGTATACAAAACAGCAGTACACCAGTGAGGGTCTGAAGCGGAACAAATAAAAGAGATGCTTTCAGAGCTTAAAGAGCTGCTTTAAGAGACACATGGTATGAAGAACAGGCTTCAAAAGACAGGGGTTTGCTTTACAAAAACATCTCCCATCTCTGGGTTAGAGAACCTGGTCTGGACAATTTCAATCCCTTAAAGATCTAAACACCATAACTTGTCACAAGAAAGTTTAAGGTTTGTTGTTTTGTTGGGTTTTTTTGTTTGTTTTTTTTTTCTTTATAACACAGCATCAATCATAATTCAAATGGAACTATTCGATATTTTCCACTGTCACCTTGCCAGGCTGGCTTAGAGATTTAGCTTAGTTTTCAAATTTTAAACTATTAAAATTTAACTATTAACTATTAACTATTAACTATTAGTTAACTATTTCTGTAGCAGAGGTGAATGAAAAGGCAATAAAAGAGGTGAATAAAAGAAGTGAATAAAAAGGCAATAATAGCTTTTTGTAGGTTCTAAGTTGAAAAAAAAATTGCAGCTTAGCTTTGACCCTTTTAATTTTTGCATCTGTAGCTATAGCTGGGATAAGAAACAGTGAGGAGGTGTTAAACTATTGCAAAAATTCTTAGCTGAAACAGTTAGGAATCTGATTCCATCATTTTTTCTTGTTCACTTGTGCATATTTCACAGAATGATTTAACAGGAATAAAGCTTAGGAAATAACTAAATTTTGAATGTTCACCTGAAAGGTGCCAGTTAACCTGTAACTTAGCACATTGATGTCCTGATCCAAGAAACCACTAACTGGGAAAGCATTTTGGCTACCATATTTTGTCCATACATAACTTCACATTACTTGTTCAAAAGCTGTGGTTCAGCAGCAGTGATTGTACTGAGAAGCAACAAGGGAAACAATCTCACCTGAGCTCACTCTCTCCCAGGAGCAGCCAGCCCTCTCCCCAGCAGGATTCTCACAGCTCAGACTCTTCCCCCTCTCTGCCAGCACAGATTTTAAGCAAGAACATGAGGATATGGCTTGTGTGAAGATGTAGTTTCAAATTTCAGGAGTAAAAGATTCAAGGCGTTTACAAGATATTGGTGCAAATAAAAACAGCAACCCTGAATTGCAGCCCGTACATTAGAGGCACTATTTTCTCTTGAATTTTTAAAATGTCCTGTTCCAAACAAGACCACCTCCAAATGTAAATAATGCCATACAACATTTTTTATTCTCTCTCACTTGACCAGCACAAATTGAATAAACCCAATTTCTGTTCCACCCTCAGTCAATCTAGAATTACTCCAGTATAAGCAAAACCTACCACAAGAATATTTTTGAGCATATGCACACTGTTACTCTTGAATTAAACTAGAATGTTGTCAGAATACTTAATTCTATATTTTATTCCTTCTAGGCCATATTCAGAAGCAAGAATTGTCTTTCAAACAAATGGCGGAATCTGTATTGTGCATAGGTGAGATGATCTGGGGACCTCTATCTGTGGAAATTTTTCAATAATTTAAAATTAATATAGAATAGTTAAAGCACATTTTTTTCTTTTCAGACTGCAAATGTTTTAAAAGTCCTGTAAAAGAAGATTACACAAAATGAAAAGAACTTTTCGGAAGAAGTCAATGTTAAACTGTCCTCAGATTTGTTTTAAAAATGAGTTTAACTACCTTCTTCAGTAAAACATACCATAAACAACCCCATAACATAAATTAGCCATGTAAGTAATGAAATTTGACTCCTAAGGCTCAGTACCATTCCTGCCACTTTGAAGAGTTGAATAACAAAGACACTGAGGCCAAAACGAAACACAATAATGAAGTATAACACGCATGAACAAAATTTGTTGTTTCAAAACTCATGTTAGCAGTTGAAGGGAAAATAAGTCACAGATTTCTGCCAGCCTTTGGCACTTCTGAGAACAACTCCAGAATTCTTCTCAGCCATTTCTGCAGTATTATCAAAGACATCTGGGCCAACTAAAGGCTACTCCACATGCTTGCACCCAGCTGTATCGGCAGCACAACTGCAGGCAGATGCAGAAAGCAAACCCTGCCCCTGGATTTTAAGACAAGATCACTGAGTAATTCTCATTGCACCAACACTTTGTCCATTCTGTATGGAAAAAAATGTCAAACTGGGCCCTGAGGGGTCAAAAAGTTTAGCCCCAGCTCTCAAATGAATCTGAATATGTGAATGACTTCCTCACAGTTTTGTCTTTGCCTTTAGAGAATGCTTCACCACACACATGTGTTTATAGCTGCCTAGTTTTACCAACTTGCTTATTCTAGTGGAACATCAGGGAAAACAGCAGTTTAATTTAACATCTCTGTTTATCACAGACTTAGCTGTGTTACAAGACCTTTCCAATTTCAAACTGAGTGAAACAAATAAAACATAGGTGCCAGGTTCATTAGCATTTAATGAATAACAAATTAACTTGCCTCTGCTAGTAATCTGAACTTGTCTTACTCCTGAGTTTTTCAATTATGTTATCTTCTTTCATGCAAATTAAAGGACTACACAAGCACAATTAGATGTGGCAGCTACAAACAACTGGAAAAGAGCTCAACAAAATAAATTACAAAACTCTTCTTTATTCCAGCCGAGCGTGTATCAATTCAGATAACTGGCAGCTCTCCTCAGCTTTTATCTATTGCAACCCAGACAGGAAATAGGCATTAGGTTTGTCTTTCTGGGTGAAAATAAGCCAGGACTTGTTCCTCCCCTCTTGCATTCCCTCTCCTTTCCCACTGCTTATGAATTCAGTTCCTTGCTGTTGAACTGATGCACAGGCTTGTTCCTCTGTTTGACCCAGATCTGCTCACTAGCATCCATAAATATACAGTATTTTGCTGATCCTAATGAATTCTCTTCTTATGACATTGTTTGTCTAAAGATATTCATAATTTTTCTTGAATTTCAGTTATGTTTGCCTTTAGCATCTCAAGCTCCTGCTCTTTTCCCTCAGAAGCCAGCTACAGGGCAGCAGAAAGCTACACCACAGGGAAGCTCTAAACATAGATTTTTTTTTCCATCCCCAAAAAAATTTAACTGCATTTTTCTCTAAAACCTTGTCCTGTCTGTTCAGAGGCATGCTGTTGCATAATTTTGGCTGTCATTTTTGAATGATGTTTTAATTATAAATGTCATGTTCAAAAATGTTTCCTTGCTCTTAAGAAGCCAATGAGTACTTTTTACATTTAACTCCCTCTGATACAAGAAGAAAACAAAATGTATTCAAGTAACAATAAGCATTGCTTCAAAATGACAGTTTTTAAACAATTTGATAATAAAATCCTCCTTCAGATTTAATAGCAAACTTTTTCAAAACAATTAAAATAATTTAGTCAAAATCCACTGCTGATTCCCTTTGCAGGTGAGGTAAAGCACTTGAGCCTCCTTTGTTAAATTGTGCTGCTCACAGGTGATACTTGGCACCTCTGAGAAGCAGAGTGTCCTATAAGCTGAACAATTCATCCCACTGAGGAACTGAACCGATGCTCATTTTGGTCTTTGTATTTCTTTCTTAGGCAATTCTGCCTACAGAGCTCATGAAAATTTTGTGGGGCAAGGTTTGCCTGACAATATTTAACAGCTGGCACCTACAAAGTTTATATACAGCCAGAGGAGAACCCTGTAAAGAGGATGCTCTGAAAAAGACACTGTGGACCTGCTCCCCACCCAGAGTTTTACTCCCCAAAGCTCAGCTGTTGCACCCCATGACTAATGAAGGCACAGGTGATAAAACACTCCCCTGAGCAGAAAATGGGAGATCTTAAAACGCATTAATAAGAACAAGGTAGAACAATTCACAGACTACAGTTGTGGGTGAAACAATTAGACAACAAAACAATGGTTGTGAAGTTTCTGGCATACAGGAGGATCAAAAAGTTGTGCTTTGGCAGGTGCTTGTTGTGGTAACGCAATGCACCTCTACTTTGGGGTTAAAAATTAGGATAATCTATCCACCAGGTGCAGACCCAATAAACTGCCCTCCATGTGCCACCTATTTCAGTCTAAAGTAAACTTTAAAAGGTTGCAAAAATACTTTTGACAGTGCAAAAATCACCCCTAAATTCAGTTGGGTTCTTACTGTATTCTTTCAAGGAGACTGGTGATGATTTCTATGCTCTTGTGATAGTGAGATCTGCAGAGAAGTTGACCATATGTCCAGCAGGTCTTTGTAATTTTAGGGGATTAATTGGACTTCCACAGCCAAGTAACTTGAGAAGCAAAAGTCAAGATATTTGGCGTCTGGAGTTTAACTGTTTGATATCGAGGCAGTGCTGACCCTCTCCCCAGGCCTTAAAACAGGCCACTGATGAAATTAATGCCTCAAAGAACACTGCTGGCCCCTTCCTGCACCCTAGAAATCAAGCAAAATTAATACTTTTTTTTAAAAAATAAATTCCCGGACTATGTTCTAGGTAGATCAGTGAGAGACACTGGCAGAAAAAGGAAAACAGGCTGATCCAACATGGAAATATTCTTTAAAAGAAGGGGATGTGGAAGCCTTTTCCTTTCCTTGTCAGCAGCAGTCACTGGTATAACCAGGGGTAAGCAGGCCATAAAGAAGCTGTGACTTCTTTGGGGAAGCATTTTTTCAGACAATCTTCTCAGCAGTTTATGTCTGCCTTGTACTTAAATACACATTTATGGCACTGCTACATCCGTTATAATTTCTAAGCCAGTATGGAAAGTGATTTCACAGCAGGAAGAAAACTGTGGAATCTGCAACCCAGTGCAGCAGCACATCGAGCTGTTGGTTTGTTTTTTTGGTTTGGTTTTTTTTTTTTTTTCCCCTGTAATATCTCATTTCCTTTCATGCTCTAAGGTTCAGCAAGAACAGATGTGAGATGTTGTGATCACTGCTTTTTCTGCAAGGAGAATAGTTTAATGGTTCTGTATCGCAGGCAACAGCTTCCCACGCTTGTTTCTCTGATCTTATCAAGGTTGCGAACTATCTAGGCAAAAAAAAAATTTTTTTTGATGTTTGCAGCCTTCTTCACAGTTTGTTTTTTTTTTTGTTTTGTAGTGATTAGCAAAAGCAGCAAGTTTGCATCTCGATTTTTAAGTGTAAATTGGAGCATTGGTAGCATAGGAAACCATGGGCAGAGAAGTAAGCTTTGGGAATTTTTAATATTAATAAAGAAGGCTGCAAAGTGTTGGAGACACCACACAAGATGTAAAAGATTGAAAGTACTTTTCAAATGAGGACAATAACAAAACCCCATCAAAACTAAGAGAAGAAATAAAACAAAGCCTGGAGAGTGGGGGAGGAAGGAGGGGTCTTTTAACCTTTTGAATATAAGGAGTCTCTGAAAAGGGAACACAGAGACATGACACAGGACCAACCAGCACTTTCCTGGCATTATTCACATCAGTTGTGCTGTTTATTTGCTTTCAGAGAGTGAGAACCAGCTCTAAGAATATTCACCCATGTGTTTGTTAGGAGTTACAGCTGTCCTAGCTCACCTTCAGAGACTGGATGACACTTATGCTTCAGCGTATGAACGCCTATAGCCCTGCCAACTTCTACAGACAGTACCCACCACCTTAAAAATCTGCTCATAACAATATTAGCTTGAACATGGAGCCCTTCCATTGTGCCTTGTTTCATCTGGAAAAGCACAAAATCTCAAATCTAGACTTGCACGTTGCATGCCAACTTAAAATTCGGTTTAACTGAACTTTGGGTACATGGATGCAAACAGAAGCTGTGCACCCACTGCAGGTAAATTTCACTGTCCACTGAGGGCAGAAACAAATGTTTCATTCCTCATAACTCCCTGCAGAAAACATCAAATCTGGGAGTGCAGTGCTACTGCTCAGTGCCTCATTTCAGAGCTGAATTGGGTCAATGACCATCTGTCAAACACAAAGCACAGGAGCAGAATACCCTTGGATTTTTTGCCCTTTTCCCAGTGATGGTTTGTATCACATGTACCTGATAATGGCTCTGCTCATTCCCAAGCTGTTATCTTGTTATTTGCATACAGGAATAATCACATCTACGTGACTGTCTGCTTTATTTTTAAATGTATTTGTCATTCTCAATAATCAGAACAAAATGATGAATTATGAAATGTTTCTAACAGCATATTTCAGTTCCAATTTAGTTGATCAGGCTGATTTAGTTTTAATTCAGCGCAATTGAAGTTACATTTCAGATTTTCTCTCAGTGACTGAAGCCACACTATCTTTGCTCTGATTTCCCTTCCCTATTCTCCATCACGGCTCTACGCTTTTAGTACATTCTTTTTCTTGTGTCACATTGATTTACAGCTTACTTTGGGAAATGCTCACACTTCAACATTGTGATTAAATTATGGGGTCGATTCAGATATGTTCCTCACCTAGAAATTCTCTTGGCTTCAGTAGGAATTTGCATGTGCAAGGAATGCAGAAGTATGCCACGTTCATAACCAACACAAATTAAAAAAAACACAGCTCTTTTACTGGGAACTTCCCTGATTTTCATCCCATTCCAATAGAACAAATTGATGGAAATTATTATTTTTTGCAATTTCATTTAAATTCCATTAAGTGCAATCCTGCATATTTGAATAGTTTCATTAACTATTTTGAGAAATGTCATACAAATACATTTGTTTCTTAGGAAGTGAAATCTTGGGATGATCTTTCCTGTTTTACTGCTTTGCACAACTCTTTAGCATTATGATGCATTTCATTTGACTTTTCAATTCATGTCACCTCTTGGTTCTTTCTGTGTTCTTTTGAGAAATGCTTCTTGTCTTCTGTACTTTTGACTTTTGTGTATATCAAATTTGGTTTATATGTACATTCCTGGTGGACCTTTGGCCTGGTCAACCTTTGACCACTTAGCCTTGAATTTGATAGAATTTCCTTGAAGACAGATAACACACAGTTGCTCAGCCAACAATCAGTAAGAGAATTAAAGACAAGAATAACTAAAGACTTGTGTGAAAATAAATGGAATAATGGATCTCTCGTAGGTACACTTTAGTGTTGCTTCCTCTGACATTTTTCTCATTAGAAATCTCTCCTTGTCGCCTGCAGTATAGAGATTTTCGATTTGTGTGAGCAGATATGGATATTTGTGCATGCCAGGGTGAAAAGTGGGAGTGCAGTGGTCCGTGCACCCACATTATCCAGCCAGCATGGCCAACAACCACAGAACAGAAGCTGTGGCTGTTACTGTGAAGTTTGTACATAAGTAGGAATGGAGAGGGAATGATGAGGGTTGAGGTTCATAAAATTCTTCTCAAATACAACTCAATTTCTTCCAGTGATGTAAATTCCTCTGGAAGGGCAGGCTTGCCAAATCATTTCCTCCACTGAGGCATGTTTGTGGGATAACAGCACATACAGAAGAACTCTTTTATTTATTCTTCTAAAGGTAGTTAAACAGGAAAGGATCTCAAATAGGTTGGCTTAAGGGCTCATTTTAAATAATAATTTTAGTACAATATTGACTATCAAACACAAAGAAAGTACTACTCTTAAAATTCATGTGTTTTCTGGATTTTCTGCATACCAAAAGCACTTTTGTGCCTACTGAAAGCACTTTATCCAAAGAGATACTGGCAGTTTGTCTCCATTCCTTATACTAAGAAAAATTTAAAAATTCAGTTGGCTATGAGCACCACCATTTTTGATGAGCAGAATTCAGCTTTGAGGTAGAAATTGCACAAATATCCATGCAGCTTCTCTGTTTTCTTCTTTTATTTTATTTTTCTATGAAGAATTCAATTCTATTTTCTATTTGTCTACACAATTCCACTGACAATACCCTGTAATACATCAGCAAAAGCCTCAGGAACAGGCACAGAGATTTTAATCACAAAGCCTTAAGAATCAATCCTAAAAAAAACACATCTCAAAACAGAGTGGTATTTTTTAATGTAAAATAATGCAAAACTGTAAAGCCTATTACATTCCTCTCCTTTCTTTCATCCATTGTACTAGCTGGAGTAATTTACTCAGGGAATTAAGTGTAAAGTTCAGGTGGGGAAAGACTAGATTCAACTTAGTATGACTTACAAGTTTGTGGTTTGGTGAACAAAGTGGCACCACGTGCCACAGTCCAACCCTCCAAGTTGCTCAGTGCTCATTTTGAAAATGTTTTTCCCTTTTCTTCCAATTGTCTCAAAATTTATTTCCTTATTCATTCCATGCTGATGAAAGCAACAGCAGTAAAATGAAACACTCGCAGGGTTTTATATAGAAACAGCTGGAAAATGAGCTAAATGGAGAATTGCATATGCACTCTGCAGAGACCGAAATTTTAAAGGGAAAACTGATGCACTTCAGGGAAAACAGGAAAGTAGCCATGAATAATGGAATTAGGTGAGATACAGTCAAACCTCTCATTCAATTTTTATCTTTAAATCACTAAAATTATTTCTAGCAGTAATAGTGGAGGAAGTCATATGCTGTTTCAGCAATCCATTCATATTTAATTAAACTTATAAAGTATAAGTCCCAAGTTATCATTTTTGCCTTTTTGATTCATGCTATGGTTCATTTATTTTAATGCCTTTGGGAGTTTTGCCAGTTAATAATGGAAGAGGGCATTTTAATATGAACTGCTTCTTGCTTTTCCATCCTATATATGTATTTATTTAGTCCACAACATAGGGAATTTTCAAATTTCAGAGGGGATACCAGTAGGCAGAGCCACTGCCAGCTCGGGGTTGCAGCAGAGAGTGAGGCTCAGAATTCATAATGTTCAAACACAGGGAGACAGTTCTCAGATGGGTGGATTTGGGTGTCTGTGTGCTGATCTTTGATTTGTTTGCTAAAATGTGCTTCTGCAACTGATGTGCCATAACCTATCAACATCTGCAGGGAAGTTCTCGCTGGCAAGGCACCATCCCTGCAGGATCTGCAGTCAGCAAGTGAAGCTCACTCACGCTCTCTGCTCATAAAATATTTTTCCCCCTTGGGGGTTTCTAAAACAATGCATTTCTAAACCAATACCCTTAATAGCAAGATGCAGCAAAAGTAATCTTTTCCTTGGGTTTTGTTTTTTTTTTTCCCCAGACAAACTAAATCAATGTTCATCAGAACAAATATCATGCTACCAAAAAAAAAAAACCCAACAAAACCAAACCCTCACAGACATTTTTCAAGGACAGGACAGGGGAGGGAGAGGAGGAAACAAACAGCCTCTATTTTAATTGACTACACAATGCCTTCTGATAGTAGGAGATATGTTGGGAGAAATCCTATAAATATATTCAACACCTACAAGATAATATAGGCCACCTGGTTTCCCACATGAGGGGCCACAGTGATAACTTCAGCAGCCAAATCAGAGCTTCCTGCTGGGCTTCCTGTTACTATAAAATAGGATTTATATGGCCTGGTAACATTTTCTCAGTAATATCAATAAAACCACAGCTTTAGTTGTGTTCTAGGGAGGCCTCTGATTGTGCTTAGTGGCCATTTCTCATTTCCATCTTTGGACATCCATGCTTCAACATCTGATTTTAACATACCAGTAAAGAATATTGAAAAATTCATCGTAACACATCTCACTTGGCAATAAATGTGAATAAATTGATACAATGTGGAAACCCTTATATTCAGAAGATCTGAGGATAAATTGTCTTTCCCTGGATTCTACTCTGTGTTATTCAGTTCTGATACCTGATGATTGTTTTCCTAAGGCTTACAGTTAAAACTGATATTCTGCCTTATTGGCATTTAAATAATAATAATAAAAAAATGTTTAGACTAATCAAACCTATACTTTCATTCCACCAAAACATTTATGAACACTAAATATTAGAAAATAATCCAGCAGCAAAGTGCACATATAATGATTACTGGTGCCTACCTATATTTCACTTTCCCTTTAATGCTATATCTATGAAACTATTCATTAATTTTTTTTCCTGCTTTCTATCAGGCACAATACTGGCTTTTGACTGTCTTGCCATCTCCAACAGACACACTGAGATCTGCCAGACCTGAACCTTTGATTTGGACAAAACATTTACACTTCCACCAATGGCATTTGAACCACGGCCACCATCAGTCACATCCTATGGTACCAACATGAGGAACAGCAAAAGGCTCGGGGAGGCTGACAAAGGAGAATTGCCTCCAGAAAAATAAATATACAGACTGCTGTGCAGGGGTTTCTGACAGGAAGAGATCAGATATTCTGTGATGGGCTTCCACACATCTACCTGCACATCCACAGGCAGCCTCTGCGGAGCCTGGAACAGGAACGACACCACCAGAGAGCTCTGATGGCTGAGGAGATCCAGGAGATCCTAAAGCTGTGGATTTGCAAACAAATCCCATGTGCAGCCAATACAAAGACTTGAAGCACCTTTTAATCCCTTTAGGATATCAGGCTTTGTGCAGTCCCAGCATCCATGTAAATAAATGCCTTGTGCACAATCCATGGGCACACACAAACATCCCAATGTGGCTTTGAGTGTCACAGACCAATTCAGGTGCAGTTCTCACTCCAGCTCTGCAACCCACGGCCTTTGATTCCTTTCAGAGGTGAACTTTGGGATTTATCCAACATACTTTTGAAGCAGACACAGACAATCTAACTTCCTAGGAATATATTAGTCTATGCTGCTGCTGTAAAGGCTCCAAATTAAATTCCCTACAGGGATTTTTAACTGCCACACTAAAATGCAAAAGGGTTTTTCTTTCCCCCTAGTAACAGCGACTACAATAATGACTGTTGAATTTGGTTTTGATAATGACAGATGTTCCAAAGACAAAATAGGAATGCTTAATGAGATTTTGGGTGCCACATCCCAGTTTCACATATGTAACATATTTTGAAATTTGTTAGCAATAAGACTGTTTCCTGCAACGTAAGAAGCAGCTTTTCTTATTATATTTGATACATTTTCTGTATGGCATCAGAATCTGTCTTTAAGTTGCTCCAATTCAGTGTCTTTATTTGAAGCATTGCAAAAAAAATCTTTAACTTCTTGTGCTGATATGTAATCCTAATACATGGAGAAGCAGATGAACATAAGATCAGAAGAAGGGAATTTATACAAATTCCTGGCTACGTACAATTTGTTCTCTCTCTGTTGCTATTTTATGTGTGGTTATAGAAATGTGGTTGAATAAAATGACAAAGCATTCTATTTTGATACAATGATGGATAAAAACATTACTTTTTTTTTTTACTTAAA
The DNA here is from genome assembly GCF_015832195.1 of Motacilla alba alba. Classification (NCBI taxonomy): domain Eukaryota; kingdom Metazoa; phylum Chordata; class Aves; order Passeriformes; family Motacillidae; genus Motacilla; species Motacilla alba. The sequence continues at coordinate 32,091,429 of NC_052022.1, read as the reverse complement.
AGTGCAATTTCCTTTTTCAAAAAAGTGCAACACCTACATGGTGTAGGAAGAGAGACTAAAAAGTTCCAAAATGAAGAATACTGAACAGACTGATTAAAATAATCAAATAAATAATTGAGTAATTTTGGATTCTGATTATATTTAGAAATATAACAATGGAGATACGGGTACCAAGGCTATTTTTTTAATGGTTGAAATTTTTTTAAAAAACCTGCTCCTTATCTTCTACCCCTCCTTGCCCATTTCCATCTTTTTTCCTAGAATTAAAATACTCTGATAAGGAGTTCAAGAAATCCTGTTCATGTAATAGCCTTTGGAAGTTACAGAAATAGGCAGCATGTCTGAATGCTCCCAAACGTATTCACAAATTCGTAAAGCAAATGCTGAAGGTTCCATGTGGGTTTTAATTACAATATATTATTAAATTCCTACATAACTTAATTTGCCACATCCAACCCAAATTGTGCTACATCTTCAGAACACACAGCCCACTGCTAACTCCTGCTTGCCAAAGAGGGGCATCTGAGTCACCTCAGGGGCACAGATGTCAGCCCTCAAACATACCAAGTTGCCCCCAAAAGTAGAAAAAACACACTTGCATAGAGCTGATACACAGGAATGAGCAGTCAGGAACTCTAAAGACCCTTCTGTTTCTTTTGAACACTGGATTCACTCCACTCTTTTTGAATCTCTAAGTTTCTGTCTGGAGCAAGCTACCTGTTATGTTTCCTTCCTGAACCACCAGCAGTGAAATATTTTCAAAAAGAGTATTTTTAAAGAACAACTGATATTTTCACCACCCAGCAGCTACAGTATAGAACAGAGAGCAGGATGAGATGGCAAACTAATGGAAGCCATTTGAGTATCCTCTGAATAATTAATAAATTAGATCTATGGAAACCATTTAGAATGTCTCATTAAGCCGATTAACTCCCTATTTCATGACCAAACACTGGGTGTTCTAACAGAATGGAAGGTAGGAACCAGTAGATAAATAACCATTATTAGAAGAGCTGAGATTTTTTTTGGGCACAATTGCCAAGCTAGAGAGAAAGTGTTACTTGAAAGTCTCAGGGAGGACTTTCAAAAATTGACGTGACAGAAAATTAGCATGAACTATTACCAAAAAAAAAGATAATCTGACTATATAATAAGTGTTTGTGACAATGGAGCTAATAAGAACACTATCTAATTTGTACAGGCCATAAAATACAGCAGCTGTAAATTAAAGCTACAGGTATATCTCCAGTTCTGCTGAGGATTTAGTAGCTGGGTACAGGCACAGCGGATTAAAGCGTGGCCCCTCAGGAATAAACCTGGTGCTTCCAAACTGGGAAGAGCACTGACAAGAGGAAATGCTTCAGGTGGCATGTTATCATCTGTCTGCCTGTGTAATTTCAGCATTCTTATTGTAGTGTTTATTGCATTTTAAGTGATTAAAGAAATAAACTTCACACACAAAAAATAAACTGTATCTCTGAGCACTTAATGAGACTTTCTAAACTACTGTCGTCTCCTTTTTCAATTTAAATGTGGACTGGCTGCAGAGGAATTAGACATTTTATGGTGTACTGGAATTAAATTAATGATGATTATTTGGTGATGTAAAATTAATGCATTTTAATCAGCTATTATTAGTGAATCCATTTGCATGCTATTCTTTTCCTCAAGTACTAAATGCAGAATTAGGATGTAGCAGATTAAAATTTTGCAAATAATTGACAGTCTATTACCTAATATGTTTTCATCTACACCTGGAAAATTTCAAGAGTACAGCAGTTTATTTTCTCAGTGCACAGAAGATGAACTTAGGAGGAACATTAGTGCCTGAATGCAGTCATGTTCTGTGGCCCTATTCACTTAGCAGCTTTTCCCAGGATAACTGAAATTCACATTATATGCTCTTGACATGGTCCACAAAAGCCCCTTAAAATCCGTCCAAAACTTGCATCATCGTGCCAGGAATGTTCTAAAATGCCTTGCAGACACCTAAAACCTTGGAAACAACACCAAACCAGTCTCATATCAAGGATGCTGATACGTAAATTATAAATCATGCTCTTTCCTAGCAGTAAGAACTATTCCCAAGAATTTGGAAGCCTTAGCAACATTTTCAACAATTAGATATTAAATTATTATAAAATTAGCCAACGATCTTAGCTCTCTCAGCTGCTCAGTGGTAAAACAGATTTTCAAATACAAGGTTGGGTTTTTTGTTCCTTTAAATAAGTCTCCAAATTTATGCTATTTGGATAAATAAAAAACTGTACCTATTTTCAGCAGGCATTAGCACAAGGAAAGTTTGTGTCTTGCAGAAGACCAAACTCTGCAATCATAACGGGTCCCCTCCAGTCATATTTATAAATGAATCTCCAAATTATTACTTTTATTGTCCCTGATGAGTGCTGCTTTGCACTCCAGTTTCTGTTATTTATAGCACAAAGCCTCAGGGAGTGAGTACAAACAACATATGGAAGATCTACCAACTCATGCATAATCCTTCAGCTTGACTTGTGCTTCCACAGGGATTTGGGTACTAATACTGAATTATTTCCTCATTGCTCTGGAAACCTCTGAAGGCAATCCCCATTTTTCAAACCATGTGGTCCTTATTTGATAAAGGAGGAAGAAAAGGAATGGAGCACGAGCTCAAGTCATCTTGTTTAGTTGGTTAAGAAGCTACACAGCACTAATGTTTTCCTGATACAATTAGGAAGGTTCTCTTGTTAGCTCAACCAGCACACAGTGTGAATTTGATGTAGTTTTGGGACCAGGCTGCAGTCCCTGTTCAGCTGATTTGCACTGGTCTAATAGCATAAAGCAGAAAAATAGCCATTTTTTCAGAGAAACACTGAGAACAAGAAGAGTGGGTATTTTTCTCCTTTAGAAAAAACACCTGGAGTAAAGATCATGGTGAGAATGTTCCTGTCCTTTGGCAATTTCTCCCAAGTCACTCAACCCACATAAATGCAGAGTTACACACAACACTGGTGTCTCAAAGGCATGGGGAACATTTTGCACTTGCATCTTGCACCTGGGAGCTGTCTCTTTTAGGAGGGAAAGAGAAGGGGTGAGCAGGAAAGCAGGAAGAGGACCTGAATGAGGCCAGCTGAACTCAGGGGGATTTGACCCAGCGCCCTACAGGGGCTCAACACCAAGGGCTTGTCCTGCCTGGGAATGGTGAGGAGGAGGATGCTGAGGCAGGGGATGCTGAGGCAGGACATCAAGATGGATTATTGCAAGTGGCTCTTGAGAAGAAACACTGGCAAGACTATGAACTGTAAGCCAAAAATCTCTTCTCTCATTCTCGGTAAAAGAGAATTAATACTCTCAATTGAAGACATAAAACATATCCTGTCAAAGAGAATACACTTTATTGTACATTCCTTTAACAGCTAACAGTGCTCGCCAAGATACTTCAAACATCAAATCTGTTTGAATTAAAATGTGGTCTTTTCTGAAATGACATTTCAGAAATGTAATAATCTCTCTTGCTACAGTTGTAACTTAAATGTCTACGACTACTCTGCATTTGTAAATAAGCCTCAAATCCCACATTTGATTCCTATTATTTTCCAAAGAGAAAATGGAAGCAGCTTTGTAAATGTCCCCCACACCCCCTTTTGAAAGAGATTAACAATGATATTCTGTAATACTGTGAGATTTCCCCACCTCTGTCTCCCCCCATAAGTATTATATGGCCAATACCTGATGCTACCTCACAGCTGAAGGCTAATCTTGCCTCTAGGGTACCATAATACTGCTGTGGCTTATTTATAAAAAAAGGAAGCTGCACTCAGATGCTGTACAGATGCAATGTATTTAACCTCTTGCTCTTTCCCTCCTTCCCTCTCCCCCTCACCTCAAAACCTGATCATGGGCAACAGTTCAATGTATTTTTGAGCTACCACCATTTTCACCGAGGTCACTGGAGCCTTTGTTCCTTCTCAGCAATCAGGTTTCACAATCTGCCAACCATTTTACTTCAAGATGGGAACTTTTATTTGTTCACTTAAGAACAAACCCCGGCAGATAAATACAGAGGTTAATGTTCTGCTCTTAAGTACAGCTTTGCTAACAAAGGGTTTTTTCAAGCTTAGACAATGCCCTGGTCCTGATGAAATGCATATTTGCATGTTTGTCCTTATGCTTCACCATATGTCATTGCCTGCAATGATGTTGAGTAATACAGCTGTCAGATTAGCTGATATGGCAGCTACTTTAATAGATTGAACAAATAGAACCTGATCACTTTAAATTAAATATGGGCATTTCTGCCATATGGCATTTTTCAGGGCTGTAACACTGATTGCAAATACAGCCAGTGTCATAAAATAAACTAAAAATCCTAGAGAGACTATTTACATAGACATCACAATATTGTCTCTGACAAATGGAGTTTCAGGTAAGGCAACTTTGGAATCAGATTCCAGTGTCTGGGGAGAACTCATTTTGTAATTTGTTGTATGGCTGTAAAAACAACAAATAATGCATTTTATTACTTGAAAACTCCATTTCTTGAAATTACAGCTTCATTTTTATGATGAATATATCTGAATATGAAATGTATATCAAAATATATGAGGTATGAAAATACAAGCATTGTTTCTGAAATACGAAAGTCCTTCTCTCATTATATAAACAACTGAGTAGTTACATGGCAATTATGGGTTTTATTTTGTTTATTAATTTGTGGAATTCATTGCCCCAAGTTGTTTTGGATACCAGGAGTGTAAATGAAAGAAAATCCCTCAGGGCTAGGCTGTTCGTATACACAAACTGGTGCAAGGAGCCCCAGATGGGAGGACATACCAGCTAAAATATCACTCCCATCCTTGCTCCAACAATATTTTCCTTCCCCAAGTATCAGCTATGGCCAAAGAAGGTGCAAGTTATGATTGTCTCATCTTTTTCAGTACCCTCATTTTTCTGTTCCTCATTCTAATTGGCTGAAAACTGGAGATGGGAGCTAAAGGAGACAGCTTCTGCCTCTCCAACACAAAGGCAGCAAAAGGAAAGCATCCACAACATTTCCACTTCTGACAGAAAGACTTTGATTAAAGCCATCACTCAGGTGTACTTTTAAGTATAAAAATAATCTCATATTTCAATTTAGAGATTGATTTAAATAATCTTCATGGAAAATTAAGAGGAGCTGTATGTCAATGTTACCAGTTGAAATAATATGAACAAATTTTTCTTTACATGCAGTACCTGAATTTGTTGCTATGAAACATAAAACTTAGTAACAATATAGCATGCTTTGACAAGAGCACTTATAAACACATCTTAAATATCCACATTTCTTGGAAAATTTTTTTCTATAATGCTGCTCAGATTTAAATCTCTCTCTGTATAATGTCTTCTATTATTTGAAGTTTCCAAAAATATTTGCTAAAAATCCTATTGATTTGTTACTACGTAAAGTTTTCTGTTATATAAACACACTGCAAATAAGAATGTAATTTTTTTAATCAAAACTATAAGGGAAGAGCATTGGGAAGAGTGAATTTAGGCGCAATTTTCAAATCAGATAAATTATCTAAGTTATAATGATGGTTAATTGTGTTCTTCCCTTTACAGACAAGACTAAGTTGCAAAGGGGAACTGCATCCTGGTTTTAGTCCACAGCCCTCAGCCCAGTCTCTGAAATGCAATGAGCAGTAGAAAAATTTGGTGTAGTCCTACCCTGAGACAGTGATTCAATTTTCCAAAGAGGAAAAATTGCTCTTCTGTGAAACCCTTATGCCAATATTCCCAAGTGGATAAGGGTTTAAAGGCCAGAAGGAATAGAGTGCATCATGCCAGGAAATTAATAACATTTCAGCATAGAGAACTGTTTTGTCTAACACTAAGGAAAGTTTTTGCTGGTATTGATCCTAACATTGGCTCTTTATCATCAGTCAAGATCCATCAAAATCAGGATCCATTTGAGGGGAAAGTAAAGTCAGTTGAGGGAAAGAGAAAAAGGCTATGGGACCTAACTGCAGTGTAAGTGTGCTGCTTATTAATTTAAGATTAATTGATTGAGAAAGCTGTTCTGATCAGGATAGGAAGCTGGAAATCATATCTTTAAGCAACTCTTTTCTAGAAAATTATTTCAAATAATAGTATTAATTATCAGTTCAAGAATTGGCAGGAAATTTGTCAGATGGCAAGACTTCATTGATGACATTTTCTGTAGAGGTTTTAGTTAGCACTCAGAATCCAGACAAATACAGGAGGTTGTTGACTTAAAGTGTGGAGGAAGGTTTCTTTTTACAGCACTGTCATCCTCTCTCTTTCTAACCCTTCCCACTCTCAAAGAAAAAAGGCAGCAGTAGGCTCCTATTTCCAAAAGCTGTCTTAGAGATAATTGAACATTATGTCTGCAGCTGCAATAAATTAATGCATTGCTTAGCCATTTACAGTTCTTAGATTTTTAAAAATTATTTTTACTTTTTGTTTTATCAAAACAAAAATGCAAAATATTTCTCTCTTTCTGCCAGAAGTTTTTTGTTTTGTCCACCCACTTTGCAACATAATCTTCACTGTCAGCTCATGGGTACACTGCTCAAAGAACTGCAAAGCTTTATTGACATTTTTAGTGCTATAAAATCTTCTAACTACAAATCTGATCACAGTTTATAGGAAATCTGAAAAGAAGTGGACAGAGACTCAAGATAGGGGAATGGGACTATGAAAGAAGAGCTTGAAGAACTGTATATTGTTTTTTTTCCCCGGCATTCTCAAGGCTTGAGATCAATCACAGCCTCATAGGTCCTTATGGTGCTGTTTGATTTTGGGGAGGTAAAAACTGTGTCCTCTTCACTGCATAATACCAGTAATAATATCAGAGAATACTAAATTCTCCCCTCCCCTTTTCTTCTAGTATATATGAGAACTTAATTTGGAAAACCAACCAGGCTTTTGAATGTTTTCAGCTCACAGTACTGAACCCACCACCCTTCAGTCCAAATAATAATCAAGTTCTGTTCACAGCTACTCCCCATAACTCTGTGACAAAAGTGGAAACATCTAAGCTTTTCATAGCTCAGTCTGCCAGTGTCAGGCTGTTTTTCTGGTTTCAAAAGGGAGATGGGCCTATGAGAGATATAAATGAAGTAACCTTAGCTGTATGAAAGAAAAAATGTAAATGCAAGCACTCCTTGAAAGCTGCATCATGAAACAGTTGTTTAACTTGAGGAGTTATTTCACCTTTTTCCAATCAAACAGAGGAACAACACAGAACTGAGGCCTAAATTTCAGATCTGTCAGGATGGAACAAGATTCTGGTTTTGAAGAACAAATGCTCAAGACACCCTTTCGAGGTCACTTCCGACCCTACATATGTGATACTCTAAATTTTGAGGCAATAATCCCTTTGGAGCATGTGAGGACCAAAGGAAGGCCAGGACTCTCATTATTAAGGGGTGTCCAGGTTTGGAGGTGACAGAAAGGCAAAGTAATTAGCTTCCACAGTTCAGTGTCCAAGTAACGTGCCAGATGAAAGGAGCTTTCAAATCTCTCCCTCCTCATCAGCTTTGATTCCTTTGTACTCCAGCAGCTCACAGAGAGGCTTACAAGGAGAACTGGATACCTATTGACAGCTGAGAGGAATTATTAAGGTGAACTGAAATGAAATGCCCTTGTTTCCTGCACCAGTGAACATCCCAAATGTGGCATCTCTTTTATTAGAGATGAAACTACTCTGTTATTCTCTCCATTCCAGCGTTCTCTGAATGTTGGAGATAGCGATTTCAATGGCAGCCAAGGACACTGAATACATTGTATTTCAGAGACAAAGGGCCCATTGTGATTGTTCACTGGTATTTCTGCCCTGGAAAATTAGAATGGCACAACCCATACTAAAATTAATAAATATGTAGAAGCATATATCAGTAGTATAATCATAATTTTCTTAATCTCCTCTACAGTAGTTAAATATAAGACATAAGATAAGATAAAAAAGTCTCAGGACACTCACTAATCAAACCACTGAAATTAATTAAAAAATTAGTAAACTAGCAGTGAAGGGAATATGAGTCTAATCTATTGTAACCCTTGGAAAAAAAAAATTTAAATCGGTCCTTTTTTTTTCCTCAAACATTTCCTTTGCTAAGAAACCTCTACAAAATTTGCCGTTATGTCTGTAGCTCAAATATAATATGAGTGTCTTGGTTTGAATCTATTCTGTTGTGTGAACAAAACTTTCAATTGTTTTTGTCCCTAATAAGCGGGTGTGAGAATGTGGGTGTGTGTATTTTCATGCAAAAAAACCCCACACCAACCCAAAACCTTTATGTAGTCACTGTATGCCACCAAAGTCAGAGGTATTAGAACAGATCAACAGCCCAATTTTCTAGGGATTAGCTAACACAGGATAAAAACCATGAAGATTATGCAACTGGAAAAAAAAAAAGCCTTTTTGGAAACTGTATAAGGCAATGATGGACAGCAAACTTTATATTCTACTGTAGAGTTCAGCACACTGTACTACAGTAATTATAAGTGTATTACCAGTCTGTTTAGTATTTTTTTCTACTGCATTCTAGTCTGTAAAACTGACTGATTTTTACAGTTCCAGATGACTGAAACTATTTTCTGATCTCTTGAAAGTGCCTCTTCTATATTCTGATAACACTTGTGGAACACTTATCTTCAACAATTAGTGATTTTAGGGGAGAAAAAGAGCAAGAAGCCAGCCAAGAATTCCAAATGCACTGCTTTGGTGCTTCATAGCATCCAAATGGTTTTTTTTAAATGATAATTCCAAATACAGCACTCTATATGCTCAATATTAATACAATTTGTACCAGTTTATGCTCTGTCATGCAGAAATGTGCTTCTTTTAAAGCCTATGGCCAAGCAATAAATTGCACAGTGCTCTCTGAAACAAACTTCTAATTCACTTTTTTCCAACACTTGATAACACATGGGCCGCAGAAGTCATTGTAATATGCCAGATGCAACTTCAAACAGCACCCATTTTCTAAAATCAGCAAGCCAGAGATAAATTTTTTTGTTTTCTTTTCATAGTAGTTGAACATTTGTTGCTCTCTTCCAAAATGGAAAAAAAAAAAGAACTCAAGAAATTAAAGAAAACCTAAAGCTGCTGAGTTAGGAGAAAGGATTCCATCTTGTGTCACTAACAGATATGCCATAAATAAGCAATTAATTAATTTATTTAAAATGCCTTTGCTTGGGAACATAGTAAACTTGACAACAACATCTGAAAAAGGTGGTGGATTCCCTAGTGGTCTGGATCTCATTTTTAGGCTTTAAAATTTTCTTCTCTAGGGAGTTTTAAAATCTTACACTTATGAAAATAAAAGTGTGTGCAAAACATTCATAAAAGTGTTGTATACTTACAGTTTAAAAAAAACATTGCTCTTTTTTAACCCAGCCTCTCTTAGCATGAAGCAGACATATATCAAACATGGTCAAGGGCAGAAAACAATGACTAGAATCAATTTTCAACAAGTTAGCAATTTCATTCTTCATATTCCAGCTCACCACCAGTTAGGTGGAACATTACAACAAGGCAAATCCCGTAATTGAAGAAAATAGCTTTTTCCATTTTCGTCATTTCTGTCTTTCAGGAAGAGCACCTGTGATCCTCTCAGAGTCCCAGAGGGGGCTCCTGACTGACACAGCAGCAAAGAGCAATCAGGCACCGACTGCTCCTTAAAGGGAGGCTTTGACGTGATCAAAAGCAGGGCAGGCTGCCAGTTTTCCTGGCAATCCCAAAAGCACAACATTCCATTACTCACACCTCCCCCAGCCCCAGTTTGCACTGAGCTCAAACACCAGCCTTGGCTGTGCAGCCTGGGTGAAAATGGCAAGCAGCCACTCACTCCAGGGAGACTGGATCAACGAGAACAGGCTAAGAGACAGAGCTGATCACACCACTGCTCTAAGCTGCTTGATACATCAGCAGCTCGGGGTGTGTTATACCTCAGAAACCTCTTTCAAACTATGTTTAAGAATTCATCCCAGTTTGGGCTCCATCTTGCAAACCACTGATGCATTTGCTGCTGGAAACACGACCCACCGTGGCTGGAGAATCCCAGTTGTATTACACATCAGGGACTTAGCCAAAATGTGGTTTTTACTAGAAATTAATTTACGCACAATGACTTGATAGTGTAATTATTCTGTAAGTATTTTTTCTTTTTAGAAATTTCTTGTTATAAGTAGTAAGTACCCTAAATAGGTCCAAGCAGAAATGAAGACAAATTATTTGTTAGTCCTTACAGATTTGAAGTACCCCAAGTTTTGCCTGCAATTACTCACATATAAAGAGGTTATATTTTCCAGCAGCTCTAATGTCACTCAAATGGTCACTTTTTCCCAAAAGTTCAGCTTCCCAAATAGTCTCTTAAAAATGTAGTCTGCATACTTCTCTTTGAGTGCTATTTTACACATTTTATTTAACATGCAGATTTTTTTTCCTTGGGACCCTTGGGCTTTGTTGTCAGAGGTGGCCTTGACTGACTGTCAATTGGAGATTCCACCAGAACCACCATAAGCAGCAACAAAAGGATGAATGTAGGCACTTCTCCATAAGAAAGAAAAGACCCAAGAAAACACTCCAAATACAATTAGAAAAAAAAAGAAAAGGGATTGTTAAGAAGAAGGCCTTTGAAAGCCTCAGACTCCATTTGTTTTTCTAGGTCCTTGACATCACCCTCCTGTTTTGACACTCATTCAACACGCTGGTTTCCAAACCTTCCTTGACTGATTATTCTATTCTATTCTATTCTAGCTCGGCAGCACATAAGACCAAGATTTGAGTAGGCAGCTAACTTTTCAAAACTCTTGTTTGGCACCTACCTCTCAGAAAGTATTCTTAAAACTCCTTTTTTGGTTTGTGTTTTTTGTTTCTTTGGTTTTTTTTTTTTTTTTTTGGTTTTCTTTTTTTTTGTTTTTGTTTGATTCTAAAGAAGGGTTTAATTGAAAACATTTCTTCCCTCTAAATTCTTGCAAGAACACTAGGTGAAAACAGAACCGTTACCTTTCATCATTACATTCAATGAGAATTCTAGTTACAATAGAAACATTTTATGTCCTCTGACTTTCTCATAAAACAGTATTTATAGAGCTTATTCACATACTACCATTGTTTCTTCCATTTACACTCCTGCATCATCTACACTATTATAGTTTATAAATCCTTAACATGCTAACATATAACAAAATTTTGCTGCACCTAGAAAAGAGAAAGGGATCATTTATTCACCAGAAAATTCAAGTCATGCCAGACTTTTTTATCTGCTTCTAGAAATTCCTAATTCCAGCAGAGCCATGGCACAGGAAGTTCTATTTCAACAGACAAGAAAATAGTAATTTTTATATTTAAAAATGGTTTTCCTGCATCTTTTTGGACAGTGTCATGCAGGACTAACAAATCTCTCCCCCTCATAACACAATATAGCAATTTAAGGAAAACTGACTGGAAAGAGAAGATTCACCAGAGCCTGAAGAAATTTTCTGTTCCATCCAGCCTGCTTCTCTCTTCATGATTAATTACTGGCGCCTGTTTACACCCCCTCCCTGTGTAGTGAACCCCAAACCACTTTGAAGGGGGGGGAATCAGTAGTATTGTCCTCAAACCACCACAGCTCCAACAACATCACTACATAAAATATATGTGACATTTGGCTTTGTTTTCTGCTGGATGAATGCTGTTATATAGATGCATTCAAATAAATTTGTTTTAACGGAGGCACCTTTTTAGCATTTGAGGTCGGAAGAGAAAATGAATGCAGTATTGTCTTTCCTGTGGAAAGAGAATTCATTGGCAAACACAGAGCTCCATAAAATGAGCAGAAAATGTTAAGACCAATTTGACTTTCTTCTTCACCTAAAGCTCATAATAGCACAGCAAGCATTCAGTTCTGTCTCTCCTCACCGAAACATTACTGAGACAAGCCCATTTAATTAGAGCAGAAAAAGTTGGTTTTTTTCCCCCTGAAAAACCTTCAGCCTCGGTGCACATGTTAATCTGCCTCCATTCCAATTTTCTGACAGCAAGAGTCATTAGATTTATTTCACTGAATTGCAATAGTTCACTAGTGAATTATACTATCATTTTAAACTGATTGCATTTTCTAGGCAGATAATAGCACAATCATTGGATAAGTCCAACTCCTCATTTATCAACATCTTATTCAGGTAACTCTGAAAAGAAGAAGGTATCTTAAGACACGAGGAAAAATTAAAATACTTACAATTTACAGAGAAAATAAATTCCTGTCACATCCTTGACATGAATATCATAATACTTTCGTTTCAGACATCTATCTAAGAAAACTTACAAAGCACTGGGAAATTTTGAAACCTTCAAAGTTCAGCTGGCTTCAGGTTCTTAGGACAGGAGGAGAATATTGAAGTTTAAATTACTCTGCTCCACCTTGCAGCAGAGAAAATAATCAGGAGAACATTGCTACAGGGGAGCAGGATGTCTCAACGCCTGCACAGGCCATACCTTGGTTCCAGGGGCTGCTACTCCCTGTCACCAGGCAATAGAAATCTCACAAATTACCACAGAATTCATGGTGGGCTGGGGGACAGGAAGCAGGGAAGAACACTTAATTACTCCCCACAGTAATAAAATAGCAATAAAATAGTTCTTGTAATTTTTCACTCTGCCTTTTCCATCATTTCTGTCACAATTGCTATCATATTTTTTACTGCTGCTTCAAACAAATGTAGAGTTGCACTTCAGTTCACATTACCTTCTCTCCCTGCCACAGGAAGATAAAATTTTTCAAGCATCATCTTAAGTTTCAGCACCCTGGTGATTAAAGAACACATAAAGCAAAATGCACAGATATTGAAAATACACCGAACACCAACTGAACCCACATGAAATATTTATAATGCCCTCAGAAGAGCCAGGCTGAGGCTGGGAGCACATTCTTTTTACTCAACTTCTCCAGGCTCAGGTTGCCAGTGCTGTCACTAAGATTTCACCTCCTTCTTTATTCCCTCATTCATTCCTTCTCCAGCAAAAGCTACAGTGACAGTGGATGCACAGTGACACACAGAAGGAGGCTCTGATTATTGTCTAAATGTGGTCTAAGCAGCAGGCAAATCTAATGTAACAAGCACTCCAGTTAGATTTTGAGTTTAAGTAAAGTGTGTCTCAGTTTTGGGAGCTTCTAGAAAAACTTGCATTCTTAGCAACATAATCAAGGGTTTCACTCCCACAAGGGTAAACACATGAATGAAAAAGTTCTGCTGATGAAATACCAGACTCCAGAACTCCAACTAACTTAGACATTTTCTGCTCTCCTGAATGCAGCACACTTGGCAAGACTGCTTATTTCTCTGAGTCAAAAAAAGCAGATGTAACAGTCTATAAGAGCCTTGTTTAGCCAGCTGCTTAACCTGGCTTTTAGACTTCTGCAGGAGCAATCATGGCAAGGAGACCAAGGAATATCTGTTTTAAAACAGTTTTTATAAAACTTTTATAAAACAACAATGAAAATGTGTGATGGGGAGAGAAGGAAGGAAGGAAGAAGCATGGCTTAGCACAAAGTAGAAATAACAGTATTCTTACTTAAAACAGAATTTCGTAGGTTTGCATACCTCATTACTTAAAAGTATTAATTCTTAAAAATCATTTAATCACCTATAGCTCGACAACAGCTGTAAATATTCCAAGTTAGCAACAAAATTACTTTTTTAAGAAATTCCAAGTTTTAGTGGTCTACAAAAGTAACCTATATAAACAGAACATTTTGATATTCAAGTGGCAAATGGCCATTCACACTTCAATATCCCTGCAGCCACATCTATCAGAAATGTACCTTTCCCAATTAATCACAGGACAGAATACTCCACAGGAGCATTTCCCAGTTTGGATGCAGGCTGAAAGTAAACCAAAAGCAAAGCTGTGATTTCAGAGCAGGGAGGTGCAGGCAGATGGGCCCAGTAAGGCAGAACATGGAACAAGTTCACAGGAGAAATCATGGAATAGGTAAACCTCTGCCAGAAATACTGGTTTTGGGATTTTCCCCACAGAAAAGGAACTTAAGGCTCCCTGGATAGGCTTTATTTTTCTATTGCATAGAGATCAGCTAATTGTATGGGAACACTTTATAGTTGGTGGAGAGAAGTGGGAGTCAGCACAGCTGACTAAAGGTAAAAGGAAAAAAAAATATTCTTGTTTCTGTGTTTCATCCTACACAGAGGAAGACACATTTCAAAATGAGCATCCTTTCTATCCTTACTGAGTTTGAAAAACTCTGTAATAGGAGTAGGGGGTAGATATCAGCAGAGCAAGCTATAAAATCTTAAGTCCCAAGTCCTTCTTCCCGAAAGCATTCTGAAAAGATGCTTCAAAATATGCATTTTGGGTTTAGTTCTAGATCATTGAGGAAACAGTCCATCTCAACTCCTTCCAGCTGAACCTCAAATTGTTCTTGTTCAATGAACTCAGAAATAAGTTTCAGTCACTAGAGAAAGAGTAATAAATTCTTTATCTGCTCTTAAGAAAATAGTGAAGTTTTTGGTATTTAAAGAGATTGCTTTTTAATACCAGTTAGTGCTTATTTTGCTCACTAGATTCTAAAGGTTAAAAAATCCAATTTTTTTTTTCTTTAAAACAGCAATTCAAACTGATGTCAGTTCTTCAGTGGGACATGTCCCCACAGACATTAGGAATCAGGCATTTGATTTTGTTACATTTACTCTTCTAATGCTGTACAAAATAAAAGATGAAAAAGTAAAGGCAAATTCATCAAATGCTTACAAATCCATCTGAAAAAAGCAATTTTCTTTGCCACTTATTATCCATCAATCAATCTGAGCATCTTTTTTTTTCATTTCTAAGCTGTCAAATCAAACTCCATTTGACTAAAATGAACCTTCAGAGTCAAATGTTGACATACAGTATGATATTTCCTGGTACATATACATCATTTGGCTATTTGACTACAGCTCCCTTCTCATTTGAATGAGCTTTCATGCCTTTCTGACACGTGCCTCCCAGCCATCTTTCCTGACTGTTGATATTAATGCAGCAGAATGCTAATAAACATGATTCCAAATGTAGGAGAAGAGAGGCTCACCTGGCTGTACAAGCCTGTTTTTACTTCCTGTGATCACCTCCCCTGTGCCACAGTTATCCAGTGACAAGAAGCTCAAAACAAGAGCACCAGACACCAGATTTTGCTGTTTTGGGCATTTGGCACAAACACAGAGCGCACCCACAAAACCAGCAAGAGTAAACCAAAACAAGGTGGCAAAGCTGATAGGCCACTGAGTATAGCAAGGGACCCGTGCTCAGCTCTCTCCTTTCCAAAACACAGTGTAAATTCACTGACCTGCACCTCAGTGCTGAGCTTGTAAGGAGTGGCAGGACTTCCCATCTCCTGCGGAATCTCTGACTCTGTATCTGGAAGACACAGACTCATTCAGAGAGAGATTTGGGAGTGTGAGAGCATTCTGAGCAGAAAGGAAAAAAAAAAAAAAGGCAAAAATGTCCTTCCTTCCTTACAGCACATGAAGTAGAACAGTGATCCTGGTAAATCGTCCATCTTGGTAAATAGCCCATCTGCCCCACTGATCTGTTTTCAGCACAGTTCAAATGTACTTAGGGCAAAAAAAACCCAGGAAAACCATATTTGACTGCTTTCCTTTTGTATATACCTTATATCCAAGTACTTCCAGCCCAGAAGTTCTCCTTTTAATTATTAATTACCATTTTTAATTCTTAATTTAATGACTGATTGTAATTTAATCATTTTAATAGTTAATTCTTCAGCAAGTGCTACTTAGCCTGTTAATTCTTGTTTGTAACTCATATTTTATAAATAATCCTTACTCCCACTTGTCAGCAATATTTAGTAGCAGATGCTTTATAAGGCCAAATACCTGACATTTCAACAATAAAGCATCCAGTTCTCTTGATTAGTGCAGTGTCTTCCATAAAAAATCAGAACTAAATTTTAATTTCATTTGGAATTTATGTTGAAGGCTCCATATGTAATTATCACCATTATAAAACAACACCAAACCAAGATCAAGAGCTTTGGCTTAAGCCAACCAGAAGTGCTCCCACTATCTATTTTTCTGTGCTCTACCTTAACTTGGTAAGACATGTTGGTAATTCAGGCTTAGCAACACTGCCATGAAAGATATCAAATTAGATATCTTTATTAAGATAAAGAAAACTGATTTGGATAGAATGAGATTTCTTCAAGCTTTGGAACTACTTCAGGTTCAGTGCTGTTCACTGTTAGAAATCAGTGTCAGGGAGGTTGACTCTACCAACTCATAAACCATGTGAGGGTTAGACTCAGCTGGCAGAATTCTATTAATTGTGCAGGATTTTTAATGCTTTTGGCTGGCACAAGTCATTCAAAGCCTTCATTGTCACATGTTTTCTCCTTCTGTTCTCTATGGCTGCTACTCAACTTCTACTCTAAGTTATTTCTGCATTACAGCTCAGTGCTGTCCCATAGCTTCATTTTATTCCAGAGGTCAATTTCTACTACAACAGTCATTTTAAATGTAAATTTTCAAATAAATAATGGGGAAAAAACCCAACAAAACCACAACCAAATATGTTTGTAAAGTATTTGTATTCAGAGCAGAAAACTATCTTCTTTATTATGCAAAAAAAATCTTGGACCCTCATTTCTCCTGGAATTAGAATATTTCAGTCTCAATTCCAGTAGTACATTTAGTTTATCTCTACAGTTTAGCTATGCAATTTAATCTGAGCCTTAAGCCAATTATCTAATTCTAATGTAAACATGCAAGATATTCAACTTTATTTGGTCTGCCAGGCAGAACAGAAGCCCTCAATATCTACTAGGAATGAAAAAAAGTAAACAAAAATTAGGCACCTCCTAAAAAAATACATGCTTGTGAAACAAAGGTATTCCTCTTCCGACTTTCAGTCTGAATAGTTTATTCTCACCACAAACCATGTTTCCTGACTCCATCATGTCATTTTTTATCATTGTCTAGATAACATCTACCAAAGAACAGCTAAAGAGAGAGAATAAACATAAATATCATTCCTAATGATAACAAAAGAACATGGTAAGTACACAAAGATTAAACAAACAAAACCCTAAACCCAAAACCTACTTGGAGCCATTTTCTTTGATCAAGACTCTTCCCAGGGCTGTCACACCACAGAAAAAGCACAGGAATCAAAACCATAAGAAAACCCAAAAATTGCCTAGGCCATCCTAATTTCATTTATGTGAAATCTTTCTTCAAGTACTCAAATATGTAGAACATAGTTGCAGGGGGGCGGGGGGGGGGTTATTTGTTTTTTTAAATTTTGTGTTAGGGATTTTTTAATATTACAATCACATTTTCCAAACAAAGCTGTAGTTGGATTAATGATCCCTTCTTGCCTCCCTAAATACAGATTTCTTTCAAGAACACATAGATGAGTTTTGTAAAGTTACAGGATTGGTGTTCAGATCAATGGTTCCTGTCTGTCTGTCACCTGGAATGGAGACTTTCAATAAATGCTAGAGGCATGACTATAATTGGCTCTTTTTGTTTTTAGCTATTTTACAAATATTTTATTGGCAACACTTGGTAAATGAAGTTGCTTAACTGCAACTCAAGGTAAATGGAAACCGTTCAGCTCTCATGGGAAAATAAGTGTTCTCAGGGGAAGAAAAAAAACCTCTTGATTTGTAGTTGAGCCTACAGATGAATCACTTTCCTTTAACAGATTTTTTTGCCTCCTGGCATTTAACCACTGCTGTTAGAAAGAACCTATAGGAAGCAAGGTCACTGTGTGCACTGCTGACCCAAGCCTTGCACGGGGGATGTTGATACTGATACCTCAAGTCTAGATTGTGATCTGGTTCTGATGTGGTCTGGCACAGAGTTAGATTCAGACAGAAGCCTTCCACAGCACCGTGACACCCTTCAGATCCCACTCAGCTGCATCAGCTGTGAGTCGCTGACCGAAAAGGAAAATGCTTCGAGCCCATGTCCAATTGCATGAGCTTCCAGCCTTCCAGAACTGTTAGCACTCACCTTTAGAGACAGCAGATTAGGCTCACTTTCAGTGCCTTACCATCTGGCACTGCATCACTTCATGGGTGAGCTTTCCATTCTACTTTGATCAACATAAAACAGAAAATAAAATTCATCGCAAACACCGTGCTGTACACACACCATCCAAAAAACTGATTGGAAAAACACTTGGTGCATATGTTGCATGAACAGTTTGGTGTCTGAAGAAGTTATGTTCCACACATTTTGCCAGGAAAAGTCACTGAAATACTAGAAAGGTACGCAAGTAATCAAAATCTAAGAAGATCTATTTACAACAGAAAGCAATTTCTTCAGAAAATGATAATTCCTTTCCTCAGTAGTATCATATAAAATCCTATTTATCCACAGCTAGCCTATAGTAAACTCAGTATACAGTTTAATGACTCTACAAAGCAGTATTATTATACAGTAAAAATAATTTAAGTCAATACCTACTAAACTAAAAAGTACAGGTCTTTGACAGTACCTCCCTAGGGTGTGTGAAACTACTTTTTCAAATTACCACCTTCTTTTCAAAGTAGTCTGTTTTTGTGTTGATAACTAGCTGTATCTGTTGGACCAGCTGTACTGTTGATCAAAGTATCTAGAATATACCAGAATAATATTCTAGAACTGTACAGAGTTAAATGAAACCAGGTCACAACTGTGATACCAGACCAGGCATGGTTTTATTTCTCCTAGCTTTCAGAATAACTTAAAAAAAATACTATAACTACTACATTTGCAGAGTGGTAATGACATCTCTTAGCAAAAAATGCTGACTAACTTTTAAAAACTTATTTTAAGTATATGTTCACAAGGAAAATATGATTTTTCTCCAGAGAATAATTTTCAGAGAGGTAGAAAAAGATGAAGAGTTGGCTGACAGCAAGGACTTTGGTATTTGCCCGAGTGAAAAGAAAAAGCTTTAAAGATGTTCAGCGTGTACAGTTTGATGGGAGATGGTCTTTGTTCACTCAGTTTTCAAAAAAAGTCAGTGATTTACAGTAATTCTGTATGTGTAAGAGCTTGAAGCTGCCAAGAGATAGATGCTGAGAGGTTGTTTATCCAAACTCACTTGTTTCATGCAGTGTTCAAACCATATGCAAGCAAAACATAAGAAACAATAAAATGATGAAATGCTCCACTACTCACCGCACCAAAGTAAGACTTTTCTGGACATAGATTGTGTCTGACAAGGGGCAGAACAAAGTCTGCTCTGCCGTCCTCCATAAGCAGTTTCTCACTACCCGATGAAAGGCAGACCTCAGCTTTAATGCACCAAAGGAGACAGGAACCTCATTTTGGAGGAGCCCAGCAGGGTCAAACCCCTGAAGATCATGCAGATTCATAGGACAGACCAGAAGAGACAGAGATGAGACTGTCAGGACCCAGATAAATGGCACTGCAGCTCTGTGTTCTGGTAGCCAGCTGGGCAAGGGATGTTGGGTGGGAGCAGAACACAACAGCTTCATCAAGCGTTTGTCTGAAATTGCTAATTTGTGAAAAATCTGAAAACTAGCACATCTTCAGTGGGATTTATTTACTGGACAAAGCCCAAAAATATGAATCAAGACCAAGCAAATTTCAGCATGCCAAGCTCCTCTGTTTCTTGGGATATACAACGTGTTGTAAAGAACATAACCATAGAATCTCCTGGGCTGGAAGGGACCCACAAGGATCATCCAGTCCAGCTCCTGGCTGCGCACAGATACCCCAAAAATCCCACCCTGAGAGCATTGTCCAAACAATGTCCTTGAGCTCTGGCAGCCTCGGGGCTGTGACCACTCCCTGGGGAGCCTGTGCAGTGCCCCACCATCCTCTTGGGAGGAGAACCTTCTCCTAACATCCAACCTCCCCCTCCACTGGCACAGCTCCAGCTGTTCCCTCTCTTGCTGGTCACCAGAAAGCAGAGGTCAATATCTACCCCTCTGCTTCCTCCTGCAGGGAAGCTGCAACCAAAAACAAAATCTCCCCTCAGCCTCCTCTTCTCTAGGCTGGAAAAGCCAAGTGCCCTCAAAAGGCTTCCCCTCCAGACCCTTCACGAACCCTCACGGCCTCCTTTGGAAACTCTCAATGCGTCTCTTTTCTATTATGGGGCCCAAAAGTGCACACAGTACTCAAGGCTGCACTAACTGACTGCTCTCAGTCAGTCCCCTAAGACTCACTGAAGGCTAAAGAATTGCAGACAGTTTCTCAGAGCAAAGAGCGTCGTGAGGAGTTGGGAGTTGACCTCCTTGTGTGATGGGTTGCCTTCAGAGGCCGTGCCCATTTACCAAACACCAGGCATTTAGAGAGAGGAAAAATCCTGCTCAATGCACCCCATCAACTTCTGCTCTTTAATGCGTCTGCTGCAAGGAAGAAGAATATTTTTTATAGTATCCATCTTTTACATGCTTAAACATGAAGAACTGTCCATTTTTAAAACCAAAAGAAAACAAGAGAATTTGTAATGATGCAGTTTTTGATACAGTTCCTTCCTAAGAGCATTCTCTCATCTATTACTCTGCATCAGACTACACTCTGTTTCTCTAATCTTTTTAAGTCTTGATAAAACCCACTTGTCATAAAAATATATTTGAAAAATGAACTTGCATTCAAATATACTTAAAATTTAAATAGGACAACACACTCGGATTGCAAATCCTCAGTATTAAGACTGTGATAGTATATAATCACAATTTATTATAAAATTATGTTCTGTATGTTGCACAGAGAGCAGCACAAGTGTACACTTTGTATAGCCATGTACAGCTGGTGTAAGGGGGAAAAAAAGATCATAGGCACTTTTCAGAGTGCTTTAGGGTCCCTGAATCTTCTGCCTCTGTAATAGTCCTCAGGTTTTTTTACTCATCTCAAAGTGGCTTAATATCTGAGTTTTGAAAAGAATCCCATCTTACATGTGACATGAAAATATATTGCTTTTTGAGCAGCTGGCCTCTCCCTCCCTCACAATCAGTGATTTGGCTACAGTTTGGTGCATTTCATAGCACACCTGTGTTATTGCTAGTAACTTTCAGGAACATCAGATGTGTGTAGAAACTGTCCAACACATTAACTAAGAGTGTCTCTATGCAGCTATTTCCACATCAGGCTGTACTTTGGAACAAATTCCCTATATCCCATCTCAGAGCAGACAGCTCCTAGCATGATTTGTTTTAATCACAGCACCAACAGTAGCTCTTGGAAATGAACCACTTAGTGTTACCTCTGAGTAACCTTTTCATCAGTTCTGCACTGGATAATTGTTCCTGTTGTAAGTTAATTGGCAATTATGCCTAATGACACAGCAGCTCAAGAATAAAACATTGATTCTTGCTTTCATTGCCCTGATATTTGTTAGTAATTTGAGTTTCTGAGAGTTTCTGGCATTCATTTATAAACTTTATAAATGCTGATTATTAATAATTAGAGAATACTGTGGATCATAGGAATAGAAAGGCAGAAGTTGTGTCTCCCTGCCCCAGGGGAAATGCTTGTCAGCTTCTGCCTTCCCTGGCAGATGTTCTAGTCGGTGCAAACACTGCTCAGTGGCCTCTCATGAGAAAGACTTCACACTTCTCTGATCAATTTTTCTGGTAGGCATGCCATTAAAACATTTTTCCTAATTCTCAATAAACCTTTCTTCACTCCACAGCCAGGGGAAAGACACTGCACCTTGCTACTTTACAACAGCCTGTTACACACTTGAAAGTGCTACATTCTTGATGTTTTAAGTTCAACACTGCAAGTTATTCCTTGTAGTAAGACTCTGGGATTCAGTCATTCCCATTTCTTTTCTGTGGAATGGTCCCTGACTGCCATGCCCTGGCTGAAAGCTAAGCCATAGTAGAGAGACTGCTTCACTGTGCTATTTGTTGGGTTTTGGTTGGGGATTTTTGGGGTTTTTTTAATGTTATTATTCACTGTAACACACACAGCTATATGATACCAATGTAGACTATTTTACTTGGAGAGGTAAACCTGCTTCAAAGTCAGCCAGGGCCGCAGTTTGTGGCAGGTCAGACTGGAGAAAGCACAAGCACTGGGCTGAGTGCCATGCCCTGTGCTGGGGTATTGCATTTGGCTGTGGTTTGATTTTAATCTGTCCTTGGAGCCAGAGAAGCAGCTCTCTGTCAAACAGGGCAGCACTGGCACATCTCACACTGACTGGAGGGGAGCATCAGCCCAGCTGGGTGCTGTGTGCAGTGCTAGCAACCTCACCAGAACCTGCCTGGACAACTGCTGTCCTGCTCAGGCAGGGACAGAAGCTGCAGTAATCCCATCTCTATGGCTTTATATGGCAGGACTTTTGTAAAAATCAGAGGTACATTGCCATGGAATTCAACTTTTTCATTATTATTATAAACAAACACCTTATTATCGTCTCACTCCTTACACTATGGCAGATGCCACAATAAAATGATGATAAGAAACTGGGATGCAGTCTCAATGACAATGACATTAGAGCTGGCCCACAGCTTTTTTACTATTTTTTGATGGAAACAAAGATCTGTTCAGAAAGACAGGCTCTCCTAACTCAGAGCAGAAGTAAAGAGAGCTTATAAGTCTTGAAATATAGCATGACAACTCAGTGAGCAGCACTAGCACAAAAACTCAGCCCAAGATGATCAGGTCACCCACCACCTGTTGTCCCTAAAACCAAAACAAAAAGTTGGTAATATAATGATTTAGCAACATACTCCCTGAATTGTATCTATGCAAATTATTAAGCATTAAATTTCCATAATTTTTCAGGTTTATCATCTGCAAGATAATGTAACAAGGAGACAGGATCTGTCCAAAAAGCAGAGATACCACTGTGCCTTTTGTGTGAATACCAAGTCTTGCAAGTTAATGTTGTTCTGCTGAAAATGCACCTGGTTTTGAACAGACCTGCCAAGGTTTTATACTCCAGTTGAAAAGCTGAGCCCTATTTTAAAGGATTTACCAAAACTTTCGAGTGAATTTAAGTCAACAGTTTTATAAAAGGCATCTGAACCCAGAAAAGCAAATTTATTTGGATGTACTCAACAGAGCCTCAAGTCAACCATTAAATTTTGTTCATTAGACTCACTGACATAATTTAAAACACTTCATCCAGATAAATGTTATGTCAAGTACAGTTTGATTTGTCCCCATGTGAAAAGTCCAGTCAGCAGAAGTTCAAATGGGATTTAACAGAATAAGTAAAGTACTTTAGTGATAGCTAGCAAGAAAACCAATAAAACCTTCAGCAAGGGCATTTCTTAAGCTAAGAAAGAGATCCCTATGCATTAGCAGGAAAACAGATACCCCTCTTTTCAGCTTGCACTGACATAGTAACCCCACAGACCTTTAGTGAGTTTTTGGGGAGGATCCTGTTTCCCATTAAAACAAAGCTTAAAGCCACCTTAGAGGCCTTGTTTCAGTGGGTTGCTTATTTCCCTCAATAAACCAGAAAGAAGGAAACACAGAAAAGGCCATGCCTGATCTATTGAAAGCCTGTTTTTCTGCTCCTCATATCTGAGGAGGGGGATCTTTACAGACTTAAGCTCAGGGTTTTTCAGCAATGTAAGCAAAATTTAATTTATTTTTTTTTGGGGGGGGGGTGTATTGTCCATGCTTTTAAGAAAACAAAAATACAGTTTTGAAGAAATTACAGAACTGATCACAGAGAATAACAGAATACCTAGATCAGTAGGCTGCCAGGAGACAGTGAGGTTTGAGAAGGGTTAAGGGGATTCCAAAATGCATTTGGTGGGAATGAGAATTTCCCCTCTCTTGCACACCTGCTCAGACCAACAGGACCCTTTTTGCTCTGCTCTCTGTGCTGCTCCCACACCCTTAGTGGGTGACTCCCCAGTGCCACAAACATTACCACCCTGCTATGGTGCCTTTACCCAGTGCCCTGACCATGTGTGGGCTTCATGCAGCTTTTGTGAACTGAGCAATAATCTGTATTTTGGATGTACTTCTTCATCCTTAATCCTGTTTTGTCATTCCCAGGTTCTGCTGGAAATCTAACTGACCCACCAGCAGAGGGATGGACATGTTCAAAGGTAAATATCTTGATCACTGGAGGGAATATACTACTGCCTTTTTTTTTTTTTTTCCAGGAAAATATTAAGTAACACTGCCCAAATTATTTGGGAAAAATTTGCAGTCTGCTCCTCCTGGGCTCACATATTGCACAAAGACAAGGAATGTGACATTTTTTCATTGCCTGCTCTCAGTGATAAACAGCAAAAAGTGGGGACAGAAGGCATAGGCAGAGTAGAATATTTACCTTCCCAGGCACAGACAGAACTCCCAAGTGAAACACAGAGTGCTCTAAAATTATTTTAGAAAGCTCTCTTATCTCTTGTCCTCTGTCATTGTATTGAAAGCACTGGCAGCTTCAGTAATTTTGGACAAACCTTATCTTTTCCTGCACGCTCCTTTTCCCATGTGCTCTCTGAAGAGAGGACGGGCAAGTTCTGGGGAACTTTTATTATTAAAACTTCATTAAATCATACAAGTGTTTGTGATGACCACTTCACTAAGCAGCTTGGTCTGCAGAGATGCTCAGGCTGGAGGGCTCTGCCTTAGGCTGGTTCAGTACCCAGCAGTTTAACACAATTTCAGCTTTCAGAGGGGTCTGGCAGTGCTGTAAGGAGTGGGGCTTTAGGATGTATTCTTGGGAAGAGGTCATTTAACCTGCCTTAATTTTTGAGGCTGACCATGCTGTTTTTCTTCTTCTCTCCAGAAATCCATGCCAGACCTCAGAAGTGCTACTTGGCAGAACTGCCTCCTGTAAAATGAACACATTTCTGTGAAGAGCTCTCCTTTAGGGAGGTTTCTGTGCAAGAGCAATATTCATAGCAATGGGGAACAAAGACACAGGGACTTCTTTGCTTGCTGAGTTCTGCACTTAACCCAAACCAGCACTCATTTGGCTGCCTGCCACTGCAGGGTGGCTGTTCATGCAGCTCTTTACCCAACCAGCACTTTCTCATCATATTGGTCCACAATGCTTCCATATGTTACATATGCTTTAATGGCAAAACTAAAAAAAAAACCCAAAAAGATAAAAGTGAACACTTGTGAACCTTCTCAACTGAAAACTACTTCAAAAAGCATGAGCAATTTTCAGGAGAGGTTAAGGCTACCTGAAGACCCTTCTAGTGGCAATGCTGAGCTTAATCCTCAAGACAAGTTAGAAATAAAGATACATGGTCAAAAGACAGACTTTACCCTGATTTTGAAGCCAGAAAATTCTGTGGGCTTCATGCAAGACACAGCTTAGTCAGCTCCCAGTTGAGATACAGAAAAAGTTTGCATGTTTCGAGTCAATTCTGTCTGCATGTGCACTTTGAAAATCAGTTTTTGTGCTCTCATTCAGATTCATATTTCAAGTCTGGCAAGAAAATGAACTTTTCACTCTTCATTTTACTCCTCCAGGGCCTAGCTAGTCTAGAATTCTTTGACAGTCAGGTATCCAGAGATTAATTAGGGAGAGAAAACACTCTTCCATATTGAATCCAAAACAGAAACACAAACACAAACCCCTCCTTCTAAAAAAACAGAATTTGAAGCACAGCAATGTTTTCTACACAATCAGCCAGTTGGAATCAGTGGAATTCTTTCCTCTCTGTTTGCTGTGAGTCTCCACATTTCCAGGCAGGCAGACTTGGCTGTCTCAGAAATAAGCACTGTGCATTTGAGCCTCGATATTCCCCTTCTTTCAACCTGCTGTCAAATTTCAGACCACAAATTAAATATAAACCTCTCAGTACAGCAACTCTTTTGAGAAGAATGGGCAGTACAAAATATTTACGTATTCCATGCCAAAAGAAAAAAAAAATTGGTACTGTCTCACCTTTTTTACCCCCCAGTAGAAACACAAAACAAA
Source organism: Motacilla alba alba (assembly GCF_015832195.1). Lineage (NCBI taxonomy): Eukaryota > Metazoa > Chordata > Aves > Passeriformes > Motacillidae > Motacilla > Motacilla alba. The sequence goes on along the minus strand of NC_052022.1, from coordinate 32,065,574 downwards.
GTCTAAGAAGTCTATACCAGTGGGAGGTCCAACAGAAACCTGTGTTAGCAGGCAATATGAAACAAAAGACACTACTGATAAATGTGGCACTATACTTTAAATGCACAACTGATCCAGATCCTTGGATATCTTCAACTAAATAAACATTTACAAAACAACGTCCTCACTATTAGCATTATAATAGCAATGACAACACACTTATAGATAAAATGATTGGGTTTACAATAAAATAAAATTGGGTTTACAAAAATAGAATTTATGTAGGTAAAGAGAGCTAGAAATGTAAGCATATGATTTCTTGTTTTTCTCTCTCTGACTCAGAATGGAAATGGGGATTAAAAGGGAAAAATACTTAGAAAAGGGATAGGAAAAGGAAAAGGTCTATCTGTTTTATGGGTAGATCTTCACAGTAAACCAAATTATTCCACTGTATCCAGAGGTCACCTCCATGTTCTTTACCTTTTCTAACAAAAGTACAAAAAAAAAGAAAATATAAACAAACAAACAAAAATTACAATTCTAAGTATGCTATACAATCCCTGGAGTTTAATAGACAGTGAGAAGGCCAAACATACAATAGCTTTAAAATTACCCTACATTTACACATACATACAGCATTGTGTGTTTGAAGTGTGTGAAGAAACTCCAGGTTAAATATAAAATATAAGGAATTTAAGTTTTCATGCTTCATGAGTGTAAGACTTGTACTAATTGCTGTGGTTAGGAAGAAAGTAGACCCAGGAGGCAGTAACTGGATTCAATTCATTACACAGTTTTATGGACCTTCCTTCTCTGAGCTGTCTGACACTGGACAAGCTGTAAGAGTATATAAACCAAGAGTCTGCTGCAATGTAAAGCTTATATTCCTATAAAAAATGAGTTTGGAATTATCTTCATACTTGAATTGTTCCTATCAACCACTCATCAGTGTTCAAATGAAAGAAAACTGTTCTGCATTGCATTTAAATAGAAAATTATATCTGTGGACATACAAACACCACAGAACCACAGCAAGTTATGTAACATCTGCTATCTGGCACAAGCCCATCATAAGTACACCTGAAAAATAAATTTTAAAAAAAAATACATATTTATATATATAGATATATAGAGATATATAAACCCTGGAACACAGGGTTTATGAAGAGCCACAAAATTAAACTTTGGGACACTTAAGGCCGCTCAAATAAAGATTCTGAAATTTTTCAAAAATATTTCTGTTCAATAAGATCAGTATGAAATTTTTTGGTCGGTAAATAACTCACCCGAAGTGTTTCTCTAGCGAAGTGAAACAAAAAAAAATACATACTGATCTAAAAGCCACATTAAATTAGAGCTACTGTGTCATGAAGACATGAATAAAGCATATTTAAATAACAATATAATACAACAATAGGAAGTATAGGAAGGATGGAAGAAATATTTTGCTATTTTTTCGTCTGTCACTTTTCTCCAGTTCCCCTCAAGGAGCTGCTTGTCTGCAGTTGTTTTTTTTCCACACAAATCCCTACAAAGTAATTTTTTCCAGTCATCTCCATAACAGCTCTTCACAACATTGCCATAACACAGCTGGTACTGATGCCTTGTGCAGGCTGACCTAGAACAGAGGCTAGATGGAGCTAAAGAATAAAGCAGGGATTTATTAAAAGGCCTCAATGGATCCACCTTGGGCAGCAGAAAAGCCCAGCCAGGGCTACACCCAAGGTGAACCAAAATAGTCACAAAATGGACAGCTGGTCACAGTGTCTCTCAGTTCTGCTCCATTTGCATATTGGAGTTCATTGTCCAATTACAGCTTTAGCCCATTAAGTCCCATCTTGCTTGTCTTTCTCTCTTCTGTCCACATGGTTTATGCTCTTGGGCCTGTGATTTGGATCCTTTGTCCTTGGTCCCCAGCTAGAGAAGGAATTGTTTTGTCTCCCTGCTCTGTGCAGAGAGCTCACCATCCCCTAATATCAAGCTCAGAACTACACACTAAAGCAGCACAGAATCTGAAAAATATAAAAGCTAAAACCTGAGGCATCAGCACTTCTGCTGAAGACTTGAGGTAAGATCCTGGACCTTGAAGTCTGTAAGCATTTCAACAAACTGTTTACTGTGGTCCAGATTTCAGCTCTTGCAGAGACAACTCTCCTGCACTTGGAAGAGCTTTTATTTACTCAATCCACACTTTTATTAATTTTTACTTCTCTTTACTTCTAATGCTATCAGAATTATTTTATTTCTATTAAGCACATCCTTTATTAGACAAGAGATATGAAAATATCCTTAGAGAGGCCATCTAAATAAGACTCAAAGAGTCCTGAAACCCATGCTGTTTATTGTTACTTAACAAAGTATAGCAGGAAAATGAAACTTAAGTCTTGAAAATAAGAAAATTATCTTTTACATCTCCACCTCCTCCTCCATTCAGTTTCTTTTTGGGTTTTTTGTTTGTTTGTTGGATTTTTTTTTCTTCTGGAAGAACAATACAAATATTCTAATCTAACCCAAAATGCCAGGATCAGCTGAGTGAGTCACTGTGTAACTGACACACAGCTCTCTACAGAGAGACAACACACAAGTATAGAAACATTCTGCTGCAAAAGCTTCTGTCATCAGGTAACATTTTACACCTGAGTTGCAAACATCACAAGATACAGGAATAAAAATTCAAATGCTAATAAATCTTCAATGATAATGATAAGAAAATGAGCCTATAATTATTCCTGCCATTCAAAATGCATTTTTAATACACTTCTACACGGTAAGTTCCATCAATTACTATTTAGACCAAGAAAAACAAACCAAATTATCTGTTAATCTGACATTATATACAACTGTAAGAACTTTGTGAAGTTTGGACTCACTCAGAACGTGACTTTCCAGCATTTTACCAGACTTTAGCTCCCAAATTCTCACCTCACCTGCTACAACACCAGACCTGAGCCCTGAACAAAAACAAGCCAGAGGAACTTAGACAAGAAACTAATGATACAATATTTTAAATATTTAAGAGTAATTTGAATAAGTGCTAGTCATCTTAATAGCACAATTTATAAATGCTCACCAGGAACACACACTTTCTCATGATAAATTCCTCTATTAGAATTCAGTAATGTATTAATTTTTAATAAGGCAATGATCTTGTTAGCATTAAAGGTGACTTCCCTTTCTTTTCACATTAAAAAAACGGGCCAAAATGCTCAAAGTGGTTAACCTCTAGGTGCTAGGTATAAAGAATGATGATTTTTCACACATTCTAAGGCATGGCTGACCAAGAAAATAAAGAAAATATATCATTTAATGGTGCATATAGGGTTCAAATCAATAGAATGTGTGACCTTAGAAATGCATTTCAGCTGAGGAGCAAATCTTAGTTTTTGTGTTAAGTTCAAAATAGAGTTACTTTTTAAGGTCTTTTCAGAACTGCCTTTTAATGTTTTAGAATTTTTGAAGCATTCTAATAGTCTACATTTGAAACTTTTAATAAATATTTTGCTGTATGTATGATGATATATTTAAATACTACACCAATTTGATAACATTTAAACACTACATCAATTTATTATACTTTTTTTTTCTCATGGCCTAAATTATTGTTTAATATGTTTATGCTGGTATGATAATGCAACAATAATATGTTCTTTCAGTTTTTTAGTCTACCTTTCCTAAATAGTACTAATCAAAAAAAAAACTAAAGCCATAAATTAATTGAAAGCTAGATTAATTAAGGAATTTTGCTGAGAACACAAAGGAAATTATCTTTCTACAAAATGGGGAAGAATAAAGGTTTTTAGCATGTGGCAAGAACCAGAAGAAGTAGGAATCACACAAGGATGGTTGGTTTTTGAGACTGTGTAACAAGCTTGCTATAAATTTCAAAAACTTTCCCTCTGAATGGAGAAATTAATTAATGAACATTTGCTGTTCCTAAATTGATAGAAGTACACTCAAGTAGTGTAATATAAAACCAGCAATCAAGACCAAACTATTTGAGAAATACACACAAATTCTTATTTCCTTGAAGAAAATATTTTAGAAATACTCACAAATTCTTATTTCTTTGAGAAAAAAATAGAGATGTAAAGAAGGCAGAGCTTGTCTCAGTTTAGAAGAAGAACACTCTGGAATGAGTGTTTCCTCTAAAAAAAATAAGTTCCAATAATCCCTTTCCACCAATAAGAACTGAATACTAGTGGATGGAAATGAAAAGAACCCCAACTGTTTATGGGATGTCAAATTTTAGAGGTATACAGGTATTAAATTTATTAGCCTACATATAAATATCTCAAGAGGAACTCAGACATACTATTAAACACCTTTTAAATTATCCATATGTGCATGCATAAAGTGTGTGCATACAGAAGGTGGATGCTTTCTGACCTTGGTCACTGCATTATACACATGTGGATCTTTAGCTAATAAACACAATTAAGCTAAGTACAAAAACTGTTCTTAAGGGAAGAAAGCATTGTGAATTGAACTAACATTGGCTGAGTAATAAAACATCTACTTTCTATTTTGAGCTTTTTTTCCTTTCAAAAACCATCACAGAGACTAGTGAAAATGTAGGTGCTGTATTTGAGCCTGCACAGTTGTCAGTCTGAATAAATAAAAATAGGGGAAAAGCAGGGAAGCAAGGACATACACACAAACTGGGTCTTGTAAACTTCCTAGGATTGACTTTTCTGAGTTGATCCTAAATTAAATGGCCATGTGTGGAATGCTGCCCCAGGTTCCTTGGCTGAGAATTGCAGTGGTTTAGCACTCCTGTCACCCAGGAGGGAATGTGACCTCAGGCTGCAGCCCAAATGGGTTCAGTTCTGCACATCTACACAGATGGTCCTATTCAAGAGCCCTTGCACTAAACAACTCACTTTTTAAGGACGTGCTGCTGCTCCCAGATGTAGCCACACTTCAGCCAGATTCACAGTTCCATCATTTTCATGATAAAGAAAAATGCTGAATCAGTGTTTCTCAGAGGAGGACCAATAGGCTAAATTTATTTGGGTTCCTTGTTTGCTTTTTATTAGTTATGTATTATTTTCTCCATGTTTTAAATAAATTCTGTGCTGCTAGTCTTGCTTTTACCATCAGTCCTGTGAGTTACATGGCATTTTACCACCTTCAGACTTATCTTTCATAACACTTGGGCTTTTCCTGCTGGTAAGCTACGTGGAAAAAATTTAGAGAAGTATAGAGCTATTTAATGATGCTTCCTTGTAATAAAAGTAAAATATAATAAAAATATATTGTTGATATATTTTATATGCATGTTATTTATATTGATGTATTAATACGTGTTATTTATATTGTCTATGTTCACCATTATAGTGTATTTTAGCTTTTATTAATATTTATCCTATTAAAAAATGTAGCCAGTGGGGAAAAAACATGTCAACCAAATAGGTAACATACATGCTCATACAAGCTTTGTGGCTTTTTCCTACCAGGCCTCTCAACCCATTACTTAAACCTCAAAAAAAATTAAGCTTTGATTTATAAATATAATACTAGTATATATATTATAAATTAACCTGAGGTATTTATTTGGAGCTGAGAGCTAACACTTGCAAAATTCATTACATACAAAAGAAAAAATCCTTCGTAAATGCAAGTGGGACACAGCAACCTTACTTGTGACAAGAAACAACAGCATGAGCATCAAATTAATGCATAGCACTTACTGAATTCTAAGTTGTTAAGCTGTCATGTTCCATCTGAAGGCAGCAGAGCAAGGAGAGATGAAAGCAGCTCAGGACCTGGCCTGGTAAGAGCGTACAAAGGGCATGGACAAAATGCTTATGGTTCCCACCACAGAGCTTGTGGAGCTGAACCCAAAGTCTCATCTGTTAGTCTGGCCAACAGATTTCTTTTTTTTTTTTCTTTTTTTACTGGCCCATCACCAGGCACCCAGAGAAGTTGCTCACTCGCTCTCCCTGCCACAGCTGGGCAGAGGAGAGAAAAAAAATAATGATGGTTTCATGTGTTGAGATAAGGATTGGGAGACAACACTTCAAGGGCAAAACAGGGTCAACTTAAAAGGACAAAGTGAATTTATTACTAACAGAATCAGAGGAGGCTAATGAGAAGTCAAATAAGTCCTTAAAACCACATTTTTTCCCCAAAGTCCAGGGAGACAGGGCATGGGGGTTTTGGTCAGTTTGCCACTTGAGGTTTTCTTCTGCTGCTCTGGGAGAGAAGTCCTTCCCCTGAGAGACTGTGGGGTCCCTGCCATGGGACACAGTTCCCTGTGAACTTCTCCAGCATGGATCCACTCTGATGAGCAGCATCCTGCTCGAACTGCTGCAGTGTGAATCCCTCCCACGGGCACACAGTCCTCCCCAAACTGCTGTGGCGTGGTCACTCTGCCACGGGGTGCAGCCCTCCAAGGACAGGCTGCTCCAGCCTGGGAGCAGGGCCCTCTCTCCACTGGGGCTCCCACTGGAGCACAGCCTCCTCCAGGGATCACCTGCTCTGGTGTGGGAACCTCCCCAGGGGCTGGGGTTGGATCTCTGCATCCCCCCTGGATCCCCAGGGGCTGGATCTCTGCATCCCCCCTGGATCCCCAGGGGCTGGGGGTGGATCTCTGCATCCCCCCTGGATCCCCAGGGGCTGGGCTTGGATCTCTGCATCCCCCCTGGATCCCCAGGGGCTGCAGGGGCGCAGCTGCTTCACCATGGTCTCACCACAGCCTGCAGTGGAATCTCAGCTCTGGCCCCTGGAGCACCTCCTGCCCCTCCTTCTGCACTGCCCTTGGTGTCTCCAGGTTGTTTCCCTCACACGTTCTCACCTCCTCCTCTTCTCTGGCTAGAAGAAAAACTGTGCTCCACTTTGTTTTGATTTTCTTCTTAAATATGTTATCACAGAGGTGTTACTAACCTCTCTAACTGGCCCAGTTTTGGCCAGCAGCAGGGCCATCTTCAGATCTAGCAGGGATTGGCTCTGTTGGACATGGTGGAAGCTTCCAGCAGCTTCTCACAGAAGCCACCTCTGTGGCCCTAAAGCTACCAAAAAACAGGCCATACCAAAAAAAGATCTTATTATCTCATCTTTCATTGCAGAATGAGATATTTGCAAATTATGAGGGAAGAGAAGCTCTTGTTTGCTTATCCCATGCCCTTTTACATCTTCCACTTCAGTGTTTTAAACCATGTTTCAAATTGACAAAAAATGAAATTCAATGGTGAGCGAGCACAAAGCAAGAACAAATGTTTGAACATAGTGATAAATGCTGGAGAAATAGAAATGTGGACATTTAAATGTATGTCAAGCTTTCCATCCCTGCTATGCAGCATAAATAACATGGGAGGATGTGGCTTTGCTACTTGAGAAGACATACATCAAAACATTTTGACACATTCAATAAGCTGCTGAACACGACTAAAATGTTAAAGAAATAGATGAGCTGTGAGGAAGAAATATGCCAACGTGTCAGGAGAGATGAACTGGATTATGTAACAAAGGGACAATCCCTGGTTTCTCTTTTATTTCTGTGAAGAAGCAGCAGAACCGGTATAAATGTGAGATAATGGAAGTTTAATTTCACAGCCAAACTCCTTGTCTAAAGCAGGACAGAGACACCCCTTCCTGCTGTCAATAAAAATGTTACAATGCTGGAGAAAATTTTCTTTTCTTCTAAAGGATAAAGCAGTGTATCTGTTGGGCCAGATGGAGGAATCTGCACACACACCACATTGCATAACTCCAACTGTACACTTTTTTTTTTCCTAAATACTTATTCACACATTTATTGAAGGTATCCAGAAGGATAAATCCTTTTTTCCTCTCAAAACACTAGTTTATAAATATATATGTATACACATATAAAAAAGGAAACCTCAAGCAGAGCTGCTTCACTAAAGCAGTGAGTGATTTACCTGTTCTGCTTCAAATGTCATTACTATTCTTTTTGTAATATCAGCTATCATACAGCACATTTTACCTGTATTCATTTTTTATTTTTTTTACCAGCTTAATGTCTTTCAGATGCCTTTAAAGACATATATAACAATTTCTTTTAAAGACTGCCTCCTTTGATTTGAAGCACTGTGAAGGAACTGCAGTTTGACTTGTCAAGAAACAATACTGTTTTCTGAACAACTTGCAGAGAAATGTTTATCCCGACACAAAAAGCACATAGCTATAACTCCTCTGCCACAAAGAGTGCTATACAAATATGTTTTCTTAGATGAAAGCAAGAGAAGCTGGATGAGAAAACTGGCAAAATGAAAGAAGAAAATTACAACCAGAGTGAAATATGAAATCTCTGCTGTGTTGACCTCGATGCAGCCCAAAGTGACTTCAATGTGGTCGGAGTTTCAGTGGTCTGGCAAGGCCAAACTCCCAGTTCTTGGTGTAGGGGGTTAATGCTGTGGTACCCTAAAGTGTGTGTCACCTGCTTTCTCTTTACACCCAACAAACATCCTCTCCTGTTTCTCTTGGACTGTCCTTATCCAAGGTCAGTTTTTGCCAGCATCTTCTCACCTGACACAAATCTATAATTTTTTAATCAACGCTCCCCATCTCTTCCAGGCCTCCTTTTCCAGCCAGCATTGCCTGCCTTGTAAATCAGTTATACAATCAGTAAAACTCAGCTCCCAGTCAGGATCTCTGCTCCCAGCTTGCCTTCTGTGCCTGACCTTATTGGAACCATCCATCTGGGCTAAATCTCCACCCTTGCACCACTTCTGCTCCCCTGCTAAATTAGTCTCGGATCCCTGCTACTTCAATTCAGTAACAGCAAACATTTCTGAGTGCCATTTGCATAGATGTAAATGCTTTTAAATTGCCTGGCTAAATCACAGCAGAGATTGGACAAATGGAACTCCAAAGATGGGGTAAAAGTTAAAGGACAAGGAAAAAAAATCTCACTTTGACAGAAAGCAAGCCCCTGGTAGTCATTTCAAATTAAATACAATCATCAGGAAATTGGTTTGGGGGTAAATGTGAAAATTTTGAAATTATCACTTTACAGTAGAGTAACCAAAAAAAATGGCAAACAAGGCACTTGCTCATGTCAGAATTGGGAAAGAATGACTAATTTAAGGTATCAATATAATGCAAGGCCCCCTTGATAAATTAAAATGTCTAGGAAAATATGAACTAATATACTGCAGGAAGATATTGACTTACAGGACCAGAAAACAGGAATTTTTGAACAGTGAAGTATTCTGAACTAGAGAAGCATTGCACAGTGAAAAAGTGCAAATGGTCATAAAGAAATGCACTGAATATGGAATGACAAAGATTGCCATAGCTTGAGTACATTTTTAAAACATATCAATTAAAATCATATCATAAGAAATAACACTAGATAGAAAAGTACATCATATAACGCAAAAGAATTGATCACATATTTATAGAGGGAGTCATTGCCAAATTTCTTTGCCCTCAATCTGCCCCATGTCTACACAGACCATGTGCTGGCTGTTCCTGAGAACAGGCATGGCTTGTCATCTTTACTGATTAATGGAAATTACAGTGACAAATCCGGAATCCAGACCTTACCTAAAGGTGACATGTAATCAATATATTTGCATTCCCTCACAAGCAAGGATAAGGAGGAGTATGATACCCTGAACTTATACAAGAATAAATAATCTTGGCTATAAATATAAGAGCTATCCATCACTCCTACTTATTTGCCCTGTCAGCTGCCTGGCAGCAATTTTTTAAGCTGGAATCAGGATCCTGGACATGGTGCACTGCCGAGGCTGCAGGAAGAATGTGGTGTCAGGTTATAAATTGCTGCTCTAGTCCCATATGGCTCATAATCCTCCTGCAAGGCCAAACAAGGAACCATGGATTTCACATGGTGCTTTTATGAGGCAACAGAATCAGCAAGTCTGAAACAAGCAGCTCCTAGAGACGTGAAGCGAGGCAAACTCAGCAGAAGGGAGCTCTAATATAACTCTCTGATTGCAGCCTGCTACTCAATTCCGAGTTCATCTTTGCCTCAAAATTGCCACTAAAGCTCAAAGAACCAACAACAAGGACCTTTTTAGTACTGCTGCAACTTGAACCATAAAACTCATACGAAAAAATTCACTACCCCACTCGGTATGACTAATGGAGCCACTGCATCTTCTGCTAGTAATAAGGGGCAAAAATTGACATGAGGAACAATTGAACATCAGGCCTCTGTGCTTGAAAAATCCTTGAGGCAAACATTCTTCCAAGCATCATCAGCAAGGAGGAGAGGATCTCTGATTTCAAAGTTGGGTGAGCATCACCTGCAGCTCGTTGTTAGATCTTGCTGGCAGGGCACTGAGCAGCACTCACTGTGCTGTCCCTCAGCCCTGGCACATCCATCTCCCACTAAGCCATACGGAGGAGACAATGGAGCATGAAGATCTCCGAGCCTGAGAGGGATTATGAGGCTTTCTGATTAGATGCACTGCACTTTCTAAAAAATATGTATTCCCTCTTTTAAAAAAGAGACTTTCCACCCAATAATCCCTGTCACTGAGCCAGAACACAAAACTGTAGAAAATGTTATATAGTTCTATCCCAATTTAACGCACAAAGTTGCATTAAAAATAGAGGATACACATGAAAGGGAAATGGACCCATCTGACTACACAGGAATGCCTTCCCTCACTCAATCCTGATCACCCTAAGCACCACTATAGTGATTCAGGATTCAAACCTGCACTTCTCAAGTCATTCTTCATCCTGAATTGACTACAAATTTTTTACCCCTTGAGAGTGTCACTAAGCGATATAAAAATTGAGCACAGAACATCCCAGAGATATTAACTTGGTAGTAACAAATGTCACTTCTCTGTGTTTCCCAGCAACACCTGCAACTTCTGACACAACTGCTCAGCCAGTTTCATTCCCACAGTCACAGGTGTGGGGGTATCCAGATTATCTGTGGCAAGATGGAAATCATCAATCCACTTCTCAAATGTGCACTGAAAGACCAGAGTGTCTGTGCATTGATCTGCTTCAATTTCATGGGGAAATATTAAAAATGCTTGACAAAAACCCCATCAAAACACATGAATCCCATCACAGTGGTGAGCAAGAACATCTCATTCCTTGTTTCCTGTCACTCGGGCAACATGTCTAATGTCACTGAAGGTTGCTAGACAAAATCAAATATTTGGACAAAACTTGCACATATAAAGTGCAGAAAGAAGCAGCAACAAACTTAAATTTGCTTTTCCACTTTATGAATTTTATGGCTATCACAGGACTAAAGCAAATCACAAGGTGCAGATTTAATTGATTTCTAAAAATTCATTTCACTCCTTTCTAGCAGAAAACCATTTTTAGCTGGTCATCATAAGGAGGGCATTGTCAACACAGCCATGCCCAGCATGGTGTAAAGGGTCTGTAATGTTTTTGTTTTTAAATTGAAAATATTCTTAACACATCAAAGTGAAATAGCATCCTGGAACTGCTGCTGGCACAGATGTTCAGTGGGAATCTGAATAATAAATGTGAGTGGGAGCTCATGCAAGTGACTCCAAATCTGAAATCAAGTGTTGCCCAGCAGTCCTGGTGGCTCTCAGCACTCCCCTGTGGCTGAGGTGCTTTGAAGCACTGTAATAGATGTCTTTTCTTCATACTGGTATTTAATCTCCAGCTTCCCTTGGGAAGGACAATGTCCAGAGCTGCCTCTATTAGCGCGTGTGTCAGAAACCAGCTGGAATGTCTGAGGGATTGCTGAACGTGCACAGAGGTCCTCCCAACCTGAGACATACGGTGTGTTATCCACTTGGCAATCTTACACAGTTACACTGTCTCCCTCTAACATTTAAAATGTTCACAAGCATGAATAAATGACCTGTTGTCAAAAACAGAAAAAAAAAAAAAAAAGCAAATTTATAGCTTAGCAGGAGAACTGGAGCCCATTGCTAGAACTGAAGTAATCATATATTTTCTTGATTTCTGAAGTCTTTTTTGAGACCTGAATGATCTTGACAAACACCTAATGAAATACTTCAATATATTTTCTTTATGCAGTATGTACATTTATTGACTCTTACTGCTGAAGAGTACATTAGAAATAGCCACCTTTCTCAAATAATTAATCACCAGTTTATCAGTCAGAGGTAGCTCAGTTCAGGTTTAAATGGTGACTGTTTTCCCTGGACTGCTACTATTTTTAAATTATTTATAAGATTGAGGACATTTCTATTAAAAGATTTGATGTTTCCACATAAATTTTCTAAACACGAAATAGGTTATTGATCACTGTTCAACACTTTTCAGCGACCAAATATAGCAAAGAAAAGCTATTACAAAAAGCAATGCTGTACTTGCCCCTCTAATTCCAGGTAATAGACAGATGGCATGATGGGAAACTGCTGATGGCACTGATAGATTTAAATACAATAATGCTGTTTTCACTGGTTAGAAAGCTGCATTCAAAAACTACTTTTTTCTAAAGAAGAAAGACAGGGGAAACTGGAGATCTTGCATTACCTGGGATATTACAGGGAAAAAACCCTCAAACAAAGTGTTGAGGGTTGGGTTTTTTTTTTTAATTTTTCTCAAGTCCTTTTATGTGCTCTCAAATTCAGACTGCAATTTGATTTAGCAGTGATACAGAGTAATTATTTTATTTTATTAACACATGGGGAAGAGTTCATGTGCTTCTTTGCCGGATATGACCAGAAAAGACAAAAGAGCTCCAGCTTTCTTTTGAGCTGGCAGTTTCCACACATGCAGTGATTCTGCTTTCAATGGGAAAAAAACACCACATTTTTTTTCACTCTTTTGGCCAGTACTTAATCATCTGGTTTTTTTTTTCTTCAAGTCACTGAAATGTCCGTCAATTAATTTAATTTAAAATTTGCCCAGCTGACAGGAGGCATTAACACCACTACAGCCATGGAAACTGCATATGCTAATTAGATATTAGGTACTTGAAGCTGTGATGGACTGTCCCCTCGTGCTAAATGAAGACACAAAGTGTGCCAGAGCTTGATTATGCACCTTTTGAGAGGTCTGCACAACACAGGGGTTTGGACAAATGTACTGATGCAGTCTGGTTGGTTTAAATAAAGGTTGCAGGATCACTCCTCCAAAGGAAACTGGCAGCTTATTACCTGATTTTTTTAGAGTCATTTAGATTTGTTTGCCTGTTGATTGCAGTGGCTGGGTCTTAGATCTCCTCAGACAGAAGAGGAAGGGAAAACCCTTTTTAGAAGAAATAACACTGAATATCAAAGCCAATAAGGATTTCTAAAAATAAAACCCATCTTAAATACCCACTTTTCCTCAAGAACCATTCTCTGTCTTAGCCATATTCCTATTTAAGTAGGTGCTTAATAAATGTCTTCCTCCTGGCTTTTTGGCTGCAGAATCCACAATCTAACGAGGGCTGGGAATTTAATTCAAACACCTTTACCAGAATCCTTTTCTGTTAATTAAAATTTTAATCTAAAGGTGTGTAAAGCCCCCTTTTTCCACCAGACATTGGCCTGACTTCTCTTCAGTCTATCCCCAAACTCACCACCAGGTTGGCTTACAAGCAGATGAGTCCAGCCAAGGTGATTCTCCTAGAGAGTCATTGCCTCCAGAGCTTCACAGGCATCTTTGTGCCATGAAGCTCTGGTCTTCCAAAGAGAAGGATTATTCTTCAGTCTGAGCACAGAAATGAAGAAAATGTGCACCTTCAACAGGGAGGAAACAAGCGCAGGCTCCTAACTCTATGTTCATTCTGTGCTCAGATTGACAGTTCCTTAGCAGAGTGCAGTCATTTGGAGAAAATAAAAATCCATCTGAACTAATACAAGTCCTTCAACCACTGTTCCCTTTCACTTTCATTTGATCATGTTCTGGGGCTTTTTTTTGGGGGTAACTGCCTTTACATAAAATTAGTCACAAAGTAAATTAAATATTTCCTTAATAATAACTAAATTAGCTTGACTTAACATACAGTGCAGAACATCATCCCAAACTCTTTCTTATTAGAAAATATTATTCAAGGACTTTTTTATCAATTTTTCATATGAAAAAATAGTGTCATTTAATTCAGAATGCTCAGAAGATTAAACTACCTTTCTTGCCATTTGGCCTAAAGAGAAGCACATCAAGATTCTTTTGTACTGAGAAGTGCAAGTTTGATATCAAGACACCACCTCAAGAAAATAAATCACAGTTGCTTTCTTATACTTTCCATCACTTGAAAACCTAAATCACCTTCACATTGTCTACAAAGCTCAAACATTGTGTTTACCTGGGAGCAATCTGTATGCTCATTTTTTTTTATATACTGTAATTTTATTATGGGGATTTCTTTTCAAAGGAAATTGAACAAGGCAATTTAAAGGCTCTCAGAGGAATATTAAGCAGTAGTCAACCTTGGTGGATGAAGCAGTTATTTCCTATTTATTTTTCTATTACATGTTCATATCAGAAATATGCCTATAAATGATCAAATAGGGAACAACCTCAATCTCCAGAATAAAATGACAAAAAATAATTTGCACAGAGAACCACAGACCTACTAATAGGTTTTTTGGTAAGGCAATCAAAGCAGAGTTAAATCTGTACAATTAAATAAAGTGTCTGTTTAAGAAATGGAAGAAAATAGCAGGACATCTGAAAAAAATGACTATGTAGATGATGTTCAAAGGTGGGATATCTTAAATAATTTTTTGGGGGGAAAGAAAGTGAGAAAAAGATTACATCAAAAGAAGGCACGGAGAACATATTTGAGGTGAAAAGCAAAAACTGAAAATACTGATTTGTTCCTTAGAACAAATGCATGTCTGCGACTGTAAATTAAGGAGAAACCACTTACAACTGGAATTATATCCATGCTCCCCCTTCAGAATTGGAGAAAGAACCAGGGTGCCAAAAAGCCAAGTGATTGAAACAAAGTAGTAATTAGTGAATATAATAAAGTAATACAATAAAGAAAAAATCTAGAAACAATTAAAATCATCACAAACAATATCAAACACAAGTTTTGAATTCCTTTAGTGTCAAGGTGGGGAAAACAAAACCAAACAATGCCATATGAGAAGATACAAACCTAAAACAAAGGTCTGCAATTGGCACATAAGAGTGAACAAGACTATATATTGTAGATTTCCTAGGGGAAAAAGGGATAGAAAAGAAATGTTATTAATGGCAAAAGGAATTAAAGAAAAAAAAAGGATATTTTTTTGGTAGATGTCTAGAGAAAGGCAGAGTTTTTAAATTAATCAACCATTGTGTAGGGCTAAACTTTAGAGGTATTGCACATGGATCAGGAAAGATGGCACTGACGTATTAACACCCTCAGAAAAATAAATACAAATGTGTAAATGAGGAGGTCAGATCAGTAAATTTGATGTGTTTTATTAAACCTGTTTTTAGATATATGTGGGCAGAAATATGATTTCATGCATTAGGCAGTGGAGAAGTTATCTAAACCAACAAGAATGGCAGCAAACCCTCCAATATTGGATGTATTTGTTACAGCGGTTGCTAAGGAAATACATAGAAATGTTGAACTGGACTTATACACCATTAAAAGAAAAAACAAATCAAACCACCAAATTATTTATTCCACCATCTGTTGTATACAAAGCAAAAGTTATGAAAATTTCAAGAGGCTTTCAAGAATAAAGAAGAGCAAAAGGATTGTTAATTAAAATCAGCAGGGGATCATCCCCTCATTCGCTGAATCTCCTTTGATCCTCCTTAAAAAGTGGCGAAATATCCAGAGACCCAAACATCTGGAGTGAAGTCAAAGAGGCCACAGCATTTTATTCATGTTTCTGCTACAAGCCCCTTCAGGTATATTCCACTTGTCCTTTTTGATAGATTTCCAAAAAAAAAAAATCAACAGAATGGAAATATTATTCTTTGTGATACATTCAGCTAACTTTCCAAGACTTCAAAAAGGGTCTCAGGATCATTTTAATTCTGAAGCAAATAAATAGGTGGTTACACAAAATCCACTGTTTATTGCTCCTTCAATCTTACGATTTCAGAGGACGGAGCAATAGAGAAGTCAGTGAAAAGGATCTGAAGTGGTCCATGAAGATGGAAGGAACTGGATGACTGCAGGTTGTGCTTGAGGAAAGGGAAAGCAGCACCTAGAGTACATTTCTGAATTTTTCTTTTCCAGTAAACCAGCCTGTTTTCTCTTCATTTCTATTTTCAGCTACTCCAAAAAGGTTTGTTCAGCTGTTGTAAACACTGCAACTTTTAGTGTTTCATTGTTTGGTGTTGAGAGCCAGTGGAAAAGCAAGTGAAGCGCTGCTGAAATGAACCACAGCTCTGAGAAACACCACTGCTATAACTTGTGCCACATGCTCAGTGCATACCATGGCAATTATCTTGCAAAAGCCCAGGGAAAAGTACATAAAAAACTTTTTGGGGGTAAGCCTCCATGTTTTACATTTTACAGCTTGAGCCCATGTAGAGCTGCAACACAAGTTGTGTGTTTATTTATAGGAAATAAGTGGAGCTCTCAATAATCACTTGTTTAATTCCAATAATATTTCTACAGAAGTATAGATTTCATCAAAATAAAAAAAGCTTAATATTCCATTCTGTTTTTATTTTAATTTCTTTCTGTGGTACAGTGACCTGCGAATATAATTAATTGTAGAATATGGTCAGGTAATTGCAGGCAGTTCAGAGCACTTTATGAAGTTACTGCCCTTGACAGCTCATTCTGTGCAGACCTGTCATCCACTACAAGGCAAAATGAAATGATTTTGCATATGTTTCTTTCAAGGAGGGACTGCTGGATCAGTAGCAGTATGCTACAGAAAGCATATTCAGAATTCCATGCTTATCCAGAATTTGTGGGGCCCCCTTCTCTGAGCAAGCAATATTACAGTTACAGAACTCCTGCTTGATTACATACTGCATTTGATCTGAGAAACTAAACACTGATTGCAAATTAAACATTTGATCTGGGAAATTAAATGTACAGTTACTCACTCAGATGGCTCTCTTGGAAATGCTTTAGGAGGGTGGTCCACTGGAGACAAGAGGAGTAAGGTGTTAAGAGACACAATATTGAGAGGAGAAAGAAACACTAGGTGAGTTGAAGAACATTTTTTCAATAAATAATGGTCATTTTGCCCCCTCTCATGTTGCAAGAGAAAAATCTCCCTGAAAAGACATAGGCTGACATGCCTCTGGAATTAGCAAGGCCCAGCAGGGTCTGCTGCAGGAACTCCAGATTTCCATCCAAACCTGGCACAGATCTGTTTCTGGACAAACAGCAAACCTCTGCTTCCCTCTCCTACATTCATTTCTGAGTGGAACTCAATAATTATTAATGCTGATATCTTAAAATAAAGCATGACATTTCTCCAAAGCACATCTGACAACTCTAAAATCATCCAAGTCTCTCCCTGCTGAGAAAAGCAGCTTTTCAACAGACACCTAAAAGATCTTTACCATGACCATTGTCCTGTGCAGGCAGGAAGATAAAATTCTGAGTTAATGTCCGAGCTGAAGTGGTATTAAATTAAGATTAATTTTAAGGTATTAAATATGTACAAATAAGACAGCAAGGAAATCAAGACATACATGCAATTTACTGGGTTTGACTTTCACTTCACTTAACATTATAGCAAGTGCTGCAACCAAATTATTGTTTATTTCCTCCAGAGAATCCTGTTCCCCATTACACTGGATTCCAGCCACTCCAAATCTGATGAACCACAGGCATATTTTGGTGAGAGGTTTTATTTTAACTCCTATTTTTTTTCCCTGCTCCAAATGCTATTTCCAAAGGTTCCTATCCAAGTTACTATGTGATACTACAGTTTTCAATGTTACTCTATTTGGCCTATAATCTAGACAAACCTATCTAACATTTGTTTCTAGGACAAGCTTTCAAGTAAGCCAGGTATGGGAACATCCTTAGTTATATGTGCTGTCATGGGCATCAATGAAATTAAATAGTAAGCCAGGTCCATTTGAAAGATGAAATAGGGGTTTTGATGATACATGATAAAAAAAATTAAAATGTAAATTTATTTGGCCTTTTTTTCTGAGGAAAATAGTTACAAACATATCCAATTCTATTAAAATAACCATTTTTTTAGAGATGCATTTGTTTGGCTGGGTTTTGGGGCAGATTTTTTTGTTTGGGTTTTTGCTTTCGTTTGTTTTTGTTGTTGGTTAGGGTTTTCTTTGTGAAAAAGGATAGATGAAGGCTGCTCAGCTTTTGTCTGTGTTGAGTTCTGGTTAAGACTTTCCAAGCAATGGAAAATAATTCAACTCCACATTTTCCAGGCAATGTGAAAGAAAATGCTGTTTACTTGCTCTCAAAGCTATACAACTGAAGATTTAAGAACTCAAGATAAAATACTGAAGTCTCCTCTCAGTGAGGCACAAGAAATTTTTCTACTCTTGTTTAAATCCTCCAGTACTTTCTCATAAAGGTTTCATAAGAGAAGAAATTATTATTTGTTCACACAGAGTAGACGGTAAATTAGCATTCCAGTAACAATTCCAAATTAAAATGGATTATCTTTGATTTCTGTTGCTAAAGTATTCATTAAATGCCATTTTACCAACTAGAAATTAGAAGCAATTATGCATATGCAAGTAGTCACAGGGTAGGGACATTTCTCCATTTAAAACAGACAGAATTATTTACTGCTGGCTTGGAACAATGCACTCTTCCTGTGCCCTAGGAATGTCCCTGGCACCACCAGCAAATACAACAGCTATTGTAATTCTTTCAGCACATCTTCTCCTATGAATGAAGTTACAGCACACCATAGGACTTACAGCAGGTACACTACAAAAAGCTTAGACTCAGCCTTGGGAGGTACATAAGCCCTTGTCTAACTTTATTTTTCTTAGCAGAGCCACTGATGCTAATTGGGTAGCTCCTGTGCTCAGGGCTATGTACTAAAGGGCTTTGTCCAAAGGTCACACTGTGTCAGGGTACATCTGAGGAAGGGTTATAATGTGTGTGTGTGCATCCCTGTAGTCATGAAGAAGGGAAATAATTTGTAGTCAATAAATGCAGCGAGTTAATGAAACCATTTCTGCACACAAGACCTGGATCAGTCACAGGAATCCTTAGACTCCAGAGTTTCCCACATTCCCAGGGACTGGTGGCCACAGTTACCAGCTACAGAACCAAAGGCTGAGCCAGCACTGCTTCGTGTGGAGCAGGCTTATTGCACACTGCTTGGATCCAATTTAGAACTGGTTTTAACCACCACCACAATTATTTTAATGTCTCATACTCCACAACCTGCAGATGTACCACACAGAGCCCCAGGGTCCAAGGCTCTGAAGCCAAGGGAATCACAATGGTTAATTTGCTTCTGATTTCTTCTGGAACTGTCAGAGAGCAGCAGTGTTACCGTCAGTTTGCCGCTCACTTCAACTGCTCTACATCATCACTTCAACAAAAGTCACATTTACAATTTCATAGATAACAAAATACAGGCAATACTAAGTGGATTGCTGTAAAGACACTGATTTCATTACAGTGAAATACTAAGATGCCAGCCTGCTATGCTAATCAATATGGTTGCCTTGGTTGCACAAAGATAATTAAATTTTAATTGAAATTCACTAAGAGTAAGATTACCTATAAATATTTCAACAAAGAGGAGAAAGAGAATGTTAATATTTTATTTATCATGGATAACACTTTCAAAACACCTTGCAAAAAAACAACAAAAAAAAACCAAAAAGAAAACAAAATGCAATTTTTTAAGAGTAATAACAAATATATGAATCTAAAATTCTTTCCCTAGATACTCAGTTTTTACATCATGCTCATCAAGACTTTTTTGTTTATCTCTATAGATGACCTTTGACAGTCCAAACTGAGAACAGAAGATGACCTCTCATAATTAAGGTTTGTTTCAGGCAGACATGTAGATCCCATAAGAACGAGATTGAAACAGAACTCAGAATCATAAAACAGGTTCTTTTCCTCATTCACTTAAAGAAGGACAGATTTATTCCACCTATATTAACATAAAACACTGCATTTGGACTACACTGCTTGCCCTGGAAGACCACCCTGAAAGTGGGTGAAGAGTGCCCAATTCCCCAGCAAATTCCAGTGCCAAAATCAGAGACACACGAGGCCTGAAAGAAATCACCAAGAGACTCCAAAACTCAGGCTGGACACCGCATGCACTGGGTCTCCCATCTACCCAAGCCAAATTCCCTCCTGAATTGCCCTGAAACATAACCACAAGAGTCCTTGCTAAAACCTGTTCTTCCAAATTCATTGTAGATTTTGCTACCTGATGCTGTTACTGTCGCTGTGGGTACCTGAAAGCAATGTTCCGGGGGGCAAGAAGACACAAGACACAAGGAGGAAGACATGGCCACTTTCATGTTTAGGATCAAATTCCACACTTGGGGAGTTTGATTGACTTCAGTGGTAATGCATAGCACCTAAAGACTTCATTTAGCAATTTTTTGAGGTAATGATCTTGGGGGTAAGAGCGTAGCTAGCAAGAAAAGAGTATCAGTTTTAAGTGATGTTCCCATTAACACAATTTTTACAGGAAGCAGCAGGCAAAGCCCTCCCAAGCACTATTTCTGCCACAGCACCACCTGTACTTGGAATTATATACATTATATACCCAAATCTCACAGTCAGCTTGGAAAACGGCTCACAGTGAGAAGAAACTATTGATTATACTGCTTCAATTCATGCAAAAGTTACCAATGGAAGGTAAATTTTAAATCACTTACATTAAGGGTCCTTTGACCTGAGGAAGAAGTGCCAGATTTTTTTTACAACTACGGCAACTAATTCTCAGAAATGCTAATGGAAAAAATATTGCCACTTGCAGAATGATCATAATAGCTCTAATAATGTTTCAAAATATTGACTGCCTTTGAAATCGTAAAAGAGAACAAAACAGAACTCTACCCTGGTGCTCAGATGGTAAGAAACTTGGAGAGACTAAAAGATTGCAGTGGAGCAAATGCTGGTGGTACACATCTGGGATCCTCCATCCCTGGAAGGGCCAGGAACAGATGTTGGACGTTTGCAACAGCAACTCCTATTCCCAAACCAGTACCTGGTGCAATCATGCCTGGTCTGACAAGGTGTTCCATATGCCAAATAAAGCAAAAGAGAAATAGCAAAACAAGAGACAGAGGAAAAAGAAAAGCACAACAGCAGCTCTGCTATCTCTTTCCATACTGGGGTTTGCTTTCACAACCCTTTTGCCATGCAGCCACAGCACAGGAGGAGGAGGAGAGCTGTAGCAGCTGGCCCTTTTCCCTGGGAAACAAAACTCCCCAACCGAGGCTCCTGATGTCACTTTGCAGGAGACACTTGGGACTGTCAAAGCTGGTCAAGTTGGAGGAGGTAGCAGGATGGGTCTGGGAGAGATCCTGTGCTGTTCAGAATTTCAGGAAGTGGCCGCCCACTCTAGGTCACAGGTCCCTGAACACCAATGCCAGCCTTTTCCCTGGAAAACAAAACTCACCAGCCGAGGTTCCTGCTGTCAGTTTGCAGGAGCTGATTGGCACTCTCAAAGCAGCCAGACTTGGCGGTGGTGGCAGCTTGGGTCTGGGAGGCATCCTGCATGGTTCAGAATTTCAGGAGGCAGCTGCCTCCTCAGGGCCACAGGCCCCTGAACATTAGCGCTGGCCCTTTTTTCCTGGGAACCAAAACTCACCAGCCCAGGCTCCTGGTGTCAATTTGCAGGAGGCAATTGGCACTCTCAAGGCAGCCCCAGCTGGACAGAGTGGCAGGTTGGGTCTGGGAGAAATCCCATGCTTTGCAGAATTTCAGGAGGCAGCCGCCTCCTCAGGGCCACAGGCCCCTGAACACTAACGCCGGCCCTTGTCCCTGGAAACAAAGCTCACCAGCCCAGATTCCTGGTGCTAGAGAGGGTTTCAGTCCTGTTCTTGGCACCCAGCACCGCCAGAGTGGAACCACACTGATTTGAAAACATTCCCACATCCCAGTTATCCCCATGAAGTATCCCCATGGCCATGGGAAAGTTGTCCCTGGTAATCACTGAGCCATGGCACTAGAGCGCCCTGCGTCCTAAGACACAAATATTTTGCATTTTGCAGCTGGAGTACATCTCTTTTAGTACATCCCGATTTCTGCCAGACATGGGCAGAAGCAGCTGCTGTTTCCTTTAATGCAGCAAAGGTTTCTTGGGAAAAAAAGAGAAAATAAAAGAGAGCTACATAATACTATTTAAGAGACTAAAAAATTGCTGCAATAAAGACGTAAGAGGTCGTTAGGAATCTTTGCTAAGGCACATTTAAATCGTTCATATTGAGCTATTACATAAAATGTATTATTTCCAACATTTCTTTATCTGACCAGTGCCTGTTTCGAATTAAAGGAATTAAAGGGGTGTGTGTGTGTGTGTGAATAACAATCATCAGCTGAGAAACCCTAGAAAGCAGATTTCTGCACATTATATATCATACAAGGAAAACTGCAATGCATGGATTGCAATTTTATTGGTGCTGTTCAGAATTCAGATTATAAACATTGCACTGGGTTTTATTTTCCTTGTTGATTCTGGGCTGCTCAAGAATCCAATAAATGATATTTTTGGAGGTATTAATGGACACCAGCAAGAAAAAAAACACTCCCACCTATAGCAATTTTACCTTATCCGCATGGAAGGCAGCCAGTTTATTTCAAGATAATTTTCATAAAATGTGCCAAATGAAAGCCATGGAAAACACAAAGAAAACACACACTTCAGTGAGCAGAAAATCCAGCTAAAATAAGAAGCTCAATATTTATAGAGAATTCAAGCTCTTTGGTCAATTTTCAGCAATTTCAGACTTTAAAATCCATGGATGCAGCAAAGCATCCCTTGCAACCCAAAAATTCCTTTTATTTTTTACCAACACCACAAAAAACTGTACTTCCTTCAGATTTTTACATATTTACATTTCAATTTAGAATGCTTTATTAATTTAATCATTAAATTGATACTGTTAATGCATTTCAGATTTAAGTAATCGATTTTGCAGCAAGAAAAAAAAATCAGTAATATTAAAAAGAAAAAAAGGCATATTTAAAAGCTGTCAAGGATAGTGAAATGATCAAAACAATTGAGCCCCTTTTAACCAGTTCAGTTTCCAAGAATTACAGCTTCTCTGCAAGAAAACCACAACCAAATTCTGCAAGAAAACTTTTTCAAAGTTTCTTCTGAATTGCTGACTACTTAAATTATTCACTTGTTTCAAATATTTAACAGAGTATTTGACAATATCTGTGCCAAAAGAAACTGTAAAAAGTAAAATATAATTTAAAATTTTCTCCAATAGTCCACTAAAAATATTTTTCCACTTCTTCCCCCAAGTCTACATACCATAAAATTACAAATCACAAAGAAACCTCAAGGAGTGATAGCCATCCATTTCTTCTGGTTTTGTTATATCCAAGCTGTACACATGGGTAGGGATTATTGCATCCCTTGAAAATGCATTTCCACTAATACTTTTGCCTGACTCTTTACATTTGGAGAGCTAGAATATTTTCATTTATGATCATATTAATTACATCTAGGGTACTAGGCCCTAAGTTCTCCAGTTCTAGGATAATTCAAAACTGTGCTAAAGTTTCCCATTTGAGTAATTCCTGTAGGGAGCATTATCTCTTAATTCTAGCCCATGCAGATGTGATGGGAACTCCTTTAATGAAGTAGAATTGCAAACTTTCCCAGTATATCATATTCACAACTCTAGTAGCTTAGTAGGTAGCTTTATCCCAGCTGCAACCTATTCCTTACTTACAAAGTCACATTTAGAAGTGTCCCTAGTTCTCAGAATATCACAATCTAAATATCAAATTATACAGCAGCATTATGGTAAAAAAGAAAGCACGGGTTTTAGTTTCAATATTTTCTGTACTTACACAGGAAATGCCAAATTACATTTAAAAAAACCCAGAACAGATTCTCAGGTGAAGTTCCTGGCCAAACTGTGAGATACAGAAGCAAAGTACTTGCCAGTAAACTTAATCAATAGAATCAGATTTAAAAGAACTGAAAACTCTGTATTTGAAAGAACAAAAGTCTGCCTGAAATTAGGGTTTTTTTGAAAATAAACCATTTTTTGCCTAGTAAGTGAAGAAATAGTGATAAACCTTTGTCAAATGCATGACTAAAAGGATGCACAGGGATCGTGACAAACAGATACAAACCAGGTGTCTGTGATTTGTTAGATTTCTTTTGTTGTTTTGTGTGGGGTTTAAGGAACTTAAAGCAAATTACTTAGCTTGATCCCTGTATCTCTTGCTCCAAAAAGTTTCAGGGAAACCTAAACCAGAGTTTTTCCTGTGTGATTATCAAATAGACTACTGTTCCAGTAAACAGAAAAACGTCTGTCTCCATTGTCTCTGGCACTTCCTGTTGCTCTGTGTCAAATTCCCAGTGACACCTAGTGATGACTCCACTCACAGGGAGCATTTGGTTTTTCTAGTTCATCAGGCTTTTGAGCAATTATTACAATCTCTAAGTCTGGTTGTCTCAAAACAATTGCTTCCTGCATCTATTTCACATACTTAGAAAAAAAAAAATAAAAAAACCAGAAAATTTGAGCCTTTTATAAAAATAAGACCTAAGAAAAATATTTAGAGCTTTATCACAGCTTGGGTAAAACTGATCAGAGTAAGATTTAAATTTAATCTAGAGTAACTAGCCAACAAGGATTGTCAGCAAGCAATGACTCTGCTTATCAGATGGAAAGAGAATAAGATTTTCATTGCCAGAAATCTAAACATTGCCATGGCCTCGAGTAGGAGGGCAGTGCTCCTAACACATATCATGTATTTCATATGCTGTGCTAGCAGCATCTAATGTGTCACTGAAATTGTGAACTTCCTGAATTTTAGAGTATTACTCAAGCTTTCTGTAACCATCTTACTGCTCAGGAAAGCCTTAAAGCACTCTAAAGCCCTTGATCATTGTAATTCACCTGAAGCTCAGCCTTTCTTTCAAAATTAGCTGACTTATTAGACAGCAAGGCAACCTTTGATAAGAAAATGTATGAAGTTCAATACAGAAATGCAAAATGGATTTCAAATGAATGATTCCTGTCTCTTGTGAGTTAATATTGTATATGATTTATTTTGAAGCTGGCAAAGGCAGAATTTCATCTGCATTTTAAAACTAATTTTCTCTTGAATAACAATACCTGGCACTGGCAGCTGAGGGAACTGTCATTTTTAGCTCACTCCACCTGGCAAAGCTGATGACAAGCTCTCTTTTGCAGGTAAGCTGCTTGTCAGTTCTACTGTCAAGACACTCTGAGATACTTACACAAGGAAACAATTACTAATGAATCATCTGAAAACTGTTTCTTGTTTCTCCCTCTCTGCTGAGCTCAGCAAGTTCTGTTCCTTTTGCAGCCCATAGAACACGGAAGCAAAGAGCCCAACGAGCCCTCGTGGGGAGAACCAGGAGCACCTTCAGCAGCTGGGGATGCATTTTGGATTGACATGACACGTGGCTGCTTTAAAAAAAGAGTGCTTTAAACCAACACATCTCCTCTCTCAGGTGCCAGTTATTCAAAATCAATCTTGAGGACACACAGACACAGCTTGTGTTGATGGCAACACAAGGGATGACAGTGTAGGCAGATTTTGGTGAGCAAGGATTCACTGCTAAACACTGCAGAACAGCTACCAACAAGATTAGAAGCCATTCATGGTTCTCTGTTTGAGAGAGCTACACCCAAGAGCAGCATAAGATTAATAAATATTATTCTTTTCTGATAGAAAGCACTCTGTGTTTAGATTCTAATTGCTGCACACAGTGCAAAATGAGCCCAGTTGTTCTGCTTGTGTCACAATGCCCAGAGAGTAACTCTGCAGAAGAAAGGCAAAAGCATTGTCTGGCATATGTTTTCTGCATCCCACTGAAGTACCATTTTCCCAGGCACTGCCTTAGGCAACAATCACCAACAAAGCTCAGTGAGAACATGGAAAATGAGAAAATCACAAACGAAAAATTAACAGTCACATCCACTTTATCAACATCACACAGACTAACTAAACAAGTGGACTGAGCAAACCTGACTTACATTACTTTCCCATTTTGCTCTGACCTGGTGATTTAGGATTCACATCAAGGAACATTGATCAAAATAAAGAACTTGTTATCTTGCCACTAATATTTATTTGACCCATAAAGTAATTTATTTTTTTTTTAGAAGGCAGACATGGGAATTTCAAATGTTCTATATGAAATAGCTTTTTCATAGCCTCCAGTTTTTAAAATACCATAGCTGTAAAGAATTTTGGTACACAAACCATGGTCCCATCACCAAGACAACTATTACTCGCTGTCAAGTCCTAACCACCTGCACATATGGAAGTCATTATAAAGCCAGTTAAGCGGCTGACTACAGATACATGATTTTATTTCAGGTTTCTAAATAATTCTTGACTTAAAGTTTCCATCTTACTATGATTCCTAGAGCCAGCTGCAGATGCAATTTGTGCTAAGCTATGTAAGTTATTATTACTACGTTTTCCCTAGTCCAGCTCATAGATAGGTAGCACAAATTGCACTGCTTTTATGTATTGACATTTGGTCACTATTTCAGAAATATCTGGGGGATTCGGTTATTTGGTTTAGTATTTGGAGGTTTTTTTTAAACTAATGTACATATACTAAAAGAGGTAAAAATTTCAACTGGAAGTAATAAAAACATTGAGAAGCACTAAACCACGTGACAATGAGAAGATTTTAATACAAATTGAAAGGATCAGATAAGGGAAACCCAACACAACTTTTACTCAACCCAATAATATTTTCAATTTTAAAACACAAATGCTGTTGAAATTTTTTTCCATTTTCCTCTGTTCAGCATTATTTTCTTGTAACTTCACTTCATTAGTATGAGGGAACAGAAGTTAAAGGAGTTTCTACAGAGGTTTTCTGTCTTAATTCCTCAACTCCAGCTCCCTGCCATGCTCCCAGTGTCGGTCCTACCATTCAAGAGATGCCAAAATTATGATCCATCTGCATATGCATATTGATTATCTAAGTAGTTGCTGCTTAACAGAATTTATAATGGCTGAGAGTTGCTTGTCTGGTCAGCACTGGGAATGCTCATTTCCTCTGCACAGCTGCTGAAGGTCACAAAACTCATGGGAAGCAATACCACAGACTTTTTTCCTTCCCTAGTTAGACTTACTGACAGTTTGTTTAAAAGGCATAATTATCACAGGTGGATTTAATTGCATATTCTTCAGTTATTTTAAAAAGAAATAAAATAAGAAATGCATTTCCTTTTCCCAAACTTGCAAAGACCAAACTCAACCACACGCCTGTAAGCTGCAGAAATTTGTACTTCAAGTATTTAAATTAGATGCACTCATTTCACTATCAAACAGAACTTTGTGACAAGGAAATCAAAGTTTCTTCCAAAGTCAGGAAAGGTTTCAAAATTTACAAATGAAATATCCAGTACTCTTAATAAATGAAAAATTCAGAGCCTTCTCATGTTTTGTATCCGACCCCTGTTGTAGAAAAGAGGAATCCGCTAAGCTTAACAGGAAAAACTCAGAAACAACATCCCAAAATTATCACCTTTAAGATAAGCTCCACTTGATATTTAGTTTTTCCTCAACTCTTTGAAAATGCTAGCAAAATTTTATTAACATATATTGACTATAGTATGTATGTTAATTAAGAGAAGGTTCTTATTATATTTTGGAATCATCCAAACCAGAGTTGTAGGCTCCCTTAGGTACAATGTTAGGAACAGATGGTCATCTATTCACCTCAAAAGAAAATTGGTGTTTTGATAATGAAATCTTGATCACCTGCCATCTGCCTGCTAATGATTAGGAGCAACAGGATCATTTGTCTGAGAAGTGCATCTTGGACAACTTTGAGGGTTCTGGTGATCTTCGTTTACAAAGTAAATTAGACATCAAATATTAGAAAGGCTATCAGTAAATTCATGGTCCTCATTCCTCTTGTCAGCTTTTGACTTTTTGCTGAGATCCTAGCTGGAAATTATATGTACAGTAAACTGCTCCATTTTCTGAAACCACATGCACCTAACCCTCATGCCACCATTTTGTCAAGTTTTGGCTTCCCAAAACAAAGACATAAGGTGACACTTGAACTCTGCAACAATAACCCAAGTAATAAACCCTGCTGGTTTCCAAGCTAGTATTTGCAAAGTCCAAGTCCAGCAGCAGAGGGAAGGGCCGTGGCTGACCCTCAGCCATGCATTTGCTGTGGAAGGGCGTGACTCCCTGTCTGCTGTTTCTTTGAGGAAACCCCTGCTTGCAGTTGCTACAGTAAGGTTTTTATTGAACACAAAAATAGCCAACTACACTGTGTAACTGCACGTAGAGAAAGCTTATTTCTCTCAGGGGAAAACAGAATACGGCTCAAAAACAAAGATCTTACAGCCACCGTGCCTATAAAGGGTAGGACTTTTTCCTCACGTTTTCCTTCATAATTCAGTAACTTTCAAACTGCCTGAGCTTAGCAGGCCAAGAAAATATTTCTGTGGATGTACAAGACATAATGTCTTCACTTCTGAGGCTGGCCAGCATAACATTATCCCCTGACCCTCTCTGAAGTCTTCTGCTTTCCCACCTGGACCTTCTTCCCGCTGTGCCCAGCTCTCTCCAGGTTAGCATCCTGCCCCTCTCGCAGCCCAAGGCTCAGTGAAGCCCAGACATGGCACAGCCAGGCCATGGCAGGTGAGCAGTTGTCCCCTTCGTCCTTCTCCTGGGACATGGCTTTAACACAGCACACAGGGGGCGGAAGGCAGACAAATTGTCAGGTCCTACCATCTGGAATCCATCACTCCTCCCCCACAGGAATCCAAGAGGGATTCCCTCCAGACATGACACAGCGCTGCGTCTGTGCCCTAAGGGGATGTTCCTGGACAGTCAGAAGCATCAGGACTTTTGCTTGTCATGTTTCTACACTACATGCCATATGTTTGACAAGAACAAATTTAACCTCATACATTTTGAATTCTTTTTATTCACCATGCTTTCTTATTTTAGAAGTGCATCTATAATAGAAGGCTTCCCTTACCATCAAGACAGCAGTTTCTCAAGAGATTGCACAATTGCCATGTTTCCTCTTTACTGGATACAGAAAGGGATGCTTTTTCTTAAAGGAGTACTTCAGGATGCAATATATCTTTCTATTTCTCTCAATGCACCACAGCAGACACATCTGTGGGTACAGCAGAAGACTTTTTGGGTTGGTTTGGTTTTGGGTGTAAAAACACGCATCCATTTTACCCGACTGATGTGGATTTTCCGTGCTGCAGTTCTAGAAATTGCTATAGTTTTAGCATTTAACAGATCTTATTTATGGTGTTATTTTTGTTTGCAGCTTGGAAGCTCCATCACTATAAATAACTGTATCTTTTTCTATTCTTTTCCAGCAATACAGAAACTAAAATCTGTCCATTACCTTTTAAAAATCACCTTGTGCTATATTCTGCAGAGAAACCTGATTTCTGTCCTCAATTTCTGGGACAATAGCTCATTTGGCTACTCACTCCTGAATCATGTAATCAATATTCTCCCCATAATCTTCCCTAATAATACTGATAGTCTTCAATAAAGCCATTCTCCCACAGGAAGTAAAACTGGCTGCTATTTCTACTCTCTACGGGTATTTATATTTTTTGAGAGCACATATACTGTTTCTCTTTCAGTGCCCTTCTTAGTACTCTTCCCACAAGCTTTCCTTTCTATAATCAAGTGGTACACCAGTGTTTTCCTTGCATTCCTCCTGTCTTGAGACTACATCTTGCCATGTGCATTTTCTTAGTGCAGAAGAAACACTCTGCCAGCTCACAAAATTCCCTTCTATGTATTGACTGGGTGACTCGGTTTGAGCAGCTTTAGGCTTCAAACCTTCCCATTAAAGACTTTTTTTTCTATTTTTCCCCCTCTCCAGTCTCAGTTCCTCTTGGCCCATCCTACGTTTCCCAACAGCTTTCACAATAGTGGACTGTCAGCTTCCACATTACCTGGTTACACAGGGATAACTGACCTGCAGCAAATGCTTTCCCACATGCTCACTGCCTTCATTTACCACAGAGCTTGTGGTCCTGCTGCTCTATCACACACAAATAAGCTTCTAGAACACCCCCATGAAGTAGGACAGGACAATTTGAACAAAAGGAGAGTGCAGAGTTTTTTAGTGGTTTCTCCAGAAAACTGAAAAGCAACATCTGGAGAGATCTGTAAAGAAGACTGTGTGGATCATGCCAGATTTGCAATACACAAAAAAATAATGCAAACACCTAATTTCAGACTCAGAGCCAAACTACATGTGTTGGAAACTCAGGTTAAAGTTAATTAAGTGGAGTACCTGGAGAAAGAATAATAGTGCAGTCACTGATCTTGGATGAATTTTTTTTAATTTTAAGTCTTAATAACTTTTCCAGGAACTAAGACCACATCTATACATTTCACAAAACACTAAAGGTACCCTTAAACAATAACAGTGAGAGGTGCTAACAAGACTGATAACTCATTACACTTAACCTTGTTGAGTAGATATCATGTATCTAATTATGCAGAGTCACATCAGACAAAATCCTGCTAGGCAGCTTGAACTAGACTGGCACATGTCTCCCAATGCCACAGCTATTAATGCCTATGGAATTGCAGGTTATAGTCTTACTAATAAAAATGTCAACCTTTGGAGAAGAGGCACATAAAGCTATTTATGGCTCCTTACCAACCCCCACCTGATGTTATCTGAAAGTTACTCAAGGTCTTAATACCCAAAGACAAATGGTGATATATCAGTACATAATAAAATAAGCAAAAAGAGATTGAAATATCATATTTTACTACTATTTTAAAAGTTCAGTGATTTAAAAAAACTATCACAAGTTATAAAATAAATTTCCAAGGATTAAGGGACAGTTAAATTCTCTTCAACAGTTTTTTTTCTGTGTAATAATTCCCATTTACAGACATCACTTGCCCTTTCACCCACTTTTAGAATGCCTTTTAATGAGTCTATGAATCATCTCACCATCTTGAACAATTCAAAGACAGCATATTAGGTGACAAGCTAAATATTATTATTATTCTGCATTTTTTTTCCCAAAGTCATGGTCACAAGCTTTAAGTGCTGGAAAACTCATGACCTCTTGCTTCTACTTCTCCCCCATCTTAAAGCTCTGTAAAAAACTGTAAGATCAAGAAATCACACAAGCTTATTACATTTCAAAATACTTTCCCACATCTCTTCAAATCCTTTTTGTTGTAAGGCGTTCCTTAATTCTGTGTTAAAAGAAGTACAAAAATATTTTATGTAAAACTGTCTTTAACAGAAAAGCATTACCATTGCTTAACTCGGGAGGTTTAAAAGGAGCATTGAAATCTATTAGGCTCAACAGAGTGCTTAAAAACAACAGATTGTTGGGTACAGAACCATTCTTTCAAGTCCAAAATGCAAGCAGCAACTCTGCAATTAATTCTCCTTTTTTTTTTTTTTTTTTTTTTTCCCAGCTGTAAACTTTCCCTCTGTCTCCAGCATGAACGTCTTCACGTTCAGCCTCTGGGAGCTTCCTTCCCACCCAGGACTACTTCAGGTTTTATCCTTCCCAGACAAACATTTGTTAAACATGATCCAGACAAGCAAGGATTAGTACATAGATGAGAGAAACATGCTAAGGTTGCCATGCTGTGTTTGATTCAATGTTTGTTTTTTCTGCAGCTTTTGGGTCAAGCACCCTCACTGCCTTTTCCTTCTCTGTGCCCTGGGTGAAGTTTTGAACCCCAGACTTACTGTTACCAAATCATAAAAAAATATGGAAAATCACAGTAAGTTCTTCTTGATTAATTTTTTTCATTTTTCTCACCAACATTCAGCTGCAAATCTATATATCCAACACGGTGGAAATAATTCCCCCTTAAATTGATGCAAAACCCCCCCAAACCACTAAAATCCAGAAAAAAATAAAAAGGATTATAAAGCTATCACGATTATTTGCAATCTTTGATGCGAACACACATCCCATCACACAGTAATGAAAAGGTTCAGACTCTCAGTGGTCAGAAGAGAGATGAAAAGCTTTACAGCAATACTGCTCATTTCATCACAGGCCATTATGTTGTAGATTTTAATAAATACCACAGAAATAAATAGAAAAGTTAAATAATCAATACAGTCCATATAGTTTTACTCATTTAGTTCATTAATCTATAAATGGCTAAGTGTTGTTTTAATCACATCTTAATAAAGATATACAACAACATTCTGAATGCAGCTTCAGAAAATGCCAATTAACTTTTAATGTAAAATTTTGAAAAAGGACATATTTACTATATTTCCCTCAAGTTATTTGTTTTACTGTTTTAAAAACAAAGTAGAGTCAGAAAAGTCAGACCTATATCTCTTGCACCAGTATTCTACTTACAGTTATAAATAATTCCCAAAAAAATCAAATCCAGACATAAGCTGATGCCCCAAAATACCAATCTGTATCTGTTCAGCAAGACAGACCCTGAATATTATCTCCAGGCAACAGCATGTGGAAAGAATATATATATATATATATATATATATATCTCACGAGCCCCCAATCATCCTTGCAGAGATTAATTAGTTTACCCAAGACTGTTTATGATAAAATACTGCAAAATTAGGCTTATGTATTGCATTTCCCAAAATATATAGGATCACAATTCTGCCCTCAAGGAATAGATTTCCTTATTCCCACAGGGGTCCACCTTGAGTTCTACTGGTTACTTGTCTCCTAAATGACAGCAGGGGATACAGACTTGTTTTACTGAATTTTGGGTTGTTCATAGCAAGGGTCCTGTTCCCCTTAATATGGTTCCATGACCCCAGTGGGAACAGTGCCTGTGCACAGCTCGTGTGCCCCAAACCCACAGAGAGCTGGGGGCACCCACACTCACCCAGCTCTGCCAGGAAACAGGTGGTGGGAAAGATAAACACAGCCCAAGGCACATGCAACTTGCTGAAGTCATTATTAAAGAAAACATCCCTGCATATGCTCTATCACTGACACACACAAACCTCACGCCCTTCAGGGACTCAGTTTTATTTTGCTTTTTTTTTTTTATGCACAGAGTGAAATTCTGAAGGTGGGAAGGCAAGAGAAAAATATAACAGAGCATAGGAAAAGGGACATTTGAATTTATTCATCTGCATATAGAGTTGCTATCTCTTTCTGTGAGCCCCTGGGCAGCCAGGACTTCCCTACTTTGCCAATCAAACCCATGAGGAAACATCAAGTGAACTGACTGGAGCATATCAGCCGTGCTCTGCATGGATCAATCACTTAAAATACTGCACTGCAGTGTGAAAAGACAAACTGGAGAGACAGCAGGAATCGGCATTCCTTCTCCTTTCTGTCAAGTGAGGCCAATGCTATCACAGAAGTGGAGATACACACAGCAGATCAACGGGCCAGAAGTGCTGCACCAAGCCCAGGTGAGCTGTTGAATCACCAGGACAGACAGCCCTGGACCTCTTCTGTCACTGTGAGGGCTGCAGACACAAACACACCAGAGCTGGTAAATGGCAGCACATGGAGATCAGCTGGCGCTACATGGGCACCACTTCACACAAAGGTACCCACAGCAAGCCCGAGAATGGTTTATCATCTAAAGCACAGGTATTCTTTGGCAGTAACACCTGACAAACAGACCTGTCTGCTGAAACACTGAACAAGGTGGCAGATTGATCATGAAACCAGCTACCTGAAGACAGATGAACTGTGCAAAAATTAATACTGTTTACGGTAAATTATTCTCTTATACTCTTAAAAAAAAGACGGTGAATTGTCTGAGACATTTTAAGTATATTGAACACACTGAAATAATTTTGTGTTATCTTATTAGAAAAGAAATCAAGTCTTTATCTATATTTTGTAATGAACACAACCAGAGTCTTCAAGAGAAGATTACTTTATGCTCGACTACAGCCACATTTCCAGTTCTAGTTTTGATACTCATTTTCATTTTACTCTATTCCATTCTATTCTGTCATTTAGTTCTGCCTTTTGCAGTTAGTATTTTTTGGCTTCATCTCAACTTTTTCAAGGTATCTCAGTCCTTATCCACCCAAACCACTCCTGCTCATTTCACTCATCTCAGGCAGTTGTTTCATTTTGGCAGCACTAAAATTTAACAGTGTCCAGAAATGTGCTGTGGTGCTGCTTACTGAGGTGCTCAAGCATGTTCAAGAATGTAGCTGCCCATCATTACCAAGAAAGGGAGTTGGACTTTATCACCTCAATTCTAGGGCACATTTAACCACAAAAAAATCCCCACAGTAGATGTTATTGGCATGGGAATTACAGACAGCTGGCTAAGTCAGCAAGGGAGAGCACAGGGCTGGAAGAGGAAGGCTGATTTCAGTGATAAGTGAGCATCACTGAAGTGGTGGGGAAGGAGAAAAAAGCTGTATCATGCAAACCACTGCTCCCACCTCCCTACAAGCAGGATGGTTGTGAAAAAGACCCAAAGCATCCTGGCCTCTGAGACCTGTTCTCTCATATCCAGCTAAAAAGAGTCACAGTTTTTAACTTCTCCGTGCATTCCCTTTTGCAGGAAGTGATAATTTTTCATTCATCATATGAACAGCCAACAAAAGCCAAATTCACAAAAAGAAAACCCCAACAAAACAGACAAAACACCTAGAATGACTGATGAGCAAAAAGCACCATGACAAAAGGCACAATCTAAATATACTGATGCAAAATTCTGGAGCATATGTTTAATCTTCGTTACCTTCCTCTTACTATCTGAGAAATAGCATAGTCACGTTTGATCACTAATTCCCATTAATTAATTTTGCTCATTAATTTGCTCATTAACTGTCTTTTGCTTTTCCTCAGGACTTAACTTTTCCCTTCCTCTCACTCCACAATGGCAGTTTGCTGGTCTGAATGAGGCAGCGTGCAAAGAAAGGGCTGTGTGGGGTGGTATAAATCCAGTGGGATGTCAATGAACCTGACACCAGCTCAGATGGACCTCACAAGGTTGCCCACACCCACCATGTGAGCCAACACAAAGAACAGAAGACAGCAGCATGAAAACCAGAAGAACCATGCCCAAGAGCTGGAAAACAAAGGGAGAGAAAGGAGGCAACTGATCAGTAGAAGCTGTGTGGTTTGCCAAAAGAGACTTCAGAAAAGCCTGGAATGCTAATACCTATTGATTTTCTTTCTATGTGCTTCCCAACTCTAAAATCCCAGCACATCAAAAGGCTTATTACTGAAGAAAAGTGAAATCCATTCATGGAAATGGCTGAGTACAGGAACACCAGCTGTGTTTGAATACTACAGCATTAAAATTAACTTTACAACTGATTTTGAATCTGCTTGTTATAATGGCATAAAAGTACACACTGTAGCCTATTTTAGTCCTAATCTTAAAAGCAAGCAGTACCTCTGTGATTTGACACTTAGTTATGAAAGATAGAGATAAAAAAATAAAAGCATGTGCTTTGTGCATATGCTTGAGTTCCCTACTGAGAGGAGAGCTCCATCCACATCTTCATGAGATATTTCCTCCCATAAACTTGAAGCCATTTACTTATTGAGTGCACAGTCTTTAATAGTGATTACACAATTTAGTATCTTTCCTGAAAGCCAAATTACCACGCTGTTTATGATGTATGCTTAGACTCCCTGGTGAAAGGTTTATGGATTGTTATTTATAACTCTTCTCCATCTCTCAGAAATGCTTAGAGCAGCATTATGAAGGATGAAGTGCCACTCTGAAGAGGACAAAACTGAGCACAGGAAAATAGCAAAATTAATTAGATGGCAGTGCTTAATCAAAGGAATTGCTGGTTTTCCTTGGGAGACATCTATAGCAGAAGTTATGGGGGAGAATAAAGTTTTATTCAAGAAACACTTTACTAGCACAAATATTCTTCTTTGAAAAATATTTTTTGAAACTTTAGGCTCAAATAAACTAAGAGGTTTTATTTATCTTGCAAATTATTGCAAGAGGTTTTGCTTAATAGTCTGCTTGTGCTTTTATTCTTTGAATTGCCAGGCTCTTTGGCATCTTGTTAATTACTCTCTGATGATCTAGCAGATAAAATGGAATAAACAACAAGAGCACATGCATGTGTGTCTATCTGATACATTGCACAAAGGGCAATGGAAGAAGGAACACAGAAATCAATGTGGGGGAAAGGAGGAGGAGAGAGCAGGATAAAAAGATCAGTGTCAAAGAACAAGAAAAAAAGCTGAGGAAAAAATACCAGTCAAGAAAAAAGAATGAAGGAATAAACGTAACAATAACTCAGTCAAAAAGGACATGGGAAAGTTGTGCAGTAAAAATATTCCAGCTTAAATATTATAAAAGCAAAACACAAAGAGTCAAAGCATCAAAAACACAAAACAAGGAACAACATGAAAACTGTCCAAAATAAAACATACATTTCAAAAGGTGTGGTTTTGACAGAGATGTGTCAAAAAGTGACATAGTGTAAAAATGTATCTCATGAGGAATAAAGTTTCTTTTGTGTTTTAAAAGCATCTAGACCAGGCTTCTGAACTGGATACTTGAACTTCCACCAGAAATTAATCTGAAGGTAGGCCCAAGTCCACACTTTTATTACATGTCACACATTAAATCTTACAGGCTTCTGAGCACTGGAAAAGAACCCACCCTTACTCAATAATCAGTGCCCCCAGCTTCAGTGGAGCAATTCCAGACAGGCATTTTACAGGATGCCTTTGAAAAATCTGGGGTCTGTAGGGCCAAGTTCATACAAAGGGCTGAGAAAATAAGAAAGCATTACAGACTTAATAGCTGATGGCCTTAAAAATCCCATTTAGATATAATACAGGCTGATTACTGACCACACAGCTTCTGAAATGCCAGGAGCACTTGGAAACAACAAAGAAGAAATAAAGATTTCACATCTCTGGGAAACCACACCTCCATTTGAGTGCTTTGTTAATTACATAAGGATGTTTCTGGGTTATTAAGAAAAGAGACCTCAACATCTGATGGGTATGCTGGGGGATGTGATGCTCCATCCCCACATTCTGTGGAGTGCAGCCTTCAGCAGAGATTCCTAAGTGCTACCTTATGCCTTTTGGTCCATTTCTGGATCAAACCCAGGCCCTCTAATTTACCTTGCATTAGCTTGCTACTTCAGGCAGAGCTAATGGCATCAGGGGTGATCCAT
This sequence comes from Motacilla alba alba, assembly GCF_015832195.1. Classification (NCBI taxonomy): domain Eukaryota; kingdom Metazoa; phylum Chordata; class Aves; order Passeriformes; family Motacillidae; genus Motacilla; species Motacilla alba. Next base: position 32,028,498 of record NC_052022.1, on the reverse strand, counting down.
CATTCCCACTGTGCTCTCTGAGTGGGAGGGAACATCTGAACTACTAAATGCTTGTCTCCTGCTCCTCTTCATCACAGCACACACCAAATGGGAGCAATTCTGTTTATAGCTAGAAAATTACAAGCTCTGATATTGTTAGGAGATTATTTATGGCAGATTTCCTTCCACCTGCGATGCTAATTGTGAACATTTAGAGCCATCATTCAGTGCAGCTACACGGGATCACCAGGTAATGAGGTAAAACAGACAGACAGTTGGGCACCCACGCTGATACCTTTGTGTTTCTCATCCACATACTATTTGCTTACAAGGACAGAAAAGAAAAATAAACATTTTAGAAGCAGCCTACCAATGTGAATACGGTTTTGATCCAAAAGTATGCCACACCTTTATGCTGAGAATCCAAATATAAAGGTAATTTTTGTAAATACTGCTAAATATTACATCTTCCTTGACTCATGATTATCATTTGTGCCCTAATCTCAAGTAATCTGCTTTTACAATATTTAACTGCTTTATTTTATCTTTTCTAATAATTTACCTTTGCACACAGGCAGGTAGTTATACACTGTATATTTATTTCTTTTAGAGGCATCACATTACCTAGACCACAGGGTGATTATAATACTTTTTTTTTTTTTTTTAAAGGAGTACAAAAGGCAGCTGGGAAGTTATCCTTCCAGCTTCTGAAATTGTTTATCTGTGGTTCTGCCTATGACAGAGAAGTGTTTCAAATACACTGAATTTTACAGATGAACACTAACTAGGCTTTTAGTTCTTTCCTTGGTAATATTATTTTTTATTATTTTACTTATTATTAAAATTTATTATTATTTTTTGAAACTAAGAAAGCTGATTGCAGAATTAAGGGGGAAAAAAATTCCTAAATGACACAGGGCACCAGCATTTCCCAGGCTCCCCACAGAAGAGAATGCAGAATTTTGGAATTACGAAGGTCAGTCTTGAAAACAGGTCTAACAAAGCACCAGAAAAATAAAGCAAGTAGAGATATAACACAACAAACAGATTTTGAAAAGAAACCTTTCTGCCACTCTTCAGACATACACTGGGCTCTCACAGAGAGTCAGTCAAGGATTTGATTAGAAATCTCAGCCACAGGCTGGTTGCCACAGCAGGTGTGCCACAGGCCACCTCTGTCACCTGAAAAGAGCCCTTTAAGATGAAATAAAAGCAACCCCCCTCATGCAAATGCTCTCGTCCTCTCAAGATTTTTTAGTCACAATGGCTCTCTCCATCAAGTCTTAATTTCTGTGCATAGATTTACAAATATGGGCACTAGTTGTGCCACACAGAGAAAAGCTGTGCCTCTGCACTTCCTCAGATAATTAAGTCCTTGTGCCTTACAAAAAATGGGGCAGAAATCTACCTGAAGATTCCCAGCATGTGCAACAGGCAGCTGAGGGCAATCCAGGAAGCATCACTTAATCTGCTGTGCACTGGATCCTGGTGCAAGCAGCACATGCAGTATCAAGTGAAATACTGAAATATTGACTATCAGCTCAGAACAGCAGAAAAAAAAGGTTATTTCCATTTATTAGTCTAGAAGACTGCACCCTTAATATCTCTGAATCACAAGAGAGGAGGACTGTTTTCCCATCAAAGAATAAACAGCTTCATTTATCTTGAACTGTTAATGTAAGACAAAGTATAACACCATTGTATACTAGTAAAAATACACATAGAAGCTCTGAGAATCAGCATGACTAATATAATACGCTGCAGCACTGAGGGCACAGTTGTATTATAAATATTCATTCAAATGGTAATTTATTACAGTAACATTGCACCTGCAGGAAAAACATATTCAGAAAACCTCAAATCTTTTAATGAATAATGGAGACAAACAACTTAAGCACTATATAAATGTACTGGATGCATTGAGTTTGTTACTTACTGATAAACAGAGTTAAACAGAATATTCCTGTTTAAAAAATTAATTCTTAATGACCACTGTGTGACTGTGTTCGAGGGGTCCCAGGACGAGGGAAGAGATGAGAATCTGGACTCCATTTTTCAGAAGGCTGATTTATTGTATTATGAAATATATTATATTAAAAATGCTATACTAAAAGAAGAGAGAGAATTCATCAGAAGGCTGGAAAGGAATAGAAAGGAATGATAATAAAATCTTGTGACTGCTCACAGCCTCAACACAGGTGGTTGTCATTGGTCATCAAGGAAAAACAATTTCACATGCTGGGTAAACAGTTCTCCAAATCACATTCCAAAGCAGCAAAACATGGAGAAGCTGAAGCTTCCCAGCTTCTCAGGAGAAAAGACCCTGGCAAAAGGATTCTTCATAAAATATGTATGTCTGTGACACCACTGTAGTCACAGGGCAGAGATCTGGTTTTCTCTGTACTCACTCCAGTCTGATCCCCTTCCCGGAAAACACAGGGACTTTTCCATCCCATTGCAGCCATGACTCGTCACAGCTGCGACACAAATTATCTTCACTCTGCCCTCCTCAGCCATCTCCAGCTGATGAGAAACTCAGAGATGCTCCATGTCACCCCTAACTGGGTTAATGATCTCTCCCTACTTCTGAACTTCTCTTCTTCATGCTCCTCCCATCCAGATAATTCCATTTTTCCTACACAATATTCAAATCCTGTTCTATGGTGATTATTCCCTCTGGGCTTTAAATGGACATTTTGATTGGCATTAACTAGTTTTATGGTTTAAGGTCAGTAATGAAAACCAGAAAAAAACAGCCTGTAAAAGAGCTCACTGAGGCAATCCAGCGGTAACATTCTCACTATCTCTTATATTTCTTTCTGGCACTATTTTAGAGTTCTACCATGCTCTTCATCCCCTTCCTAATTTTGTATTAAACAAGTCTTCTGTGCTACACCAACCCTTCTGTACTTCACCTTCCTCCAGAACAATGACTCAGTGATCTCCTCAAGGCCAGGAGAGGCCAACTAAAAGACTGAATTTCTGTTCAAATGGTCATTTGTCAACGACTCTGTAAAATCAGAGATTTCACTGTCTTGAGCTTCTATCATACACAAAAATAATAATGACCATTATGTCCTCATGGGACAATTCAACAGAAGTTCAATTAGGCTTTCATTAATATAAAGCTAATGAATTAAAATCTTATACCAAATTCTATCACTAAGTCTGCTTTTTTTTCAGCAACATTTTCCTGCAACTGTAGATGCTTAAAGAGGCAAAATAACAAATTATCATCTTGTCCTGCTTGCAAATTTTTACATTAATATTCATCCTGCTAAGAGAACATTGTTCCCAGTGGACTTGCCAGGCACACACTCACTCACAGCCCCAGATTTGAAGTCTTACCAGAAGGTGCTCCAATCCCTGTAAGCATTAAAAAAGTCACGGCATCACAGTCTCAACCATAAACAAGGCCAGGACAGTGGAAATATGTTCTTTCCCCTAACTCCAAAACCAACCAAAATCCATTCTATAAAACAGCAGGTACAAAAAAAAATTACACCAATAATTACCTTTATACTGCCTTTTTCCACCTGCCAACTCAGTCCTCATTAAATGAGTGCCCTAGAAACTTGTAAAGAGTTTCCTGGCTGCAACAGGAGGTGCAATTTGCACACCTGGAACAGCTGGCCAGCTGTGCTACGCACATACACTGGCTGTGCCCGGTGCAAGCACTCTGTCTGAAGCACTAGGGAACCTTGTACCAGCACTCAAGCCCAGTCCTGCCTAGCTCAGGCACTTCAGACCAAATAAACAGCAAGTTACAAGTTGGATAATCCACCCCGACTGTTGCATTTATCCCCCACTATGAGCACGCTCGCAGCCAGCATCAAAAACACTCAAAAACCACCCACAGTATTGGAAAGGTTTTGCCTCCCTACCTAATTTTCTGTTTCTCCTCTCCGCAGTCAAAGGAATGTAGACATAAGAACAGTAATTGATAATACCACGACTTTGCTACCTAGTGATCTTTTCAGCTAAGCTCTAATAGGAGAAACAGCCCGTATAGATGACCAAGGAAATGGCTGTAGCCAGGCAGGAATGGGCATGCTAGAAGCCAGCATGAAAATGGAGAGGTCTGGCACCTGCTCCAAGGGGAGGGGATGTCCCATTTGGCTGCTGCCCTTGCTGCAGACACACTGCCCGTGCCTGTGACACCAGCTGGGCTGTGTGTTCCACTCACTGACCTCACCGCTTCACGTGCCTGGAGGAAACCACAGGGCTGAGGAAACACCAGGGGATTTTCATTTCTGTTTTATTTCTTTTACATCCTGCAGGTGTGGAAACTGGAAACATTTCCTTTCCAATTTCATAGTCCCTTCCCCAGGATTTTGTGCATGGATGGTGAGGGAAGTAAAGCCCAGCAAATCTCTGCTTCTCAGCAGTGGGACAACTTCCTGGCAAATCTGTGCAGCTCTACTCTGACCTCTCTTCTCTTGCTCTTCACAGTGCCTGTGGTCCTGTTACATGGTATTAGAGGTGTTTTTGTTTAAGAGGTGAATGGGGTTTTAGTCTTGGGGAAAAAAAAAAGCTATATTCCAAGTTGCCACATGTTCCCTCTGTTTTAACCTCTCCAGCTAGAGCTACGTCATGACACAAAAACATTTCTAGGAAACTGTCAGCACTTCCTGGGCTGTAAGAAAAGGCTGTTCCATGCTGTTTGTGACTACCTTTCTTCACACTATCAAATCAAATAAATTGCACTAATATGTCAAAAAGCAGCAGCAGTAGCCTCTCTAATAAAGATGCCTCACAAGGCTTAAAACATGCAGCTGCTGGGCTGCTCTAGCATTAGCTGCTGCCATGTCTAACCTTGACAGAGATTAAAGATTGCAAATGAAAGTGAAGTAGATGGTAAAACAGGTTCAGCAATATGAAGAGGTTACATTACTTTTTCTGCTCATGAATTTATTCCAGTATTTGAATAGATTAGCATAGACCACCAGCTATTGTGTTTGCCCATAAGCAGGCAGAAGATGAGGAAGTCATGTAAATTACCTGCCACTGAAAGCGAAAATTATTTATGCCTTAAAAACATTTTACTTTATTTCAACACCACTGTCTCTGCTGGATGATAATGAGAGCTCAGCTCCAAGGAGTGGCAGTTTTGTCACAGAAGGTGCTTAATAAGTAATTATATCTCTTCACCTGGCCTTCCTTTATTCTTAGAAATAAAGATTTTTTTTATTTGGGGCAAGGATAGCAGTAATGTTGTTTTATTCTATGCTATGTAAAATGCACTTCCCATTATCTGTTTCAAATAGGTGAATTTTAAAGGCCAACAGAAGCAAGAGAAGTGTTTTCAGTCTGTTGATCATTTTGAGACAAACTGGAAAACTGCCTGGATTCAACCTGATAGCAGATGTATTTATTCTCTATTTGCTTGTTCCAACACAGCAAAACAGGAGTTGATGTGCTGCTTGCATTTCTGCCTGGGGGACTGAGGCTTTCTATTGTAGTTAATGGACCATCTACAAACAGAAAATTAATTTGGCAAGAACTCACTGATGTTGTGGCAATCAGAGGAGCACAGTCCATTCTGAAAGTAATTAATCCAGCCAACAGAGAAATAAAATATCAGTTGTTTGGAGCACAAGAACTTCGACACATGGACAGCAAGAGAAACAAAGCCTTTTGAAAAAGAGTTTAGCTGCAGAGGGACACGTTACAGTTTGGAAATGGTGCACACAAAAGAGTAGTTAGCGTTTTCAGTTATGGAGCAAGGCTGAAATGTCAGTGAAATGATATGCACCTTACTTTGTTTAAAGCTGTGCTGTCCAGAAAAGGGCCATTTCTGTAGCTCATGGTTTCCTGACAAAAGAAGCACGCTGCCTCGAAAAACCCAGTTGAAAAACTACTGAAACCATTTGCTTTCTCAGGTTCATACTTGGGGGGTTTCCTTACAGTTAGCTGGTGGTCACCAAGAGGGCAGGGAAGCTTCTGCTCAGGGCAGTAGCACATTCTGCTTCCGTGTGTATCCATGACTTCGTGGAACCGATGGTCCTGCTTGCCAAGGTTTTTGCACATTTCACACCCCAGGTTCACACAGTCGCAGAGAATTTCACTGGCAGGTTCTTACAGAAAGCCGGCACCATGCTTCCAGAAAAAATGGGTTCCAAAATCAGGCACCAGTCATGCTGATTAAACATCCACATCCAGAAGTTGAATTTGTTAAAGCAGTAATGGGTCACTATTGGAAAATGAGGTGAACAGCAGGAATACTGATGATTTTCTAGTCCCACAGCGGCACTGTAGAACCTCAGCCCAAATTCTATTCTATACAATTTTCTTAGATCTCTTTTTAAACGTACATATTGGACATAGCTATAAAAATAATGTTATCAAAAGGCTTGAAATCAGCATACACAAAACAGTAGAAAACTGAATTGTCATAGAGAAGGAAGGATGTGCATGGACAGCTTCCACCTGAGGGCTAGAAAAAATAAAGAGTGAAGCAGTTGGTATTGTTTGGCCTATAACACCTTCACTACAGGGGATGATACATCAGCAGATATGGTTAAAATTCCATCTTACATGTTAAGCTTTGCTAGGAAGAACATCTATTTTTGTAAATGGAGCAAAAGTGAAAACTTTGAAGGATAAACATGCAATTAATAAAGATGTTTTAGGGAATTTTTCCTTTTAGTGTCACACGCTACTGTAATTAAATATAGTCTCTGATCTTTACCATCAATGGAAAATAATGCCAGAACATGAAGTTTTACTCTTTAGGACACAGCTTCATTCTCCAGAGAGGCACTGCCTAAAAATAACCTGTTGATCAAGCACGGATTTGCAGCTCAGCTTTTCTTTCCTAGACTATGAAATATACTCTGATGAAACTAGCAACCTGGACGTTGTAAAATTAATTTATATATAAAGACAAGAGCATCTTCCCTCAAGGTAGATGCAGTGAGACACCATGAATTCATCAAGGGGCACTCTCTCTGTGCTCCTTACTCTATCCACTCCAGCTTTCTCATTACCCTCTGAAGACATGCATAACTTCTCTCATTAAAAAGTGGCAGAAAATTACACGTAACAGTCTAACTTCTAATGAAGAACTCACATCCAGCCAGCCACAGGGAAGAGATTGCAAAGCAACTTTGGGAATAACAACCATTAAATCAACCTAACATTGATTCACCTTTTTGCAATGGAATTCATCACAATTGGATTTATGGCCACATAAGACTGAGTCAATCACTTAACAGGAGGCCACAATCCACTAAAAGATTAGTATCCAGAGGTCAGGGAAAAAAGAATCTCAGCTTCTAGCTCATGAGCTGGTTAAGGAATTCAAGCTGTCTGTTAGGGCGTGAATCAGCACAGGCACAGATGCCCAGATTTGGCTGCTACTCAAGGAAAGGAAAATGCATTTGTAAAGTAAGTACACAGTGTGTATCCTGACTGCATAAACCCAAAATAATAGCACAGTGAACCTGAGACTATAGAGCACAGTTTACATGACAGGTTTCTTCATCATCCGAGTGCCAGGGTGCCTGAAGAAAACAGTGCTGGCATTAAAGAAGGATATATTGCTCTTACTGAGCTGCTAATAGATGTGATGAAGTGGCTGTGTGTCCAGTTATGAAACTCACACTTCTAAGCCAAAATGCTTATAAATAAAAGAACATCTAAAATTTCATATATTCTGTAGTCACAGAAATAAATCAACATAGGCATTCTGCCTGGAGATGCTCAGATACAGTTCTCTCTAGACTGAAGGGAAAAGCTCGAGCAGGCACACAGATATATACATAAATGTGTTATTGAGAAGTAGTTTGGTATGCAGACCCTAAAACACTAAGGTTCTGGTCCTGATAAGTATCTCAGCCGTGGCTCAAAGCTTCATCTTAGAGCAGAACCAAGTTTTGGCAATTAAGCATCTCTACAATGTGTTGCACAAAAGCCATGCGATTAAAAGAGGGCTATGAAGGCTGGAATGATGAAGAGAAAGAGAAATCCAAATGTCCTGTTTTGCCTAAGCAGAGTCATGCACCTATTTGCTTTTATCCCTGCTGCAGAAAATTGCTGTTCTTTCCAGGATTTTTTTTTTTGTATTCTACTCTCTAACAGACTGTCAAAAAGTAAAGACAAGAAAAAGCACAGACAACAACAACCAGAAAAACAAACAAACAAACAAACAAAGCAAACAAAACACTCCGTGAAAACTAAACCAAAATTAGACCCAAACAGAACACCCATACATCACAACCCCATCTAACCAACATTCAGGCATTCCAGGACAATCCATGTGTCATGGAAGTGAAAAAGGCTACAGCTGGGAGCTTGTCAAACTACAACACTCCTCACAAAAAAAAAAGAACATTAGAGTTAGGTAAGCAATTACAACACTTATTACTAAGTGGTCTGCTTAATGGAAGTAAACAACAAGGACAGGTATAGACAGATGCCTTCAGCCACCCAGAAATGTTTAAAAATAGCATCAACAAATCCCAGGCATCACCACACTATCAGAAATTTACCCCACTTCTGTTGTGACTATTCCCTATGGAGACAATTTGGACTTAGAAAATTATCTGGACTGAATACAGAGAATAAACAATACAGCAGAGAGAACAGGGCTTGCAAACATCTGGGGTTTGTTTCTTTAATTTTTGCCTGGCTTTAAATATTAAGCTTCTTGGCAAACAAACATTCTAATAAAAACAGGCTCCCCATTAAATCTCCCACGTGCATATTTTATGTGAAAACCACTCCTCTTTCTACTCAATTTTACAAAAACTTATCCATATATATTCTACCCTAAAACATCCTAGCCTAGAAAAAAGATATATTTTGTTAGAAAAATTGGAATTTATAGTTTTAAAACTAAAAACAGTTTAATTGTGAAAACCTTAAGCTTAGTCTTCTCTCTGAAACCATTTTATCAGGCAAGGAGAGAAGAAATCACCCAAGCATGCTGCCAAGCAAATTAATATTTTTAATTAAAATTTTATCTTCTAAAAAAATTGAGTGCTTATTAATGAATTCAAACATGTTTATAGGAGGGATTTTGATTGTGCGTGTTTGCTCTTTCTTGGCTGATGAGCAAATGAATCTAATATAAAATTAAAGTCTTCATTACTGCTGTGCCTCTTTCCCCACTCAGCATTCTGCTGTGCCACAGCTCCCTCCTGCAGGAACACTTCTGGGGAAACTTCAGCTCAGGAGGGAAAATTTGTGTCTCATGTTCAAGCCAAGCATGTTGAGTCACAGAACAGACAGTGACTGCTCTGCTGGTACCCGCAGCATCCTGCCAATGGACACCAAAGCTCAAGGGTCCCTGTCCCAGCCAGCCAGGAAAAGAAAAAGAGCTCCTCCCTCTCCCCAGTTCAGAGCTAATACTTCACACTGCCTCCTGCAGTAGAGTTTAAAACATTATTCTAACTTTTCAAATAAATATCCTCATTTTAGTTCAATTTGAGTTCTTTTTTTAAATGCGCTTCTGCTCTCATTTGTCATTACCTGTGAGGAAAAAAAAAAAAAGTGAAATTCCTTCTGCTTATAACAGAGAAACTTGGAAAGCTCCTGGCATGAGTAAGTATGGCCACAACAGAGATACTGCTTGGTACTAGAGCTACATGGGAAATATTTCAGCTTAGTGTGCCTTCCTGAACAACATCAGCAACAACCTGACCAGGGAAAAATCTTAGACAGCAGTTGGAACTTCATTGCTTTGTACAGAGCTTCCAACACCTCCCCCATCATGGTACTAAAGACAAGTACAGACTCCAAAATACACAGATGTGAACAGGGTTCTCTATAAATAGCAATTTTGAGGGGTTGGGGATTTTTGTGTGTGTGCTTTGGGTTTTTTCATTTTGTTTTGCATTGAGGTTTTTTTTTGTGTGTGTGTGTGTGTGTGTGTTTTTGTTGTTTGTTTGGTTTTTTTTTGGGGGGGGGGGGGGGTTGCTTTTATCTTTTTTTTTTTTTCCCCTTTTTCACATTTATAGATTTAAGGTCAAGCTTCCCAAAATGCCAAAACAAAAAAAAAAAAAAAACAAAAAAAAAACCAAAAAAACACACCACAAAAAAATCCCCCAAAACACCAAAAAGAACAATTTCTGAGGGAAAACCTCTCTTCCTTTAGCCTATCCATTCTATAGTAGGTTATTTGTAAAAGCCAGCCTCACTATTTCCACCATTCCATCATCTCCATGGCAAGGCAGAAATGTACCAAATGAGCACCTAATCACTCTACACTGCCAGAGGCCCTGGCCGTGCCACTCGAAGTAACAATTTCTCACCTCAGAGCAAAGAAATGGAATGCAGTGGGTGCAGAAGGAGTCTGCAGGCAGAAGCTGAACCACAGCAGCTACTGAGGTCTGGTGAAATCTGCCACAGCCGTGAGACAAACTCCAGTTTCTCAAGACTGGAACACGTAACAACAGAGTTCTAGATCTGGCAAGAGATTTTGCTTCTTCCTTCTCCTTGGAAAGCTGAGATACAGCTTTTACCTGGCCACTGAAGGAGGTGGGTACCAGCCCCTGACCCAGGAGTTGTCTGGGATCTGACGCAGAAAAGAAGCACTTTCCCTTGTCAAAACACAAATTGTGTTAGGTAGCCACATTTTATAATAGAAACGAATAAATTCAAAATTTTGGCCTTTTTTTTTTTCCCCAGCCACGAAGCTCAATGACTGAAGTGTAGAAGTTATTTCTTCAATTATACCCAAAAGAGCCATAACAACATATCAAAAGAAAAATCCCTATCCAAAAAACTCTTGGAAATAAACAGGAAGTATTTTGGAAAAATTATACATAATACATTATAAAACTTTTTGTATTAGTCTCTCTTTTTAGGACTTTGCTTGTTTGGGTTTTTTTTCAACTCACCTCTTAATTTTTTGTTAAGAGTTTAAGGAACTTGCTCCTTTCACAAAGATGCAAAGTCTTTGCAGTCAATCCTGTGGGAGGGACCTACAGAGTATTCACTTTTTATCACTCTCAGCAGAAGAAGGACAATACCAGTATTTTCAAAGAAACAGTGCTGAACTAAAGATACCATCTAGGTTTAAAAAAAATAATAATATGAAGAAATGAATGCCTCGAAACTTGAATTTAATTGGCAAGTGCAGCATCTAGGAGGGATGCATTTTCAGTTTCCGTCTCTTACAACTTAGAAGCATCCCCAAGAGCAAGCAGAGGCTGTTTTGTATTCCAGGTACTTACCCAGATCATTAAAAGCATTGTGAAGATCAATACTTTTGAAATCATATAAGGTTTGCTTCCCTACTCAATGCTTCTGAAGCAGTCATTGCAATATTTCAGATGCACAACAAAGAGGAGAGCACAATCTTAGCTCTGGCTCCACAGCTTCAGGTAACTGAATTCTGTGTAAAATAAATTCACTTCAGCCTTTTCTACAAGCTCACCAAATGTCTGGTGATTGTCTTTTTTTCTCATAACACCAGTTTTAAGCACCTGCTCCAAATCCCACATAAGTCAATGGAGCTCTTTCTGTTTACATCAACAGACTCAGAGTGAAAATCCAAGTCAGATTCTCAGTTATCTCTGCAGACAAGTACAGAGCTTGGCCAGGGAAAAATAATTTCTTTCCTCATGAATTCAGGTCAGTGGGAAAACTGCAAGACTGCTGGCAGATTATTTTTCTTCTTCTAATTCACTCCAGCTTTCTGCAGCCCAACAGAAACCCCTTGACACAGGCAATAGATGTGCTCACTGAAACCCCAGAAGAAATCAAAACAGGGCAGTGAGCCGTCTCTGAACTTAGTTCTGCTACACTGTGCTGAGCAAGGCAAAGCCTCTCAGAACCACATAAACAAGGTAACTTCAGAGAAAAACAGAGGCAAGAAAAAGATTACAAAGAAGAACAAAAACCCCCTGTGTTTTCGGAGAGCACCCCACCAGGTAAATGAGAAGTGGCTGGTGGAAGCTCTCTCTGAAAACATGATATAGATTGACAGAACCTCCAGATGTGGTTTTTTTTTTAATCATACTTTAATAGTTTCCTCCTTTAAACATACAAAATCCAAGAGCATTATAAAAAACCACATAGATATGTAGATGGGCTTAGCAGCTAGCCTGCAGGCCAAACAACTGAGTTAGCAGCAGAAGAAATTGATAAAATACCAGTTTATCCATAGCAAGGAAGAAAGCAAGGCCATTAGCATGGAAACTGATAAAATAGACACAAAAGTTATTTGCAGTTAGAAGATACATGCCTTAATAATTTGTTGTAAGTTGCCAATTATTGATGTTAATTGCTTTGTACCAATAAAATACAATAAACTATTGCTTTGCCCAATAAATACAATGAACTGTCTTGACGTAACTAATGAATTAAGATCACACTTTATTAAAAGTATCAAAACTTGAAAACAACTTATAATGAAATAAATTCCATTATTCTCTCTACACAAATGTGTGTATATATAGCATATATTTATCTCAACAATAACGAAGACACACACAAACTCCTCCCCTAAACCATATAAATACCGACTAAAAAGCCCCACAGTGCTAACAGCATATCTAGTTTCATACACATAGAAATCATATCTCAAACCCCACATTTGGGAGTATTTTTCTTTTATAGAGTCTGCAGGTAACTACGGATCAAACCATCCTCATGTTCAAACCAGCCTTGAAATCAGGCTCAGAGCTGAGAAACAGAACAGGCAGAAGAGGAAAAAAAAATAAAAGAGTAAAAGAAGCAATGAAGGTAACAGGTAAGAGTACAATATTAGTACAAAAATAAACAAACAATATCCTCATTGATGTACATTTGTTCCATTACTGATCCATCTTAGTTACATACAGCCTTATTTTGCTCTCAACTGTTTATTTTTGCCTTTGTTTTATCCTCTCTCAAAAATTACATCTTTTCCAAGAAACATGCTGAAACTCTCTCCAAAATCAAACATGATGGATGAAAAGGAGCAAAGTGATATGATGCTGAGAGAGGAGAAAACAGGTTTGACAACTTGGGAAACAAAAGGTATCATCCAGGAAGTGATGCACTAGCAAATTTAGGTTACCTAATAAAAGAATATAACATGTTTTAAGAATCATCTTAAGAGGAAAGAAGCAGGTGGTGTCAGCAAGGCCAATTTACTGTGAGCATCCTGTGCCTATGCTAGTGCCTTACCAGCAGCAAAATCATTCAGAGAAGAGCAAATAGTATTGTGGAATATAAACCAGACTAGACAATTTTATATTACATCTAAAGAAATGCATTAGGAAGAAAAGTGAAATACCAGGGAAAATAGAACATTTAATTTATGTATAGTACGCTTATATTATGGTCAAATCCATACTATTTTCCTGGATTTTTGAGATTAATTTATAGTTTTCTAATAAGAAGCCCACAGCCTTCAATACAACATCTGCAGAAACTTGCACAAAATCATCCACAGACAAATCTAAAATGAGCTGAAAACAGGTTTCAGTCACCTAAAATCTAGGTTTAAGCTGGTCTTAAACCAGCTTTAAAAAAAACACTATCAACTGAAGTTACACCCCCCTGTGGAAGGAATTTCACCTTAACACAAGTGTCCCCAGATGAAGCCCAAGGCTTTGGATGAAGTGACTGAGCAGGATGGTAAACCCTGAATGGGATGGAGGCAAACAGAAACGCACCAAGAGGAAAAGAACACTCCTCTGGCACAGAGGGAAAGCCCAGTTAATCATTTACTACCTGCTCCCAGGTGATGATGTTATCTCACTTTTCTCACTGTTTTGCCATAAAATCTACTGAATGGATATGCCTGATGCAAGACTGATCCAGCCAACCATTTAATGAGTAACAATTAAAAAGCACAAGATCAATAGCTGTGTGTATCCAATCCATCCCTCTCCTGCATGGAAATGAATAAACCCAATCAAAAGGAAACCTCAGCTGCAGTCACTTGGTTCTCTTTGGGACCCAGTGAAGCAGTCAACAGCGACTCACCACTGATTAATCCTTCAAAACAATTATCAACAACAGTTTGGGAAGAGCTGAACAGGTAGGAAATATAAATTGCTTACGGGAGTTTTGGACCTTTCAGAGTTGTCTGCTGTTACCTGTCTTCCAGCACTTAAGAGATCCAAATCATAACAGTAGAGACAATACATGATGCATTTGTCTTGCTACTTATTTTCTACAATTAACACAGTGATATGTTACCACTGCCGACGGACCCTCTAAGGATGGAAAAACCCATAGACACAGCCAATTGTTTGGCCCATGTATCTAAGGAACATCACTGTGATTTGTATGTTTCCTTTTATTGGAAAAGCACCTGCTGAATACACACTACAAAGACATAATGCATATTTACTTACTCCTCAAACAAATTAATAGTAAGCACTTTACCAGGCCTTTTAGGTCTTGGCTGGCTCTCCTTCAAGATAAATTGATGTATATTAGCACAGGCTTGCTGAGTTTTCCAAACAAGAGGGAAAATTTCTCATTTGTCACCAAAGCTCCCTCTTAAGTGCTCACACCAGCTTCTGACTCAAATGGCAAGTGCAGGTAATTGCTCACAGATCTTCACCTGTCCCCAGCGTTTGTCACGCCCCAGGTTTTTTTAGGAACTCAAAGCAAAGATGCCTCAAGCAGAGAGAATTAAAGGAGTCATGTGGGAGCATGTGCTGAACACCAGAAATCAGTCTGAAGGAAAAACACCAGCAGTCAGAAGAAACACTGACCGCTAAGAGACCTGTGGCAAATGAAACAAGGAGAGGAAAATTTGACCAAGGCATAATAAACCATGCAAAGCAGAGAAAAAAAGGTGCAGGGAAAAGTGGTATTTCAGAGGATTTGACTTGAAGAGATACAGAAGCACTGTTTAGCAATGGAAGATAAAGGTTTGCATATTCTTCTTGTGTTTAATGTGTAACATTTGATTACTTCTAAAAATCATATTCAATATTTGACTCAATTAAAAACTTTAATCCCTATCCTCTTCCAAAATGTGGTTTAGGGTATGGTTGATGGGAGCTGCCAGCAAGCTAAGTGGCTACATAACTTGACTATTTCCCTTGAAGTCAGCAAGTACCAGCATTTTAAAATGCCAAATTTTTGCCACGTGACAATATAAAAAAGGTAGCTCTACTACAATTGCTTGATGTAAACCTTTCATGTTGATGGATGTTCTCCAAGTTTGCATAAAATGCTATGCACATGAGAACTACTGAAAACACAGAACAGGTCTCTACTGACTGAGGAAATGTCTGCAGTTGAATGATTTTAATTATATGTATAATTAATTATGTGTATTAATACATAATAATACAGACACTGCATAGGAATGAAAAGGAGACACCCCCCATCTTACTTACTTACTTACACTTCATGATACTAGTCTAATCTATTACTATTACATGCCTCAAGTTCAACCCATTTCTCACACTTCAACTGTGATTCTTAGGAAATGTTTTAAAAAGAAGCTTGAGCAGTGCAGATTTACCACATGTGATATTTTCCTGTGTCAAATTTGAGTTCCTTTTTTACATGCTACCAACAGGAAGCAGATCTAAACCCATAAATTTAATGATATATCTCATTGCAAGGGTCTATAGCTTGGCTGAGGAAGTTTTGTTAGAATTACACCATTCAATTAACCCTGATTATTGGAAAAAGGAAGGGGAGTAGAGCTTGAGAAGCAGTGGAGCAATAGTGACAGAGAAGCAACCAGGTACAGATATTTACACCCTGAAGTCAATATTGCCTTCTCTGGGTTGCTCAGAGCACAACCACAGATGCAGGGAGGCCTCTGGGTCCCTTTTGCTGCTGTTCTGGGTCAGAGAATGGCAAAGCTCTCTGTGAGAGCCATAAACAACATCAGGGGAAACGGAGTGAGGGTGTCCACAGCAGTAATGCCACCATCCTCCTTCCCCATCAAAGTGGGATCTGCTCTACTCCATTACATAAAACATATTTCTAATCATTTAGAAATACACAAAAGTTTGGCTTCAACAAGCAGAACTTCTGATACTTCATCTTGTATTTTCTACTCTGTTCTAATATCATGTAATATCAAGAAAATCATTACATTAGAAAATACATGTTCACGTTTTTTGCTCTGAATTGATTCTCTTCAGTAATTTCTAATATGATGCTTCAAAGATGAAATGAGCCATATTAAATAGCTCTACGTGTCTAGTATAGACAAGATGTTTCCAGATGCTCAGATAAACAAACTTAGCTCCATGCACTCACAATTGGCACAAGTGCTGGATCTTCCTCTGAAGCTCAGAAATTTTTGTCTGAGGAAAAAAAAAAAATGAACTTTTCCAAGAACTCAAACTTGCTAACAGAAGTTAGACTTGTTTTTGCTGATGAAGGCTGGGGCATTATTTTGCTGTTGTCCCACCCTGACCTCACATTTTCTTCTGTTCCCAAACATATCAATGCCCAAGCACGATACGTACAAAAAACAACTGCAACTATTAATTCCCTACTATAACTATACAGTACAGCAGAAAAAAATATTCATTTCAAAATCCATCAATTATGCTATTTTATATACATATTTATTTGGTAAATGGATGATGAAAGTCCACGCTCATTCCATTTGCTTCTTGTGCTAATTTTGAAGGTATTTTCCCAGCATGATCAGAAAGTACCCAGTGCAGAAGAATCGTTCTGGACTTGGCACTGTGAAAAATTCATTAGCAACAACACATTAGTTAAGTCAGAAAGCTTTAAAAAGGTTTCCAAAATACTGTAATGCTTCACAAACTCTAACGTGCACTTTCAATCAACTTCTTAATTCACATACAGGCTTAAGACTAAAAACACACCTGTATGGAAATCCCTAAAATAAATGCACCACCTCGGAAAAGAATAAAAAAACAAACAAAAAAAACCACTACAAAACCAGAAGATATTGGTTGCATTGTGTGAGAGACAGCTCACATTTTATTTGCTTTTATACTTGGTCTAATCATGAAGCTCAGGGTCTTCAGGGTGATATCTGTGACTCCTATTAAAGCACAAGTTTCAACATTTATCTGCATCCTCACACATCCCTCAAGTTCCACATTATCCATCTTGCTGTAAACATACAAGCAGATCTAGCCTGAAAAAAGTAGGATGATATAAGCTCCTTTTGGAAATCTCATATTAAACATCTTTAAAGGGAGGTCAGCACCAACATCTCACATTGCTTTCCATTGGCAAAGAGAATAAAATTCCAGTCATCCTACCCTCCTCAGTCCTCAGTGACCAAGTAAAGCTAGTGAATACATGACAGCACTTAGACACAGATCTGGGAATGTCTATTTCCTTGTAATTCATTAACAGAGGGATTTCTCTCTTGTCCCAGAATTTTGTTTTTCACTTCGCAAAAGCTGGTGGTTTTTGTTTTTTGGGGTTTTTTTGTTGTTTTTTCTTTTTTTTTTTGGGGGGGGGGTTTGTTTATTTTGGGTTTTTTTTTGTTTGTTTGGGGTTTTTGTTTGTTGCTGTTTTTCTTTTTTTGTTTTCTTTTTTTTTCTAGGTTGAGGTTTTTTAGCTTGTTCTGTTGGGGGTTTTTTTGGGTTGCATGTTTTTCAGCGTGTTTTCAGGGGTGTTTTGTTTGGTTTTGCCCTCAAATTTTTCAACATTTTAAATTATTTCTTTCTACACAACAACGTTTGTGAGCACCTGTTTCAAACACGGTTTCTGAAATTTTTTGCATTTTTACCAACCAACAGTGAGTGGCAGCTTGGATGAAATCTGTTTCCAAGCTGGGTGTAATAGTTGACTCCTCAAATTGAAATCAGCAAGTACAGCTAAAATATACAAGCCAATTACTTTTAGGCAAGTTATCAAGTAAATGTAGAAATAAAATCAAATGAGATAACCTACTGCATCCTAATTACTAGCAATATTCTCTCTTGCTTACAAGAATCTAAATATTCATTAATTCTGAGCAATTAACAATAATGAAATGAAAGCCTGTGATGCTGCAGTTTGGAATTAGGTAAGCCAGAGCTCAGTAGAAGATGCATGAATTAACTTCTTCACATTTTCTATCAAGAGCCCTTCAGGAGCACCGTGGTGACAAAATTATTTACTGTAAACGCCTACGGATCAGGGTGGGGAAGTCTGAAGAAGCTGCTAAAGCACACGTTTATTGGAGACACAGGGGGTGACAACACCTTTTACATCTCAGCGCTCCATGGAGCTGTGTGTTCAAGTCAAAACACAAATACTCAACTCTCCATCCCAAGCATGCTCATGGTTGCTCATGCAGCACCATGACACAACAGCTGTGTAGCTCTATCCCCAAAAAAAAAACCAACAGAAAAAAAGTAAATTACCCAGGAATCATTTGCTTATATACTCTATTTAAGCCAAACAAGCCTCTGGATCTTACTTGCATAAATTCCTCATTACTTGGGTCTGTTTGAACTGTAAAGTATTATCACTCCTTCCAAATGATCAGTAAATGCAAATACAGCCTAGAAAGAAGATTCTGCAGTTTCAAAAGGAGGTGTAAACCAATCTTTGATAAACATATGCTATTCAGTGATGAGTAACAGATTCTGATACATCAGGATCATAGATCTTGGCATCTTGTATTGCATAAAGCCACAGAATAAGAAAACCAGAACCAAAACATGGTGCATGGTCTAGTCTTTCCTCAACCTGCCTGCTACAAAGAAATTTTGTGTACCTTTGAGCAGCTTTCCCAATAAGTTAATAAATCATCATAAAAAGATCTTCAATTTGTTATTGCTATATGATCTAAATTAATGTGACTTAGGTATGTAACAATCCAATTTTACCCCTACGACGATCTCCCCTGCAAGAGAACTGTTTTTTCTGGTGCTGATATTAAGCACACAACAATGTTAAAAATGTTAAGCTTCTAAATTTCTGCTGAAAATGTATTGGAACTACTTAATGTAACTTAGTGCTACTAATAAGAGAACAAATGAGAAATCCCCAAGGAGACGTCAAGGAATAATTTCAAACCTTGAACACAGAGAATAACCAATTTCATTTCCTAATCATCAGAGGTACCTCTACGTCTACACAAAGACTTATTATGTTATATTCAACTTGAAGGTTAACTAGAAAGTAGGTTACTAAGGGCAAAAGGTTCTGGAGGTATAATTTTTCTCTTAGCTTGCAGTGATTTGAGATGATCCATGGTACAGCTTAATCAAGAAACGTTGCAAATGGGGAAAATATTCTTTACAAGTTCTGTGGATAGGCCACCCCTCTGATTCAGGCCATTCTTACAGATATAGCAAGATGTCACATTCATCAAGTTTATCGCTTAGTAAATGTTCTAAACCATTGAATCAGATGCCCCTTCGTGATCTTCATTTTCTGAAACTCCTAATGAAGATTTAGGTAATACCCTTCTGGTTCCATTTTACTACAGCTCCTCCACAACCACGGGCTTTTGCTTACTGAGCCTGACGCTTGGTGGCTTCTTCCAGGCAACACACAAAAGCTTGAGTAGCCAGAGTTTGATTTGTCTCTTCTAGTTCCACATTCACAAGAGAAAATACCTAAGTTTGACACTTTGCTTCTCTGGACATTTTACTGCCTTTGTGTCTAATCATTTTCTGGGTCAGGTCTTTTTATAATTTGAAAGTATAAAACATGTGCATGTCTGAGCTGACTCTTTGCCACCCTGTATAAATATCACAGAGGGAAGTACTATCCTGCATTTTCCTTTCAAATTAGACTTTTGCAATGAGTTTAAAGTTAAAAAATACACAACAACTACTCCAGGACAGACAGTTGAAATGTTACAATTTATGCTATATCAAGGTACTTTAGAAATTAATTTGTTGAATTAATTATTGATTACTTTGAAGCATAAAAACTAAGTTAGTCCTTAAGTTATTTACTACACTATTCTTCTGGAATCTTGCTTCAGAGCTCCAGCCAAGATAAGTTAGAAAATTTAGGTTATTTCAATTACAAAAATTGGAATTAAGTACTGGCTAAAATGCCAATAACACAACGAGCCAAGCTCATGCTTTAGTGCAAGTTAAAATTCACCCATAAAAGCAAAAGCTTTAAATTAAGGCACCCCCCTCCCTCTTGCCCCACTCATTACACTGGCATACAGAAGCCACCAAACCAACTTTGAAACACATTAGAAGCAGCCCCTGAAGTCACCAGCTTCTGTGTAAATTTTCCACCCTTTGGTGTGTGATGGGTTGGTCCGCTGGGTAGCACAGAGCCCCAGATGGCCAGCTGCCAAAAGGGTTAAACAGATAATGGATGTTCTTCATCCAGAAACCTTCTAAGTCACAGACAAAAATGAAAACCAAACTAAACTAAGTTTTCTCTGCAGGGATTTTCTTTTCCTTGGTTCCTGCCTATCCATATATCTGAACCAAAACCCTTTTACCTCAGGGCAATGCATCATTGAAACAAGAACATCTTGTGGTTTGAAACTGCTCCAGAGGAGCCTGATTGGCTCAAACCTTTCAGAGCCACGAATTTTGAAGCCCACAACACCAGAGGTTTACGTCAGTTTGAAAGCTCAGCTTAGAGAGGTCTGTTTCAGTCCTGGGGGCTACTACTCTATCCTGGGAAATCTTGGAAGTTGAGGTAGTACCTGAAACTGGCAGAATAGTTCTATGTTCTCCCTCTGCCCTTCCCTTCCCTTGTGTTTTTTAAGATGATTATCCATACATTTCTCTATTCCTATGCAGTGGAAAATGCCAGCTTCCTGTGGAAAAGTTAGGTTAATATTGAATCACTGAAAAATTCCATATGAATTGGACATGGGTGCTGTGAAGGAGCAATTCATCTGGCCTAAAACCCCATCTCTGACCTCCAGTGGTGCTCCACCAAGGGCAATTTCCAACTGGCTGCACCAAACACCAAGGAGGAAGCAGTGGTCACTGTTCAGCACTACAGGACTGCACAAGAACAAGGGAAATGGAAACGGAATGGAAAAAAACCTAACTGCACAAGAAATAAACAAAAAGAAACATATTTGTATCGTGCTTCTCTTTGCTTTACTGATCCCTGCTCACCATCAGCTTTTTCCTGAGTATCAGTCAGAATCATACAGCGCAAGCTTGAACAGTTCAGGGTTTTCATCTCTGGGTTCCTTTAGTTTCTTTTGTCCCTGGAACAGGGAAGGCACAAAAGCCAATCTTCAGGTCCCTTAACAAGGACCAAGGACTCATTCCACTGATGGAGTAACTGCAGTCACCACTATTTTCATCTGTATTGATTTCTTTCCAAAACCCTTTTAAAACTGTATCACCTCTTAGTGCACAGACCCAGCAACATTTTCCAGAAACCAGCGTGAAATTGCAGAATGTATCCAAGACCATATTAAAGGAGCAGTTCAAGTTAAAAGTGCTGTCATGACTCTTTTATAATTATGAAATTATGCTTAAATGGAATTTCAGATTACCTTTATCCAACTAATCCTCAGTTGCATTTAAACTCTTTTCTCATTATTGATTTTTTTCTCTTTTTTTTGACTGGGGGGCTTTTGTGGGTTTGGGGGTTTTTTTGTTTATTTTACTGAGTGATTTTTGGTCTTTTTTGGAGTTTCTCTGTTGGTTTGTTTGTTTTTATTGATTTGGGTATTTTTGTTTTCTTTCTTTCTAGGGTTTTTTGTTGTTGTTCTTTTTATTTTTTAATTTTATTTTGGTGTTTTGTTTCCTTTCTTTGGTTTTTTTTTGCATTATTTTTTTGTTTTGGGGGAGTTTTTTTTTCTTTTTGGTTTTTGGGGTTTTTTTCAGAGGGTTTTTTGGTTGTGGGTTTTTTTGTTGTTTTGGGGGACTCTGGGGAGGCTATGGTTAGTTTGGTTTTTTCCTTTTGGGTTTATTTTTGGGGTTTTTTTGGTTGTTGTTATTTATGTTTCCAGAGTTCTTTGTATGGGGTTTTTAGGGTTTTGTGTTTGTCTGTTCTGTTTGCTTTTCTTGCTTTTGTTTTGAGGTTTTGTTGGTTTTTTGGGAGGTTTTTTTGGATTGTTTTTTCAGAGGGTGGTTGGGTTTTTTGGGGGTTTTTTTACAATTCCTTAATAAGCCATTAACAAAAACCGGGATCATGAATATTATAGTAAAACTCTTGTCCTGTGTTCACAGGTTTAAGACCAAAGTGATTCTAGTCAAATTACCAGTGATTAAAATTCAAAGCTTAAGCTTCTACCAACACTAGTATGAGAAAACTAAGTATATATGTTATAGATATATAACATATATAACATATATACATATACATAACATATATAACATATATATGTAACATGGATATAAGTATATATGTTTGTATATAAAAATAATCAACACCTAAATCATATAACCATCAAAAAAACTGATATCACTTTGAATATTGAGTTTCCTTTTACCTGTAAAGCAATAGTTAATGGGTTTAATTACTTGGCCTTTCTTAAAGCCAGCCTGTTTTAACATTATTTAAGGATGGACTATCTCATGCTTCAACCTAGCACTGATCTTGAGAACCCTCAAAAAAGTCATATTATTTACTGCATATACTGCATAAAAGTCATATTCTTTACTTATTTCTAAGTGGTGGACAGATAGTTTCTACTTCTTCTTTACAAACCTAATTATTGAAGAAATACTAGATTCACAAATGGCTTAGGAGCACAAGATTTTGCTTTTATCCCCCAGAAGAAACATCATGTTTTCCTCTTGTCTAAGTTTCACAGCCAAAATGAAATCTAGAATTAAGGCACAATATTGTAATGGAGTTGCAAGTCATGTCACACACACAGTGTTGCTCTGGGCTTTGGTACCAAAGGGACGTTTGTGCATTCATCACACAATGTACAGAACACTTTTAGCCAACAGTCAGCCCACCTTTAGGTCAGCACCAGTTTTCTAGAATTGTTCACTACTGCAGAGTTGCAGACATTCGTACAGTGCTTCCATATAAAGTAACAGGGATCACCACAATCCCAGCACAGAATTCATTTCTTAGTCAGTAAAACTGGCTAACACTTCTCTAGAAATAGATGTTTCTAGTGGTTTTTGCTATAGTCATCAAAAACAAAACAATTTATATAAAACATAAGGAAATAGCAAAAAAACCCACAACAACCCCAAAAATACCCCAGACACGTCCTCAGGCACAATATATATATATATATATATATATAAAAGAAAACCTGCCTAATCAGTAAATCAAAATCCAAAATATACCAAAAGAGCCTGTATTTACATATTCACCACATCTTTCTCATCTTCATCCTATCTCCTCCAAAAGCCTAGGGATAAGAGCTGGTGGAAGGAGTGATGCCCACAAGGTTTCCTCTAAAATGCATTTCTCCTGCATTTTTGCTCATGTATTGTATTTGTTGCTTGTGTACATATATAAAAGTTCCCAGCTCATTTCCATGATCACTGTAAAATCTAGCCCATGCGCTACACTCCAATGAAGTATCAAGTTCACAAAAAGGCAAAGAAAAATGGCAATGTGTGACATGGATGTATCTGTACCTATATGAATGCCAGTCCTTCCCACTGATCTGCAAACACACAGTACAGGAGCAGTTTTTCTTCCTTATTTATGGCTGGATGTCTAAAAATTGCCATGGTAATCCTTAAACCCTACAAAAGCATCAGCCTGGATGTTTATGTTGCAGAAAGCTTTCCATTATGTGCAATGTGTATTACTTAAAATCCCTGCATACCTAATACCTGTCCCAAAATCAGACCTGCTAAAGTAATTGCAAAATATGCTGCAGCAAAACAATGTATTTCAGAACTACAGTGTATATTGTCTCATTTTCCTCACACAGAAAAAATAGATGAGAAGTAACAATCTAATCTTGATGACGAGAGTGATTGGTTCAAAAATATTAGCAATAAAAAGTTAACAGCAGCAGCTCCCCACGGCTGAATTCTTTCTCTAGTGACAAGAGCACCACCTATAGACCTACAGAGTCATCCTTTCATCGTGTTTGACCTTAAAACACAGTTTAGCTTCCAGTCTTGAATAAGTGTAAGAAGTTTCAGCTGTCACCAGGTATTTCTTAAGAGCAGTGTAGCAATTTTAAAGAATTTTTATCAGTTAAAAGCACAGTCCTATTTCCTTAAAAACAGTCACATTTTCAGAGTATGAGCTCTAGCAAAAAACTGTGATAAAGATTAGGACATCTGGCTTGAAAGTGACTTCCCACATCACTGCCTTTTAGTGGCAGTCCTTAAAAGTTTAGGATGGTCCTGAAAAGCTAAACACACACAGAGAGAGGTTAATGTACAGTGGGCCAAAGTTACCTGGGTGAGTGGGTGAGGAAGCAGTAAAAAGGCTGGCTGCTGCTCAGTGGGTTGTTACACCCCTGCACTCTGTTTTGGCAGCTTCAGGCACCCTCAAGATGCAGAGTAAGTCCTTTACTGCCAAGGCCTCTCATCCTTTTCACCAGTCACCGAGGCTGCACTGCTCACACAAAAGGCTCAGTCCCGAGGGACTTGTCAAGATCACGCCAGCCCTGGCCTGATTATAAATACACTGGTAGCTAATAACACTTCAACTTGACAGGATGTTAAAAATGTGCTGCTAATACGAGAGAATCGAGTCACTACAAGCCTTAAAGTGCCAGTCTTTTCACTTTATAAAAGCAAGAATAGAATTTTCTATTTCTACAGTATATATAAAGATACCATGTGGCTTTAAAAGGTAATTTAGATTAAGAAGAATGGCAAAAAATAAATCAAGCAAATTGGTTTTCCAATAATCTAGAGTGTGGGCACACATTAATATATTGACTTATTCCTAATCACTGCAGCAACTTCCCACTTTGGAAAGAGCTAAAACTAGACCAGAACAGAGCACTCTTCAGAAAAACTATTCTCTGTGTTTTTCTCTTAAAAACCTGATCTTGAAAGAGTTAACTTACAAGTGGCATTAGGCCTAGGCAAGCTACAATTTCATTTTGTGCCTGTTTGCAGGACTGTGTAACATAATACACTCTACATTTGCATTCAAACCATCTAACATAGCATGAAGTTCGCCCTTCTCAGCTGCATGTCATGATGGGATACAAGGGGAAAAGCTCTTGGATCATCTTTTTCCTGTCAAAATAGTGTGATATTAACATCAAAAAAAGCCTGATTCTTTGCTTAGCTAGTAAAAAGAAACATGGAAAATTCTCTAGTGTTTTTCTTGATTTGAAAGCAAAAATAATAAAAAAAAACCAACTGGATTAGCTCAATTTTTTCTCTTCAGTCATGTAAGTCACCTCATTAAGAACAATCAGACTCCTTATGTGCAAGTTTTAGGCAAAGAGATTTGGAAAGCTACAGCAATTAGTGCTGCAGTTACTGGGTTCTTCTCCGAAGCGATGTACAACATATAAGGGGTTTAGCAGTCAGACTTACAGCACTGTAAACCAGCTTCCCTGGTTTATCCCACTGGGGCTAACAGGTTCTGTTCTGTGTACTCTGAATGAAGTCCTTTAAATCATCAGTGCTCATTCACTGCTGTTCAAGACTGCGCATGACCAAAACAAGGATCTATACTTTGCTACAAAGCTCTCCTTAGAAACCTGAGCTCAAGAATCAATTGGAAAATAAGGCCAAGGAAACCTAGGGAAACTGGCTGGATGCTAAAGGACAGAACAGTCATATTTAATAGTATAGCAAGTTCAGCCTGCTACTGGGAAATCATAAGGAACACTTAAATAATAAAAAATAATTTTCATTTTCACACAAATACTCAGTGCTTCAGCCAGAAATCAATCAAGATCAGGACTGTCTTTCACCCATAAGCACCTCAAGATGCTTCAGAAAATGCACAGGTGTTGAATCTTGGTCACTGCTGAAGAGTTCAAAGACAATGATGACCCCAGAGAGTGGAAACTGCAGAAAAGCAGACCAAACAGAGAATTGTCATACATGCAATTGTGCATGACCTTATGACTTTGTTGAAGACAGAAGGCTTCAGACATTTTAAGCAGAACAGAGGAACACCAAACAAAGATCTCTTGGCCTAAATGACAGTATCAACACGCCGGGAAGATGTCCAGATTGCTAAGTCAAAAGTAATTCTGAAAAGAAATTGTAAATTAGTTTTTCAGATACTTTTTGCAAAGATCCCACACCTTCTGAGAAAGGGAGTTATCAAGTGGCACATTTTTAAATGGAGCAGTGACCTCTCAGGTGTGCAAAGACTCTTCATTGCACTGCAGCTATGGGCTTATCCAGTAGAAACCAGCAAAGTTGAAAAACAGGAAGCTGAATTGCAGCTGACATAGATAAAATGACTGGTTTGGAAAGTCACCCTTGCAGCAGCAATCCCACCAGGGACGAGCAGGAAAGCAGGAATTTGCCCAAGGTAGAGCTCTGGAGTTATGAAATGATGGGATTCTGACTGGGAGTATCAATCACATGAAGCAGGGTAAAGGGATGTCACAGGGATGGGTTTGCAGAAAGAATTTCAAAGACCCACAGATGGCCTGAGGCTGAAATGCCAGGCAAGGTGCTGTCAAGGAGCCACAATTCCTACATGGAATAGTTGTAGGATTCCTCACAGCTTGAATCAAGCTGTTGCTGCACTCATGTGCCCTGTGAAAATTCAGGCAATTCAAGCCATTCTCTTATACTGCTGTATTAGACTTTCAACTGATGCAATAGAATTTATTATTTAACAGCAACTTAACTTTGCAGTCTCTTTTATTAACTTAAGGACATTATGATACTACTAAATTTAACTACTGAGGAATTCACAATGAGAGGCCACAGGAGAACGCATTGAGATTGCAGTTGTAAGAAAACACCAGTCTTCTGATTTGTTTACATTAATTAGCAATAAACTTTTAATAAATCTATACAATCAACATTAAATTTGTGAAAATAACTGGCAGAGAGGAGGACTCCCTAATGAGAGCTCAATAGAGACTAAAAGCAAATGTCTAATAGGTCTAGAGCCTCCTACAACCAGAAAAAAATCAGGGTGGAAGATTTTAGTTACCTTCTTTTTTACAAGGCAGACATTTCTGACAGCTGAAGTTACCACGAGAGGCAAACTCTCACACTCTCATATTTAGTTCTACCCCATCCCATTTATACTGGGAATTGTTTCCAAAACTCTTAGAAGTAAATACCATTTTTCTAGCCTAAGCAGGAGAAACACTTTTCTTCCCTAAGTCAGGCTCACACTGAGGACAGCTATTAGATTTCCTTTTGATGGATTTCTCTCATGTATTTAATCCACCAAGGGTTAGTAGGCTAGATGCAGGAAGTATATTTGACAACAACTGAGTTGTGATTATCTCAATCATGACTTTCTGCTTTTGCCTGCTCAGGCAGCAAACAGAAATATATTGAATCTGGACCACTGCACAGCAGGCCCCTGGAAATCCCTGCAAGACGTGTGTGCACTTACATTCATCAGGATTTAAAAAAAAAAAAGATGAAATGTCTCTTTAATACAATGTCATGGACATGGTGTGATTTTTGGCATGGAAGGAAATAAATTTCCAGCAGTATCAGAAACCAGGAGGAGCACACAACTCAATGTCACTTCCAAATCAATCAAAAGCATTTCAAGTTTTCTAGCTGTCAAGGTTTTCCTTTAACACTTGTCAACATACATGTACATAAAATATAGAGAGCATTTTTTTCTTTTTTCATTCATTAGCATATTTTATAGATATATTTCTTTATATTCTATCTATAGGTCAAGATATATATATAGAGAGAGAGAGAGAGATATAGATATATAGATATACACACATATATATGACAGCTTTGCACTTGAGGGACACCATGACTCTGGATTATGTAAAATTATACTTCAATGCTGATAAAACATCCCCTATTCTTGCTCAGTCCTAAATAGCCATGTTCAGGATCTAGTAGTTTTAGCTAGAAACAGAAGCTGCTGTTTGGAATTTTGTCTTAGTTTCACATTAGAAGTAGGCACAAATCTGAACACAGATGAAGCAAAAGAGGGGAAACAAAAATATAGCAGGAAAATTAACAATTCCTGTTACTAAACATGCTGCAATTATTTCACAAAGTTTTGTACTTCCCTAAATCAGATTTGGCTTGGTGTATTTTGAGTGCTCTCATGTTTCAACTCTGCTTTCACCAGGATTCCTTGCAAAGCAGAGTATTGCTTGAGTTGTTACTAGATTAATTTGGCCTAGTTTAGTATTGGAAATTAATTCTCTTCAGAAGTCTATCCAGAATGACAACTCAAGGTGATCTTGAGCTTAAGAAAAGAATCCAACCGTCCCACAGGCCTTTTGGCAAAGTTCCTAAGCTTTTCTTACCCAAGTGTTAAAATTTTGGACAGACATAGCATCATTATAAGACAGTTATAACAAAAGGTGCCATAATACAATTTGGAACAAAACAAAAGTTACACCAAAAAAAAAAATCAATTTTACACTAGGCTAGCCAGGACATTTCACAAAGAATTCCTATGTATCACAACTCAGAATGCCATAAAATTGAAGGAGAATTAAAGAATGTCTCGGTGCTTCAAGTAACAAAAAAGCAGGTTTAAAATTATATTTGTCAGGCAAAGTAATCAGGAGTGGAATATGAAACACATAAAGGCTATAAGAGCAGAATTAATTTACAATTTAAAGCAGGTATTTCCATCTTTGATGGCATAAACAAGTAACTAGTTAGCAATTTTTGTTCAAATCAAGTAAAAAAAGAGGGGGTTTTAAGCTTGATTTAAATCAGAAAAAAAAGCTCAAAAATAGGTGAAGTATTTCTTGAAGCTTGAAAACTTAATTATTCTGAAACAGATTCAGGCTTTGGATCCTAAGGAGAGGTTTCACAGGGTTTGCTTTTTTTTTTGTTTGGTGTCAGGGTGTTTATTAGTTGTTTCTCTAAATGTTTGGAATTTTTTTTTAAATGAAGTCAGTTCAGAAGACTGAGATGACATGCAAGTGCCAGCCACAAGACACAAAGTTGTGTTCAACCTCATTTTGAAATTCCATTCATTTAAACTTTACCATTTTGGGTCTGTTTCTCATAATTTTGAACGTGTGAACAGTAAAACCACATAAAAACAACAAAAGGGGGTTTGTTTATTATGACTACTTCAGCTGAAACCATTTAAAATTAAACCTCTGGCTTAAAGAGTATTTGCAAACCAAGAAAATCATCTGGCAGAACTGAGCTGTAAAACACAATAGTGGCTGAAGCGATTATTAAAAGAAAGAGCTGTACCAAAGCATCTTATCTATGGCTGCAGAATAACTGCTTATCCAAACCAGGTATTTTCCTCCTAATACTTGTAGACATCGTACAAAGGATGGGAGTAAATGAAGAAAAGCACTGAATCCAGGCAAACTGACATTGGCATGAAGAACAGATAAATGCACCACTACCAATCCCAGCCCGCTTCCAGCTCTCTGATATAAAGCACAGAGAAAGTCACTGCTCTAACTAAAAAAACCAAAAAACCAAAAAGGAATGGATTTTAATTTTAGCTAAATACTTTCCTGTGCAGTTCCTATGTGACTGTCCATCTCCACTAGAGATTACTCACTGGCAACAAATCATAAATTCACTTCTATTTCTTTTTTGTTTTTAATCTAACATCTTCAGCCAGATTGTCATATTCAGCTTTCCCCCTGCTGCTGTCAATCTGAGGGAGCTGAGGATGTTCTCCAAGTAAAAAGCTTATTGAATACCTCAACATAAAAATGTGTAACATCACACCTGTCCAGCACCATAGTGCATAAACACAGCATAGCACAAGTACAATGTCAAATAATGCCTGCACTCAGGCCAAGTGTTACCAGCAGAGAGATGCTTCTGGCTCAATAAAAATGGAGTATTTTCTAGTTATGTAGAGAGCATGGACATACATTTATTATTAGACAAGAGCTGTTTGTCTTTTAAACAATTCTAAACAAGTTTACTTATCAAAACAAGTATGATCCTAAAGGGTGCATGATGGCCATTTACCCTTCAGCTTTGTATCCATTAATCTCCAACTAAATTTATGCATTTTAAACTGTCCTTTATATCCATCATAACTGTGGGTTCTGAAACAGTAAGACTTTAATGCACTAAGCTTGAAGTACAAAAATAAGGCATCTGTTTAAAAAAAATAGGATTAACTTATAACATCTATAATTAGGGCATAAGGTAATCTCAAGCTGTTACCTTTTTTTTGAGCTAAAAACATTGCATACAATACATTACCCTAATAACAGCAAGAGAAGGCACACAGAAAAACAAGGTAAGATGATGGCTTGCAAATGCATAAAAAATGACAAAAAATGAGATATGAAATTCTACAATTCAGTTCAATTGATGTAACTGTCCTCATCATCCTTTCTGCTGCCAGCTAGGAAAATGTCCAGAGCATGTGTTTAAGCAGCAGGCACTAAAGCCTGTGTGCATGTTTGACCAGTCCTGGCAACGTGCACAAACCCAGGCTGCACTCACAGGTGAGACATAAATCCTCTTTCCTCCTGAGATACATCTGAAAAAACATTTCCTGCCCTAGGAACAGAAGGAATGCACACGGGAGGCACAGAACACAGAATTTACATGGGCAGCATTGCTTCACCCTCCTGACTCCTCCTTGCTAGGAGTGATTTCTCATCTGGCTGCCAGGATGAGCTGCATGCCAGGGAAAGACAGGTCTTACAGGGGGAAACTTGACTGGCTTAAAAAGTTCTGCCTTAAACACTCAGACTTGTTTCAGGGACAGAAACTTGACTGTAAGTCCAGGTAATTCTCATCTCCATCCTTCAGATACAAGAGGAAAGACTAAAACTCACTAGTTTATTCTATATTTGTTGAGTTTTTGTTGTGATGGTCAGATTTAGGAAAAGGAAGCTTCTTGGGCAACAAAAGAACTGATGGAAAGAGCAGTATTTGCCTTGCAGGGAACAGAATACTCTGGTTCACAAAGGGTAAAAACCTGTTTCTGGGAACTTTGTAAAGGATAGAATGAAGCTGACACAAGCTGGTGGCCATAAGTCCTTTGTGAGACACTGCCTCTGCATTGTAAAAGCTGTACAGAGACACTGCCACTCACACCTCAGGGCAGCGTTGGCTTCTTCATTTAGGTCAGCAGGAAATGGAAATTCTCTGGAAATTTGAAAATTATCACCAACTCCTGAATTTTTGTGCAAAATCCCAGTGTGTAACATCCAGGTATTTTGCAAACCCATCTGGTTGCAAACCTCAGCTTCCAACAAACAAAAATGCAGCTCAGCTATGAGGGTTTTGGTTTTTTTTCTGTAGCATCTTTATAACACAATAGGTAATTAAAAACTAGTTATGTTGCCTAGTGTTACAAAATGGATTTCAACTACACGCAGTAACTGCTCTAGACTTTGGTGTTGTTTTTAAAAGAAAAAAAAGGTCCAATACATAAAACATGGCCCAAAAAAACCCTTGCAAGGTAGTTTTAATGAATCTTTCATGGTTCAATAAGCTATTGTATTAGGTCATTCTCCTGATGAAGCAATGCTCCAATCTCATTATATTTAGTCAGAAAGAAATAAGCTGCTAGTGTTATTGAATTTCTTATAATTAGTTAAAAAGCAATTTTTTGAAATTTCCTTTGCTCATAGGGTTTGGAAAAAACCCAAAAAGTTGAGACAAGTGATATTGTTCTGTATTTAAGTAAAACACAGTGCTCCACACACATTAACCATTCCCTGCCATCCTACAGCTACAGCTGGGATGTGCTTTTAGCCTCTTTCTACTACATCCTTCCTTCTCCCTCCTGTCATCTCTACTTTTCCAAACAGCAAGCCTGAGCATGAGCTCAAATGGCTGAAAGCTCCAAAAGGAGAAGCACCAGGCAGTCCCCAGAGCTGGTGGTAATTAACAAAAAGTGAATCAGTTGCTTTGTACAGCAGACAAAGAAAAAGCCCATTCAGAATAACCTGCCTCATCACGACATTGTGTTCCCAACAGAAATTAATTTTGTGAGCTGTGGGAGACTGAAACAAACATGTGAGGGCTAAAAAGACCTAATGCCATCATCTCAGCAAGGAGAGAAAGATTGAAAGGTGCTTTCAGAATAACGGTTACAGTCTCTGCGCAGGGACAATGTTTTCCCCCTGTGGTCTTTATGAAAAAAGAGCAGAATAAATAGTGCCACATGTCTTCACAGCTGGAACATCTGTGACTGAGAGGTTGGCACAAATTCATAATCTTACATGACCACATGAATCTAGCTATAATTGACAGACACAACTGTAATGACAAAATCCAATCGATTCTCTCTGGGACCAGACTTTCCCGGGCTTGAAGCACTAAACTGTGTTAAAAGAGCATGAGATTTCTCAAGCATTCACAGAGAAAAATATTCTCACATTTTATAATCTATACGTGATTTTTCACATGAACCCAAAAGCAGCCTGCAGAAGTTGATATAAAGGCATCTGATGAAGGTTGCTAAATACACAGAAACTCATTAAGGGCCTGCTTCAGAAGAGCTGGAGTCTGGAAAAGCCTTTTAA
Source organism: Motacilla alba alba (assembly GCF_015832195.1). Lineage (NCBI taxonomy): Eukaryota > Metazoa > Chordata > Aves > Passeriformes > Motacillidae > Motacilla > Motacilla alba. The sequence goes on along the minus strand of NC_052022.1, from coordinate 31,996,166 downwards.
AAAGACCAAATATGCTTAATCCTACTTCTGGGTAGGAATCTGCTGTGAACACAGCTAGAAATGGGCTCATTGAACTCCATGGAGTTCCCTAAAGCTCTTGTTTCACATGAGATAGAATGTATGGAATTGCAAGTCCTTGTACGTAGGTGATAAAGCAGCATGTCCGCAACAAAATAAAAGCTATTTTATAAAACTACAGCTTCTTATTCAACATGCTGAAGGCACTTAAAAGTTTTACAGTGAAGCATGAACTATATTACTCCAAGTAAACAGCATGAAAATACAACTGGTGGGAGTAAAAGCTCTCACAGATTTTCAAAACCTCCACTCTTCTCCCCACATTTAAGTTTCTCTAGATTCAAGATTATTCTAGTATAAATTCCTAAAGACATGGCTCCATCTTTAAACCAGCCAATGTTTTTTTACTCCCATTAAACTGTGTTTTGCAGAAAAATATTTCCCAATAGAAAACTCCAAAACATTTCACAGACATTTTACAAAAAAAAAGAAAATAATAGGTTTGCTAAGGGATTCACAAGTGTGCCATGCATAAGTACAAACCTCTTTCAGCTGTGATCAAGACATCTTCTGTCTTTATAAATTTGAAAAATTAAAAGTCTTATTTACTGGGTAGAAGTTTTTGGATTTTTTTTAAAGTAAAAAACATGCTAAGACTAGAGGTTTTTTTCCATGGCTTCATTTCTTGCTTTGGGGAGCACTGCCTTTTTAACATGTTTGCACAAGAGATTCACGGACACACTGATAAGACACTCTGAAATACTGCAGAGACAGACAGGGACCCTCCTTCCCTGTGTCCTGGATTCCTATCCCTCATTCACACTCCTGGAAATGCTTTGGATAACAATCAAACATGTATATTTATTTTTAGTACTTGGTAACACCACTGCTAAATTCCACTAAGAAATAAAAGACTTGCAACTGGCTTGGATTTACATCCAAAAGAAACGAAGGCACAACACTGGGAGGGGTGAAAAGCCTCCCACAGCAGCACTCACACTTTGCAATGTCCAAATGAAAGAAGACACAAATATTTCAGGAAGACTGAATGCAGAATGCAAGCACTTGGAGATGGCAGAACTTTCAGCTCACTCACTCACCTATTATTTTTGCCCATGCCCAGTGACCTCCTGACACCATGCCAGTCTTAAAACAGAACTGCTTCTCACAGAATAACCATTCTAGGGAGGCTGTTTTGAATTATTTCACATCCCCTTACTTTCTGAAGGGTCTGTAAAGCAGCACTGGTTGTCTGCTAGACTACAGTCACTGATCTAAATTTTAACTATTATTAATGCAAAAATATTTATGAACCAAATCTATTCCCTTCCATTTCTCTGTCTCTTTCAAACCTGCCAAGAGCTGTATAACTAAGCATGGGAGTGCCCTCCTCCAGGGCACTCTGGGAACTCAGTGGTGATTGCCCCTTCCTCAAACAGGACATTGGAAATTCAGAGTAGGGCAAGAAGTTTAACTCCAGCTGTTGAACAGCTTCCATAAAAGAAAGGGTTAAGTAGACAAGGGCTCTTCAGTGTGGAGAAGAGGCAGCTGAAGGGAAGGTAAAAACCAGACAGCTGTGAGTGCAGGCACTGCACAGAGAAGGTGAATGGAAAGAAATTATTCTTTTATAGAAGAATATGGAAACATCAAACTAAACCAGCAGAATGAAGATTCGTCACAATGTGCAATGGGGACATTTTTCAACAATCTTATGTCCCAGGTGCACAGTTAGGGACTGTGCCAGAGCCAAAAGACTGAACTGGAAATCTCCTTAACTGGATTGAGCACACGCTTGCAGCTTCATTGTGTTCAGAGTCATGCTCACCATAAAGGTAAAATCCCCAGGAAGCCCCACACAGCACACTGTGGAACAAGTACTTTCCTCTTAACTCCTTTTAGTTCCTTTGCAATGACCCAAACAGAAGAATGCCTGCAAAGTGGATTTTTCCAGTATACCTAATCTCTCTATAAATTAAATGTATTCCCAAATATTTTTAACTGCCGGGTTTTAATTCTTTCTTCTACCACTTAAAAAAACCAGTTTCAACAATTTCCTTAAAAATCACTGAAGCAAGGCACTGTTCAAATGAAGGAGAAGCCTGTGCAAGCTGATTTCATCACCACTATAATGACCACTGGTATATATTTATTTATTACTTGTCTCAAATCATGCTAAGCTGGTTACTCTGCTCACTAAGTGTTGGTGCTCTGCACAGACTACGCAAGGGCTACACCAACTGCAAATCCCAGCCCTGATGGAAAAGGGGCTCTGAAAAACTTCTGGTTTTCTTCACAGGGAGTTCCCTTGCCCCCCAAGCCAAGCCCAGCACTATAACTCCGCTGAATGCCTGGCACAGGAATTGCTGGATTATCAGGATGGTCTGACCTCGTTGCATACATGCATCATATTTCCAGGCTGGTACAATTAAATGGGGTTACTTTAGACATTTTCTCCATATTCAAAGTTTGTTCTGCGATTCACATGCATTAGCAGAAGCAGTATCAACTGTTCCCTGCCACTGTAGGGACAGCACATTCCTGCTACTCATTCAGCACACATATCCCAGCCATTACCCAGGGAATGCAGTGATTAGGCAGCTTTCCAGTAAACAGTCCTTAAAACAGTTCATAAAAATTCCATTTAGAAAAAGCTTTGTTTCTTGCTCGACAATTTGATAAGATATTGCAATAACCGCTTAGGGATATATTTCAAATCCACCAAGTGAGTTAAATTCCATTTACACACACGCTATCATTGCTTTTGCAGTTTAAAATACCATAAAGTAGTTCTTGTGTACATACAAGATGCAATTAATTTGGGTGCTGCCTTTTTATAAGCACCCACTTAGAAAATCCTTAAAATGCGCAATGAAAAAGGTGAAAATACCCATAAAACAGCCCACCAAAATGCAGAATCTCAAGTAGAATTCTAGTGGCATGATCTGAACCAGAACTTGTCCTGACCAAAATCTGTTCTTAGTGATGGAGACAACACAGCATCACAGTCTATATATTTTTTTTTGCATTCTACCTGAGGTAATGCCCTTAATTCACAGGTCCCAGCAATAACCAGAAACTGTCCATTTTATAGAAGAAAAGTCCATTTTATACAAGGAAATGAAAGAAATACTACATTTTTGGCACAGTAATTTCTAAACTTAGAGCATCAGTTTGTTATCCACAAATGAAAAACATTTAGCTTGTTTTAACAGCTTTCTATAAAAGTCAAGATTCAATTGCAACATTTATTATCTAAAAGTGTTTTGGTTGAAATAAAAATGAAACTCAAAATTATGATCCTTTTTTATGATAATAGCCGATACTTATTAAGCAATAAACTCTTGCTCTCTCCTATTTTTATTTCCTTAAAGAAGCAAAATACTAAAATTCGATGTAATCTCATGTGTTCAGGCTCCATTTTTTACTTGTTTTGAGAAGAGGCTTTATAACAGCTTCCTTGAGGGCTCTTCAAGAAACTAAATCTTTCTGGTTTAATAGAGTAATAAGGTGTATATGAGGGCATCAAATGAAAAGGAAAATGAGCTGTCCTGATAAAGAACTACTGAAAGCCTTAGCAGAAATTGCATGACAAGCTAAAATAAAAATAATTATTTTGTTCCCTTTGTTTTAACCAAAGTCTTAACATTTAGGACATGTAGGACAAGTCTTAACATTTAGGACACTGCCATTTTAGAGTCAATCTCTTTTATAAGTATATGTAACTAGCCCTAGCAAACCTGGCAAAATTTGGAATGCTCTCAAATGGTCTTTGCTCATGCACTGATCCATCCACACCACACCAGATGAACCTTGTAGTCGTTAATACCTCACATGCTTACATAATGACTGTAATTCAGAACCTTGCAATCCAGTTTCCTAAGAGAAATTAACAAGACAAAATGATTCAACCCTCCCTTTTCTTCTAAGGGTAAATGCAAAGCAGCTCGAAGCTCACTATGGGTTTAAAATTAGATCCAAGAGTTGATAGTCAGCAAGATGATTAGAGTATTTCTTATGTCAAAAGTTAACAGAGTGGATTCGACTTCAAATTCGCAGCTCTAAACATCTAATAAAGTAATTATATTAGATAAATTGCACTTTACACATAGTTACAGCAAACTATTGCATTATTAGGCACCTGTCTGAAAGACTTGGCAGTTTCACAGTGAAACACTATTCCAGCTGATGCATTTGGACCATCACAGTTGGGGTCGGCCACTGGCATAAAACTCCAGATGCAAAAGGCCAGCCATCTTAACCACTTCACTCAACAACAGGTAAGAAGGGACATACATGCATAAACTGAGCTTACCCCTTTTAAACTGACAGAAGTTTTGCATGCTTAAAAAATAAACTAGTTTTTCTGCGACGTCATTCACTTTGAATACTTATGCTTTTCCTTAATTCAAGGTACATGGAGGTACAACTTTCAGAAGCAATGCACAACTTGGCATGTTTTTCTTTACTCTGTTTTCTCAGATTATAATTCTAAAATTCTTTTTGATTTTTATGCCATTTCCCGGGTTTAGTCCTTCAGTGCTGTTAAGTGAAGTGCCCTTCTCTTTTCTGCAGAGCTACGCTAGGCTACAGCAGCTGAAAATCTGTGAATTGCCCAGTAGTTACAAGCTTTTCCCCCTCCTTGTTCATGCTTAGATATTTAAAATGCAGTATTTGGATCCATTCACAATTAATGTCACTGACACATGAATAATAGGTACAAAGCTGGGTCAAGATCCCTCGAGAGGGTTTGACATTTGCTTTGCAAGGACTAGAATACAACTCAGGGTTTCATTTTCTGTTTGGCTGCTTTTAAAAGATAAGACATCTTGAAAATTATACTTTTATTTAGGTTTCTGACTACGGACCTCACAGGCACAGTAAATACAGAGTGGCCTTGTGTTAAACAGCCTAATCCTGCTGAAGTAGCAAAGCATTCTGACAGTCATTCCACAGAACAGACATTTGCAGCACAACAAGGACGGGACCGTGAAAATGCAGCATTAACAATGGCTTCATAGCAAAAAGCAAGCACAACCCAAATCTCACTCTTTCCCTGATAAGATCACACATGATGAGACAGCGAAAGCCAATGTTTTCAACTTGAAACCAATTTTCCTTGAGGTGGGACATCTGCTGATTGCAACAGGTTTCAGTTTAGAACTGAAGGCAGGTTTTTTACACCATTATGATGAGAAAGATTCCATTTGACACCCTACTTTAAAATTAAAATAGCAGGCAAGTGGGATGAATAAAGGTAAAAATTAAAATTTTCAACATCTGCTCACACCTTATTTTCAGATATCCTCCAAAGAGATAGGGGATAGCACCAACAAAAAACATGTTTGTGTCAACGGGATGGACCGTCCCAGCTGGTTGATAGAAAAACTAAAGCACAGATGATGTGAGAGGTTTAGCAACAGAGTGTTTAAAATTCAAGCAGCAGAAGCCCTTCCACCAGAGTTTCACCCAGCTTTAGGAACAGACCTTCTGTTTGCACCATCAATTTCTTTCTTTCCCAGTTGAGCTGCCAAGCAGCAGGTAGCGCAGCATCACTAAAGAAACAGAGCTGTAGCACAAAGCAGCTCAAACCATCAGAAACACCAAACAAAAGGCTGAGCTAGTTTTTTCAGCAGTCTGGTTGTGGCAGTCTGACCTGAAGTTACTCATTGGACCCTCTCTAGGGTCTGAGATGACTTAGGTATATTTGAATATATATAGCAAAATGATAATGCAGCTTCAGAAAGTGAATCACAGAAAACCCGAGCTGGAGCAGTCAGAATTCAGAAGGGACTTTAACCTCAGTCATCACCCTCAGTTATTTGGTTTGCCTCCCTTAACCTTTGTTCCTGGCCTTTTCTTCCAGCACTCTACCAACTGTGATGTAAAACCATGCTAATTAAATAATCCAAATAATCACACGTGCTGTGTATTTCTTTAAAGATGGGATAAAATACATATTATTCCTAAAAACAAGCCCAGAGTAACTAAAATGCAACACTGTTGTAATAAATTATTGCCTACAGCCACAGATGTTCCATGATAGCAGTGAACATGGAAGAGGAAATGTCAACCCAACCTCCTGGTCAGCACCATGAGAACACTTGTTCCAGTGTTCTATTCAACAGCATAGGTCAGTATCCAATAGAGACATCCTGATCACAGACACACCCACAAAAACTGCTTATTGACCAACATTCCACAAAAACATCACAAAGAAAGTTCAAAGCAACCTTATAGGAGAGAAAATGTGGACTTAATAGGGGTTTAGCATTAGTAATCCCATTCTTGAAATAACGCAAACTGATTTTAAAGTGAGGTTAGGTTTTCAAACGTTAACAGCATAAAACTGAACAATGAATTGAATTTACTGTCCGTTCAACATTGCTAATGTAAATTACAGATAACTGTATTGGGTCATCCTTGACTAAATTAAATGCCATCTATCATTATGCCATTACTAAAAGCTTTAAAAAATTCTGTTGTTAAATGCAATCAACTTTAAATTAAGCTATGTGTATTTAGTCAGTGTCCTAAGCAATGACTAGGGATATATATCTTTAGATGGTAGTAGGGATTTATAAGTCCACAACTTCTGATGTAAAATTTAAATAAGTTGGAATTTGAAAAAGCAAATGAAGCTTCACTGCATTTTGCCCACAAAGTTCTTCCTTCCATTTTGATTTACTACTGATCTCCACTCATTAGAACAAAGCTCAAAGTATCAACCCCTTTTGAGACCAACCAGCATTTTCACCCCAATTTAAAAGTCACTGAAGGCAATGAAAATTACTTCTGTCAGCTTCAGTTAGGCCTTCAGCACTCAGCAGCTACAAGGAGTGGGACTGAGAGGGTCTGAATAACTTTGCTAATGCTGAGGATATCACCTGGCAATCAAATATCTTTTGGAAAAAATCAGAGATGACTATTTATATTGCTTCAGCACAGCCATTTCTGCTCCGAGATTACTTGCTCTACAATGGAAAAAGCAGAAGTATGTGAAAATACATATGCCTACACCTGTCTTATACACACTGATATTCATAAAAAAGCCTGTCATGGCTTTTCAAAACTCTCACTGGGGAATGACAGTCATTTCAGCCAAACTGGCACTCACACATCCTCTTGGTTGTGGGAATTCTGGGTCACACCCATTTCTTTTACCATTTTTCCTCTCATGTAAGTGAAAGTGACATTTGTTCTTTGGAAAAGTTACTGTTGTTCCCCTTGTTGACAGAATTACTCTACTGCATGATATTTTATTTTCCAAGCAGCTGCCAATAATAATGTCTATGCCTGTCATCTGTTTACATGTTGACTGATACACAGTCACACTGGAAGATCAGGATCCTTAAAAGAAGCTTTCCTTCTTAAACTCTTGAAAAGATGCTCCCACCACAGTCAGTAGAATCTGAAGATGTCAGCTATTAGGAGTAAGAATTGATGACCACAATTTAGCCAAAGCACACCATCACACCTCCCACACAGCAGAATTTAAGGATTGGAAAGTCTGTTCTATTCCAGTTGTACAAGTCCTTGACCATGTAATTCCATCTCCTGTGCTGGCCACTGACAGCTTTTCAACACAAAGTGCATGAAGCAATCACCAACTCGTTCAAGTTTGACTGGTGAACACTGTCATTAAGCATTAGCAAACATTAGACACAATTAGTTTTGCCTGAGGGCAGGTAATGTTCCTGATCATAATTCCCTCACTCCCACATTTTAGGTATGAAAGTATATCTTCTGACAGACCCGAGCTTGCTTCCATCAGACATCAAACATAGAGTAAATTCCTGCAGCAAAGGGGTCAGAGCTCTCTCCCCTGCTTTGGAGGAGGAAGAGGAGGCTGGGCAGGTGCAGATGGGGCTGCTAAGGGTGCAGAGACACTCCACACAAACACTGCATGGCCATGTCAGACCTCTGAACAGCTCAGCTCCCATGAAATTCTGGGGCTCAGGGCATGGTTCACTAATGAATTGTAGGGATTATGCAGCATTTGCTTGAGGACAGATGTATCACTGCCTTCTGCAGGAGGAGCTGTCAGACCCTTTCTGTGTTTGTCAGTTTGCTATTTTCACACCTTCCAGTGGCTGACCTGGAAAACACACCAGCCATTCCCATAATGGACAGAAACCACTAATATTCAAAGATTGCTCAAAATACTTGTGAGGCAGCCCCTTCAGTCCAGCTTGGTAGCACAGGACATAAGGCATGGGTAGACACCAAACAGAGCAGAGAATTTCACCACCAAAGTGACATTTAAGAGTACATTTAAGTGCCTTTGCAGTGCACACTTTCTGATGTCCTTTTTCTATTATTTTGTTAAACTTCCAAACTTTTAAAACACAATATCCAAAATACAGAAATGCTTTTTCTAGACTGCATTTCTCCCCAGAGTTAACGTTAGGATCAGATCAGCTGCAAAGCTACTGGTAATTCAGATGTAAAACTTAAATTGAAGCCAACTCTTGTCTTGGACAAAACTAGTGAAGTGCAGTAAATTTCATATATAGATCCCAAGGCTGGCAAGTGTCCCCTAATGTCATACTGAAGAAACCTGAGCCAAATAAATGCCACCCTTCTTGGTCCTTTTCACACACTCTTTTTGCTCATCAGTTGCAAGAGAAAAGGAAATGCCCATTTTTCACGCTGACTGGAGAATATGCCTTCAGTTAGGCATGGTTTTGGTAACAGAAGTAATCTATAAATTTTAAGTAACCTATTGTTTGGGTATAACACAGAAAATAATATCTTCCAACAGTGTCCAATATAACCTTCACCAGTCGAGGAGGTAATCCAGAGAGAAGAGCATTTAAATGACTGCATACACTCAAATATAATGCTTTTATATCCTCAGCACACCCCTAAGGTGCAGATTGCTGCACCTTGTGACAGCACCATGGAGATGGGCCACTAAAAAACCACCCTTTATTTTTTTTACCTTCTGTTAGCAAGCATGTACAAGTTTTTTATATGCTCCCAAATAGATGCAAGACAACAGAACCCTATTTAATAAAATATTTCAAAACACATTCAATAAATTTACATTCCAGAAGCTCAGATTCTTGATGTCTATTCCTGCTACCTCATGTAAAGACCTCCTAAGGAAAGCACACAGTAAGCAGTATTTCAGATTCTGCTTTTAAGAACCCCATCATTAAAAGGAATTATTCATCTGCTTTTTTCCACAACTCCCTAAGAAAGTATAATTTATATTACACACTTCTAATATTTAGCATAAAAAGGACTATTTTCATCATCAAAATTGTGTAGTGATCTCTGTTTAGTCCTTCCATTTAGTCCCTTTAAACTTACATTACAAGAATTTTTAAATGCAAAAACTATGGCAAACACAAGGATAAAAATGTACAACCCAAATTTAGCCTGCCAGGCATATATGCAATATATTTGTCTCTCTCTCTTAGGTTAACTGTGCAATTTAATAAACACAAAACTGGCATGAAAATTATGGACATTGAATGTGATTGCTCTTGTAAATTAGGTGACACAGCAAACAAATCAAAATGAAAACACAGCAAGAAAAAGAATAATTGGAAATATTAATGTAAAGCAGACTTCAAAAATGTATTTGGGAAATTGTAACAGCTGCTAAGGGGAAATGGGAAATTAAAAGTTGCATTTTTAAGGAACTGTGTAATGTTTAAATAACACATGTTTGTCTGTGTGTGTATATATATATATCAAAGATACAGAAACAAGAATGAGGGGAGCAAATTTTGAACACACCTTAATCTATCTTGATTATGTTGAGAGGCAGAAATCATTTCAACAACAGCAAACCCACAAAACCAATAGCCAATATGCAAGAAACAACACTAATATTTAATATATTGATATCAGGTATTAGTTTTCATGAAGAATGTAGGTGTACCATCAGGTCCATTTAACCCCATCAGAAAATGAAAACACTATTTTTTAATAAATTTCTGCATAACAGTTGAACTGTTATGTAAGTACTGAAGCTCTCTGAGCAGAGGGAAGCAGGGCACGAGCAGTACAGCATTACTCATCTCATGAAGGCCTTCATGACCATGAGGAGCTGTGACAAACCCACAGCAAGCACAGATTATGGCTCTAAGACGTGGACACCAGAGGAACTAATGGCCAACTAAGCCCATTCCACAAGGTACAGAGACCTTTGCTCCCCAGGCTGTCATTTAAGCCCTACAGAATCTCCAAATTTATCAATTTATCCAGAGTCACAGAAAATACAAGTCACTTCTTTACAAAGGTATATGTAAGTATGTAGAAAACCCATATACAGACCCACCAACACAGTCCAGTAACATCAATGTTGGCCTGAATATACTATCAACATGTAATTTTAGAATACATTCAAGGTTACACTAGAAATGAGCATGAAAAGCCACTGAAAATCCTGCCAAATTTCTGGCATTCCTTGAACGTTAGGAAACTAAATTATTTTCCAACCTATTATCAACTGTATGAAAATAGAGAGTGACATTCCTTCTAGCTAGAAGAAAACATGTTTATATTTAGTTTCCTCAAAACTGCAACACTGAAAGCACATTTATTCCCCCAAATGTGAAATAGCCTCATACCTTGAACGATCTGCTCAGCGTGTCGCTTTTCAAATCAGACTGTGATAATTTTTTTTGACGGATCGCTAAATAACCTGGAGAAGCCAGTGCATCAGCAGTACAGGACAGTTATTGCCTCTGACACCTGACTGCAGCAGAGGAATTCCTTGCAATTGAATCAAAAGTAACTAAGCCATGCTTCTATTGACTACAGCTGACAGTCAGCGCTGCCAGCTGGGTGCATCACACAGCTCAGAGATGGAGCTGGAGCACCACACTGCACGGATGGCAGCAATATTATGGCACTGGGGTTGCACACAGCTAGAGGAATGTGAAAGGCAAGACACAAACCATACCAATCAGGGACCTGAAATTGCTGTTGAAAAGGTACTAACTGAAGCTAAAAAATCCAGGATTTTTGCAGAGCAAGACTGGTTTCACACAGCTAACCTGAAAAGCCATCCTACTGCCTGATTGCGGACCTGGTGAGCAGCTCCACTTGTGTTCTATACACGCTGTTGCCACTGAGGGCCTTTTTCAGCCTTCTGTTCACAAGGACCTTCAGCACTGAATTCATTTGGATTGTACAAACAAGTCAGTGCTTTTTTAGCTCCAATACTTCACTACAAAAATAGTTTTCCAGCATTTCAGTAACTAAAACAAAGAACTAAATGTATTCTGAAAGTATTTACAAAGTATTTTAAAATGTTTTTAAGTCTAAATGACACAGAAAGCAAGCATTCCCCAACAGCTAACATGTTCATGTAACTGTGGCCCTTTAGTCATTATATCAATTGGTTCTTACCCAAAACAGAACAAGCCCTTCCAATTTAGGCCAGCACTCCCCTGGGCTTACACGCCCAGCAAGATGGATCTACAAGATGGACAAATGCAGCATCAGACCAACATCAGCGCTCCTTGGACTGCTTGATCCCTGTCAGGACAGCAGTCACAAGTCATTCCTCAATCTCCACACCCATCCTCCTAGCACCTTGATTGCCCATGTTTTTCCTCTGTTCCATGGGGTATCCTCCAGTCCATCATCCCAGACAACTGAGAGCCAACACATTTGACAGAAACAGGGTATGCCATGTTTTTGATGGACTTCAAGAGAAAAATGATTGGCAACTTTATTAACATGTTACATTTCACTGCCCCCAGGCTCCCAAGCCAGTTTATTAATTTAGGCATCATTCAGCCTGAGTAAAATTGGGAGCCAATGTAATTTGTAATACAGCTAAAGACAGAAGTAGACATCCACATCAGGAGAATCCCAACACTCCAGCTGGCTACCAAAAATCAGACCCTTATAAATACTTGCCAGACCTATCTCCTGTTACAGAGGGGGAAAAGACTTCTCAGAAGAGCTAATGGAATTACAATTTGCAGCCCCAAGGGACACAGTTGCATTCAGAGAAGCTCCTCTCAAGTGCTTTGCACAACGTCAGAACTGGATTCAGAGCCCAGGTGCCACTACTGCAATTTTCAGTATTTGACCTGAGTTATGTTATGCAGATGACATTTCTGGCAGATTTTAGCTGAAGACACAGATTAACCAAACTGTAGCAAAGGTATCCTACTGCTGTATTTGCATTAATGCCTGACTGACATGGCTTGAGGCATGAGGGTTATCAAGAAAAGAACCTTGATTTGTTTTTTCATTGCAGAAAACTGATGAACAGTTCATTGCAAACCAGAAAAGTCTCCGTCACTCCAACATATGCAGAACACTGTCTCTTTTCCATAGAAGCATCTGGCTGTCACTCCCACTGGCTCCCTTGGAAGGCCACCTTTGTACAACCATCACAAGCCACATCACAGGCTCCAAGCAACAGGCACTGCAGAGCTGCAGCAAAACGCTTCAACAGTAAAAACATCAAAGCCAGAGCAAGTTAAAAGGGTGCCAGTTGCAGGATGATAGCCACCATTAAATAAGGAATTGTTTCATAGGCATTAAGAGTCCTATGATGGCTCACAGAGGGAATTAATAGGACAAGACAAAAAAGATATCAAGTTACAGGTCTGATTGACTGGACTTTTCAGTAAGGTTCATAAGAAAATTGTTTTGTGCAGAAGATCACAGAGTAGCTTACCTCATATAAAGGAAAAGCCTGACAGAACATTTCCCTTTCAAAGGCAGACAGCTGTATGTGGCAAGTGGAGCACAAGTCTGGGTATAACACTATAATCACATTAACTGTTGGATGCCGAAATCCTTTTGCAGCTGCAGCTTTCTTATTTTCCCCTCTGTATTTGGATTCTAACTTTTTCACCACTGATAGTATGTAATTAATGATACTGCAGTAGGAATAAAGTTTTGAAAAGTCATTGCAAAACCTAAACATTTAGAAAAGGCCCATGGGAAAGCCCACACATATCACATATCCAGCACAAACTTTTACAAAATACATGTAAATACAATAGTTACTAACATATTATCAGATAAGACTCCAATGAACTTGTGAATTTAACATTAACATGTTAGATTAATTTTTTTATTTTTTTTTTGCATAGGAAGGGAGGCATTAATTGTGTTTTGGTATTTTCACATCACCATTTTATGTCAAACATCCTTTCACATTATATAAGCCCTAAACTAAATAGGGATTAGAAGGAAGATAGGCTCTAGTGTATCAAAGTGTAATTAAAGAAAAATTGCTGCAGACAGGAAACAACACTTGGTTCCAGTAGCTACAAGTCACCTAATACTTAAATCTAAAATCACTGATACAATTCAAGTCCTGATGATTTCCCTAAGTTTCAAAAAACCTTCTTATCAGAAATGCAAAATAAATTTCTGGCACTCAATTCTGTCACCCTCAGCCTAATGCATCAAAGCAGAGATGGGCACACCAGCAAAGAGCATCTGTCCAATTGGTCACCACATCCAAGTGACTCAAAGTTACACTGAGCAGGACCAATAGGGATCCTGAAAATCCTTATGCACTGGTTCTGTATGGAAAAGAGAAAAGAAATTAAATTCTGTTGAATCTATGTCCTGCTTCATATGCTGGAAATGTTATTACACCCTAGAAAGTAAAGTTCTATCACATGGCAGTCATTTCACATACTTTAAGTATGTGAAATGACAAAAAATACTGAATTAAAATTACACGTACTAAGTATATATTTACCCACATTACCATTAATTCCACAACCACACACTCCCAGCACTCAAGTAAACACAGAACCAGACTATTGTAGACTATTGCTTAATATGCTGCAATCACAGGTTTTTAAACTGCTTCCAGTTGTCAGCTACAAAACTCCGCTTTTTTGATTCAATAAAAGAAGTAACTTCATCTTAATTTTGGCCCTTTTACACTCTTTAGCTTTTTATCTCAGCTATTCCTATTTTATTTTGAAACTCCATAATTGTGACTATAAACAGCTTTAATCTATTTAATGAGTCATCATGCTATTTTTAAGTTAATTCTGCATTTTTCCAGTTCTCTATGACATTTTTCTGTAGGCTACAGAACACTGAATATTCTAGCACCAGATAAGTACAGCAGTAATTGAATATTAGTCTAGATGCTTGTGGGCAGGGTACTTAGGGACATGAAAAAATATCTATGAGCACAAAAATGAAAATGTTTTATCACTGTGCAAAGCCAGTCAAACACACTGGTTACTCAAAGGAAATGATTTTTAGTGCAGTTATTAAAATTTTATTTCATTCACCTTCAATACCTTACTACTGCCTGGTTTTCCAGTTTTCCAAACCAGTGCAGTAAGAGAACGGTTCTCAGACACATTAGGATGGACATGGAAAAATTGGTAAGCTCTCTAAATCCTAGAGTTCATCCTTGCTTCTGGAGTCAGGTACAGTCAGGAAAACCTGGTGCTCAGGTGAAGCCTGTGACAGTTTAAAAAGCTCCTCAAGCTTATTTCAAAGTATGAGTTTACAAGCACTAACTTCACATTAGATTGAAAATTTGGCACTCTGCTTGAAGATTTAATTCTATATTCAAAAGCATTTAGTAATAAACTAAGTATTACTCTCCCCTTTCAAAACATTGATGACTAATTAATGCTCACAGTTTGGATTCAGCCAGCAGGGAAATGAACACAGCTAAATGCAATCTTTCAAATTAACAGGCTATCTCTATAAACTATAAAATTATTCTTTAAACAGAACTACTGTTTTATTACTACTGGGATCTTAGGTTCATTATGTTCTCATAATACTCTCAAACATATCTATTAATCTGCATAATTACAACAGGCAAGAATTAATTCCAGACAGATGCAATAAGTTGCTTATTCATTCTTGATTTCAGCAACAATTTTCACTGCAGATATTTATATTTCAAAGAACATTTCCAGTGCATAATAAAAATTATGTCTTGTTCCTAACATCACAAATGTAGCTGCTAACATGAATACCAAATGTAACAAAAATTAAGTGAACCAAGCACTTCTGAGTCCCAAACTGCACAAAACTCAATGTTTCCACTGAACTGGAAACAAAAGCCTTGGGTTTTTGTTTCCTTTTCATCTGCAAGCAAATAAATCAGTCCTAAAATTCTCTAAGCTTAGAGGTCCAAGTTATCATAGATGTCTTTTAATATTTCCAAGTATTCCTTTCCCCACCTGCACATACACCAGTGCATCCCTGAAAGGTGAAAATCTCTTTTATCCTCACAGGAAGAGACAGGATTATAAATTCTGTTATGTATGACAACAAATTCAATTCTGCTATACTTCAAAAGAACTTTTACAGCCTAGATCTCAGCTGGGAAAATGTGTCTTTTTTTGGGATGGGGGTGGTTTTTTCCCCAATTCTGAATTCAGTTTAAGTCAAACTTAGAAAAAGCCACAGGGCAAAGTGAAAAGCATGGCAACACCTGAGACCCTTCACATGTGAATTACCAAATACTTTGTGTCCAAGCTCTATTGAAACACATTGTTCCCCAACTTCCTCCTCAAACCAGGGACAAATACCAGGAGAACACTAGATTTTACTACCACTTCCTCTTCCCTTGCCTCACCAAAATGTATTTATCTAGTTATTACTCATTAAAATACATATTTACACTTGCACAGGAGTTGAAGCACAACACCACTGCTATGGAAGGTGCTGGTACCACACCCTTTTGGTCCACAGGGGTACAAAGGGCTTTGAGCACAACATGTAAAGGGGAATTTGGGGACAAGAGAACAATATTTACACAGAGTATCCAAATGAAACTCAGGTTATTTGTGCCCTAGAACCAATCCATTTTTGCCAGCCCTGATAGTGCCACTATGGTCAAATACATATGGTCAAGTATTATTAACAACCCATCAGTAAAATAAAACATTGCAGAAATAGTTTATATTGCCTTTATGGCCAAATTGCCTATTTCCCAGGTGAACCCCAGCAAAGGCAGGCAAGCCTCAGAAGATTTAGTTTTAGATACACATATCCCAGTACTCAAAACACCAAACCATGGCCTTTAGTGGCCAAGAACCAAAATTACATGTTGTGAGTGTGACAAAAAGGTGACCAGTAAGCTGGAAAACAACCACACCCTAATAGCTCTTTGGCCTGTTTGGACTCTTTCCATCATTCTAAACACTCCAGACAAATAATTCCTGCCTTTGCATTCTTTCTGCTTTATTTTTGGGCTGAGAAAAGCCCCAGGCATTTTATATGATGGTTTGTTCCAGAGGCAAACTGAATTAGTTCCTGTTATTGGTGATGTTTCCATGATGTGAGCTGGGTTAGGAGTTAACGAAGATCTTGTAATGAGAATATTTTTTCAATGTAATCTACTTGCCTAGTTATTATTTCAGCCTGTCAGTTTGCATTGAGGAGGAAATATAAGGTAATGAGATACACTGAAACAATGAACCAAATAATGGGGTGGGGGGAAGAAACCAGAGCTGAAAAATGAACATGTAATTACTGACTGCAAAGGATCACGCAGGGATTATTTTTCTTCTCCTCCCTCCTCCCCCTTGAATTTTGTTTCACAATTTAAGGAAAAAAATGAAGTAAATATTAGGTGCTGTGCCTGTGAAACAGGGATAAGTTAATCATTCCATTAATCCTCAATATCACCTGCAAATAGTTTAATTACTTGATAAAACAATAATGGAGTTTCTAGAGCATCAAACTCCATAAGTAGCTCATAAATATTGAAAAGCCTTACATTTACATTTATAGCTAGGAAAACTAAATCAAAAATTCATTTAGTGCCAGGCCAGAGGACCAGAATCAGATTCTTCTCCTCCTCCATCAACATTGACATGAAACAGAATTGTTTGTGACTGATCTAAACAGAAAATCCAGGTGTTTCATTCCACACAATATCAGTATGGGGTGGTTGTCCATGCTGATCCCCCCAGGCTATTTCTGCAGTCTGTCATTCAACCCCTGCTTTCACAAAGTACATAAAATTAGCCAAGTTTAACCACAAATGAATTTGAAAGTCACAGCTATCTATCTCCTTTTAATTTTCCTCTTGCCGTTCAGTGTACATAACTTGTGCTATTTACCAAATTCTGTTCCAAATTTTGAAGGATCTTTGTGTACCTCAGTTTTAAAGTTCCTCCCATTTCTTTTTCCACCTCTAAATAAAACAGCTACATATTTATTTAAATACCTATATGTTTAATACTTGACTATTTAATTATTCTCAGCTCTCTATTTAGCAGCCTTTTTGAATGACACCCTTATTCATGCTTGGTTTTTTTATACTCCAGGGCCACAGAATACAATATACAGTGTTTTCTTGATAATAAACGTAATTTTCTCATTGAGTCTATTTAGGACTGTTGTTATTCTGCTACCAACAACATGGTGTGTCAGGGAAACCACACTGTGCAAGTGTTTCAACAATGATTCACTAACAAGTTCATGGCTCTTTCTTCGAAAAACAATAAAATATGCATTTTATATACTCAGAACCACTTCTCTCCCTTCCCCTTCTCCCCCAGCTTTTCCAAGGTCATGGATGCAGCTGTAACAAGCTACATAGTACTGGCAAAGGTTTATTCCAAACCTCATATAAAGCAATCAGCTCCAGATCCCCCAGAAAAATCTTTCTGTTCAATGCAAAATGCACTGAGGTCGGAGGGAAGATGATACTTCCAGAAGAATAATAAATCATTTCTCTTACTGGGTTTCTCTTCACAGGAGACAAGAGTCCTACACTACCCAGCACATTCTTTGAAAGCTTTACCAAGAGGCCTTCCCAGTTGTCAGTCACAGTACAACTTGGCCCTCCAGAGACATTACAGAAGGTAAATTGTTTAATAATTTATCAGCTGCTGTTGATATGAGGCACTGCAGCATATTGAGTCTTGTTATTACTCCTCATTATTGAGAAGCTTTTATCTGATCTCAGACTGAGACAACTGTGCTGCAAAGTCTTCATCCACAATATGAAGTCAACTAAACGTGATCACCTCACTCTTGAAGATCAGCTTAAATGAGAGCCGAACAAATGCTTGCATTTTAAAAACTGAACTGCCAAAGATACAAACAGACCAATAGGCAGATGGTTACTTGGTTAGTTTTGAAAGGAATAAGACAACTCCTCTTCCACAACGAGCTCAGGAAGCTCACTCCTTAAATTAATAAGCTGGCAGGGGACCACAAAATTGCTGGAATATTCTCTTTAAACCTTAGTCTCAGCAGAGGAATCCGCCAGGGAGTAACCACAGGGCATCGTGGACCAGCATTAAGTACAACGGGTGATGCACACATACAGATGATATTTGCAATAAACAATACACAGGAATTTCCTGTCAGCTCCTTATGATACCCTCAAATCCATCTTCCCTGAAAGCTAAAAAATGCCTTTTTAAATGACATGACAGCAAGATATATGAGAGCCACTCATCTTTCAACAGAGTCTGAGACTGCCCAACTCCAGTGTTTATCTGGTTGTATAAAAGGGACTGATCTCTGCTGTATTTATAGGTTACTGTTCATTAGCACTACCAATTTTATGAAAGGAAAATTTCTTCCTCTCCATGTGTAAATAGCCACAAGGCTTTTGAGGCCGTAATTGATTAGGCATTTTATAAGTATAACTTCTTTTTCTTGAAAGCCTTTTCATGGTACCAACCTTTACAAACTGAAAAAAACCCACTGAATTCCATCTCCACATATCCAGGTTGAAAGCAGAAACACTTGAAAACATTCAGCTTCACCACCAGTGTCATCCAGTGCTGACTCTTAACATGAATTTCTTGTCAAGGAGGGATGCGCCTTATTTCTTGTTTAGTTCTAGCAAATAAAAATGTAAATAAAATGCAAATGCATGAATATTCTCAACTCAGTCAAACAAGGCAGAGTCAAGCACCACCTATCTAATTCGTTACAAGTCATCTATTTGAGGAATATTACATAAAGGAAAGTGAGCTAACAGAAGCACCTTCATCCCTTAAGGTAATTTCTTAATTGGAATTTTTCATTTTGTTGTATTTTTTGGGGGGGATTTTTGGGGCTTTTTGTTGGTTGGGATTTTGTTCACCTGGTTACGGATTTTCTTTGGCTGGTTTTTCATTTGGTTGTTTTGGAGATTTTGGTTGGGGGTTTTTTTGGTTTCTTGTTTTGAGGATTTTATTTGGTTGTGTTTTTGGATTCTTGGTTTTATGTTTGGTTGACTTGAGGAATTTTATTTGGTTGATTTTTTGGTTCGTTTGGGTATTGTGTTTGTTTTAGATTCAGTACTTGCACCTGTAAAGAGCAGAATCAAGTCACACGAAATAGATTTTCATACTCAGAAATTCACAACACATTTTCTGCTAAATACTACTCCTTTCAAAGTAGCCCAAGCCCAGGCACCTGCAGCACACACACAGCACAGGCTGGAAGAGCTCTGGCCTGCATGGCAGCATCACTCTGTATTTTGGGATGATATAACTGAGCACTAATGAGTGTTCAAATGAGTAAAACCCTGCTTCAACTCTCAGCTTAGAAAACATCTCTCAGAAGTATTTCCAACCACACTGAGCACTCTGGAAAAAGATGTCCTTCACTGTACCATGTTTACTTTCACAGTGAGCATCAGGGGGATGCAAGAGCACAGGACCAGCTCTCTATGCACAAAGCTGAAAACAACTGTTTTAACTCAAATTTCTCTTGCAAAATTGCTACCAAGCTTCATTGCTTTGACCTCACAGGCTAAGGACTAATGAGGACCACAGCCATCAGTGCTGACTGTATGACCTCAGCTCAGTGAGATGGGATACTCATAGAGGATATAAACTAATGACTTAATCTCATAAAAGCTCAAATTTAAAACTAATATGATTTATTAGTCTTTTAAACAGTCTTCACAGTAACCTCTAATAAGAGCCTTCTCTAATAAGAAACATGCATGCCTTATGTCTGTGGATACCTAGTAGACATGCTCAGCTGCAACATTGCTCTGATGCTACAGTTGATTGAGAAGATTTTTGCCCCTTTTGTGTTATTCCATCTCAGCTGCAGCCTCCTTACCCTGAGATTGATACCCCACAAAAGCCTTAACAACAGTAAATAAAAGGGAAGGCAGATGCCCAAAGTCTTCAGTTTCATACCCCATGTCCAAAATATCCAGCTTCTTATACATCTTGCAACTCTTAGAAAGTACCTTTCATTGAAACATATACTGCAGCTCCCCGGAAGTTCAGGCAATTGAATGATCTCCCAAATTGAGGAAGAAAGTAAGTGAATAAATTCTGACCATGATGCCTATTAAAAGCAGTATCAATAAAGGAGCATACTGGTTCCTGAATATTCACCATTAACTTGGTAGTAACTGCCTTTCTAAAGATAATTTTCTTGAAGGTGTCACAGAATAATTAATAAGCCTAAGATTAGCATTCTTACACCAAAAAGGGTGGTGACTGTGCATTCTCTACCTAGTTTGTAACTGCGATCATGAAAAAGAGGCATTCAAGTTTCTTGTCCTAGATACACAGATGGTTTTCAAGTTATTACATTTAGAACTTCAAGTTTCTATATTAAATACTTTGATGGGTTTTTTAAGCCAGGTATTAAGAGACCAAGTAAATGGCTTACTTCAAGTACAGAATTTCTCCAAACCTGGATGGTGGCACTTCAACAAATGCCATTCTGCTTATTGGCACAAATAACCCAGACACCTGAGGTATCCATATCTGCCTTGACCTTCCATTCTATGAATAAGCAGCACATCAGTACATTCAGCAAAGCAGAACTTTATGGAGTTATTTCCATGCCTTGAATCTGATCTTTTCCTGTGCCCTAGTGTTATACACAAAAGGAGACAAAGATCTAAGCAAACAAACTGCAACAAATTAGGCTTATGATCCCATCTTTGGAAGTTAAGATCATCATTAGCTGATGGGTTATATAAGAATAATTGCAAGTGTTTTATTTGGTCAGATTTAAACATACTTTTTCAAAATTTTCACATAAATGAGCAATTACAGCACAATTAGATAGCAAAGCTAAGAAAACTCTGCTATAACAGTTTTAATTAAAGGAGGTATTTGAGAAGCAGTTTAATAAAGCAACCCTGTAATTAGGGAGACAATACTTCTACTGGATGTATTCTCTCCACTATGCCAGCAGCCAGTTACTGTCTCTGCCATGCCTGCCTTTGTCTAATTTAAAAAATTATTTAAATTCTACTCTGTGTAAGAATATATTCAAGAGCACAAGAAAGATTTTATCCAACTAATCCTTATAATGTGAAAGACTACAAAAACTCATCTTCATATTTACCTCCACTTGTTCAAAAATTTAGATTGCTGATAAGCTGTTTCTTCTAGAAATCCTAAGGGGTTTTTTTTGTGTCCTTAAACACTGCAGACTCTCCAACAATAAATCTTTGCCAGAGCGGACTTGGAAGACAGAGTTTCTCCCCACCCAGGTGTAATGGATAGATTTATCACGCACAGAAACTCCCACAGCAGGGCTGTGTAGAGTACAAACCCTAACCTGAGAAGGGTGAAAGTGCTTTTATGCCAGTCACAACAGTAAAGGGTTATAAAAATACTACTGGACCCACATGAAACAGTATCTGGTTAGTTTTACATACTGTCATTATCAATGCTTACTAAAGAGAAGAGTTTTGCAAAAAAAACCCTCAACTCCAGAACTCCTCAGGAATAAAATATTTCTGTGGTAATAACCTTAACTTTTAAGTGAGGAGACTGAAATACAGCACTGCAGTTTGGAAATCACTTCACATGAAGTCCAATGGAGACATGGGAAAGTGTTTACTAACAAACAGAGATGGAATTTTTCCACTTGATCAGAGAAGTAAAACAAACCCCAAAAACAACAGCTCAAAGTAAAAGGACAGAGACCAAATCAATGCTATTCTGTGTCCCACTGAGCTCTTGAATGTCTTGAAAATACTTCACCAGCCTTCTGTGCACCATTTTTGCTCTTTACTACTAGCAAGAACACGTAAAAATGAGTTGGAGGTAAGCGACAACATTGACTTAAGTGCAACACTCCTCTCTCAAGAGCTACAGACCCATCTTCAATCAGCAGAGTCACTAAGCCACAGTGGGACTGGCTTCAGTCAATCAAAGCAAGTCAGCTGGAAAATCCACCCATGCTGCTGCTAACAGGCAGGGAACAACCAACACTGAAGTAGCAATTAAACTATCTTGATTTATCCCCTTCCTTCCTGAGCATAATTGTCCTTGTTTCGGATCTTCCCTACCTTTGCTCTTTCATGGAAATTCAATGCACTGCATCATCAAGCCTTCCTTAATCCATTTTCTATTCCAGATAATGAACAAACAACCATCCTTCCCAATAGCTTTCAACTGCCCAACTCAAGCCCTCTAGCTGAGACCTTCATCTTTATTTAAATTGTTCCTTGGCCTGAAAAATACTGCTGCTACAATAAACGGGAAGATGGTGCATTTCATTGTGTAAAATGGTTATGGAGCTATCAACCAATGCTTAAAAAGTGACTGAAAGAAATGAAAAAAAATACTTGAAAAGTTGTGCCTCTATTTCCCAGCCTCCTAATTTTCCACTACAAGCCTTTTGCTCTTCAGTTGCAGTTTCATTTGAGAAAATATTTGTTGAAAAGTATGAGGAAAAGTACTTCAACACATCATTTGTGACTAAAAATTTAAAGACTATCTTCTACATGAACAAGAGAATATTCAACAGCTCTGTGCTTCCACATTCAAGAAAGTATTTTGGGACAGTCAACTTCTGAAGATCATCTGATATTTTAAGAAGGGAGGTTTTTCACTACACATTAGTGTAACTGCTAAGCCCCTAGGTTTGCTGCTAAATAAATACTCCTGCCTATTAAAATTATTTCATCACTATTGATCCTCAACTTGTGCTTCTCAGATTGTTATATTTTAGTACATTTCAAGTGCGAGTTTTGAAAACACAAGTCAGCATGGATGTGTTTAAACCACTTGAAAATGTTCAAGAAGTTGCCAAAGTTCACACTCCTTAAATATCACCTAAAGCATTAATTAAAATTCCTTTCCAGAGGGGTGGAAGAAATCCTGTTATACAATGGCACCTACCCCTAACTTGCTAAAAGTAGAGGATGCATTTCAACCTCTATAATTTGATGCTGACAGTGAAGTTACACAACAAAAATCTCTACTGCCAAGGTAAAATGTGCAAAGATGACACCAAACTGCTGAAG
Organism: Motacilla alba alba; assembly: GCF_015832195.1. NCBI lineage: Eukaryota > Metazoa > Chordata > Aves > Passeriformes > Motacillidae > Motacilla > Motacilla alba. Next base: position 31,972,981 of record NC_052022.1, on the reverse strand, counting down.
TTAAAGCTGGGTAAGTGGGATTGAAAACTGGCTGAACTGCTGGGTTCAAAGGGTTGCTGTCAGCACCACAGACCACCATTGGCACAGCCAAGGGGCCAACACTGGGGCAAATATTGCTGTCATTCACTAAAGACCTTGATGATGGGACCACATAGGATTTCACCACTTCGGAGACACCAAACTAAGAAGACTGGTTGAGATGGGCAGTGCTACCCAACAAAGCTACCTTTCCAGGCTGGAGAAGCGGTCAGACAGACTGTACCAGAGAAGGAACTTCCTTGAGCATCAGGACGATTGGCAAGTCCCAGAACTTGGATATATTCAAGACCCAACTGGACACAGCACTGAGCTACCTGCTCCAGTTAACTTGATCCAAGCAGAACAGCTGGACCCAACAACCTCCAGAAGTGCCTTCTAACCACAACCACCTGATGATGCAGCTGTCTTTAGCTTTTGAGACAGACACTGTGGACAATAGCACACTCTTTCATTGCATGCCACTGGAAAAAAAAAAAAAAAAAAAGCACGATTTTCTGTTTTTCACAGAAGTCTGACAAAAACTAGACTGTCACATCTTGTCTCACACAGCAGATCTTCAAATTGAGCAACACAATCAAATATTTCTTAAGGAAGTATATTAAGGGCCAGTAAGGCTTTTTCTCTTCTCCATGCAATTTAACAAACATAAATAAGAAAGCATTCCACAGTCTAACCACTTTTTCAAGTCTTTTGTAAATATTTGTTGTGAGAATGAATTACACTTCAGGGGTTTTTTTATATTGTTGGACTTGGGTGTATTTTCCTATTGCTTTCCCCTAGGACCCCCTCATGGAGTTTTTCTTTGCTAAGAAAGCCTGAGGCACATAACTTTGCCAAACTATTTTTGCATCTCTACCTCCTGGAAAGGGTTACTCAGCTTGTTCTTATTGCTTTAGTAAGCCACCTGCATACAAGATATTACCTGCAAAAAGGTGAGCAACCTTCTTCCCCAAGCACAGAAAAGTTTAAATACCAAAGAAGGATACTTGTCTTGAAGGAATACCCATTGACTGGCAACTGCACAAGGTACAGACATGAATCTGTTCTCCTTCAAGACCTACAATTTTACTCATTCTGGCTCATCCATTTGGCAGTCTGTTCTCAGTTCAAACTCTACCTGTGCCACAAGTTCAAGTTGTCTTTTCTCCGCTCTGCATTTTTTTTCCTCACAGCCCTAACCACAGATGACCTCTTGTATATTGACTACCTACCAACACCCATGAAATTCCTACTCAGTCGTTCTGCAAAGCTGAGATGCCCTGGACAACATCCTTGTCCAAGCATAAACTGTAGGAAGAACAGGAGCTGAACTGATACTGCTTCTCTTAAAAGCATATTTAGAGAAAACACACTTCTGATACCTTAACTGAGCATATAAATGAGACAAAACAGACTAATGAGATCAGGCAATGAAATTTTCATAAGAACAGAACATTATGACTAAATTTCCTGTGCTAATTAAGGTTACATTCTGAGCTTATAAGATATATCCATTTTACAGCAAATTAATTGCTTGAACAATGTGAATATTTTTCATGTACTCTATGGTAGGTGTCTGTGTCCAACACACAGACTTTAAAGCCAGTAGTGACTTTTGATAACTGTGAGCTTAAAGAACTGACTGCCTCTGTTTTACCCCTAAATTACTCAGCCATCTCATCTCAGCTTCCCTCCCAGTGCTGCACCTTTTTGAGCCCCTCATTTTAAGGGTAAGGGGGACTATCCAAGGGGTGAGACACACAAGCACAGGATTGATACTCATTTAAGAATATTACCATAGTTCTAAAAGCTATTTAAATTATCATAAATTGACAACTGTTTGAAGCAAATGCGAGTGAAAATGTAATTCTGTGCCATCAAACAAAAGGAAGACAAGCTTTTACGTCTCCATTTGTACTTGACCAGAAATACAGCTTCCCTTTCCTTATTTCTGTGGCCCTCTGTGCATGCAAGTCCTGAAATTCAGGCAATTTATGCCTCTGACAGGAAGAATAAACTTGCACAACTACTCAGGGCTGTGTTTCCCTGAAGGAGGCAGTTTGATACAATTTGTCAAAAGCCAAAAGAGTGTTTTAATGGATGATTTACTTCAAATGACGGCAGCTGTTGCCAAATAAAGGAACGGAGACAAAAGATTAAAAATGGTTCTACCCATGTCAATATAATTCTCAATGATTAATGAATAAAATATAACCTTAGCTATCTCTCCTTTTTAGTCAAAAGCAATAAAAGTAATTAATCATTCTGTGTCTGTGGTTTGCTACATCTGATGTTCAATCAAAGCACTTGGGGAAATTTCAATAGGTATTGTTAACAAAGTACACATACACATTTTGAGCTTATTGCTTGTCCTGGAAGTAAAGCCAGATATTCCCCTCTTCAGTCAGAGCTCAAAAAAAGGACACCAAAAACTTCTCTGAAATTCCATACATCAAAAAACTCCCCCAAAAAGCCACCAGAAGAAACACCACACCCTGACTTGGCCCCAGGAGAGCTCGTGCCCTCACATTGCAATAGTGTCATGTGTAATACTTCACTATCATACAATATTACAGGCACAGCTGGAGCATACAGAATGAGCAATATTAACTGCACAACATGAGCTTCACATAAAGAAAGCTCATACTGTTCGTTTTGAAGGCCTTTCTTTGCCTCCACATTCTTCTTTGTTGCAATGATGAGAATCAAAATATTATCCAACAGCAAACACAGAGATGTTAGGACAGAAGCATTTCATTAGACCACAGGGAATATTTGGTAGTTCAAGGCAGTGAAGGAAGCAAATACAGCTAAACATAAGCCACAGCCAACCACAGCATGTGAACATTATTCCAACAGCCCTCCCATGCAACCCCATCCTTCAATCATCCAATTTTCATCACCTCTTGGGCTACTCAGGCATATTTATCTACAAACAAAGAAGAGAATTCACATCAGCCTGATATTCCCTTTCAAGGATCCAAAGTACAGTTTTCAGTATTTCCACTCCTGGTAAGCATTTATGTACTGGAGCAGCCCTGATGTTTTCACTTCCCCAGGACTGGCAATTCTTGGAGCTCAAGCTCCTTGGTAGTACCTCAATATATCTCATTTCCTTGAATCTTTTCTTCACCTAGTCCAATACCTGCCTAGCATTTAACAGAGTGAATACTTCCACATCATCATTTACTGCACGTGGAGATGAGTTAGGCACATAATTAATTCTCACTTTTACCCACAAATTTATTTCCAGATGTTCCCAATATTGCTGTGCAGCAGGCAGGATGCACATGGCAGTGTGCCAAAAAATACATGAGCTGTGAGACTGTCATGTCATTTTTGTTGACTAATGTCACTTCTCCATCAAACTCAAGGAGTTCCAGTGGGCTTGTGAATTAATTTGAAGAACAGAATTTAGGTTTTTTTTCTTATCATGATTATTACTGACTTCCCACCAGGACAGGTGTCTTAAAATTCCAAAAACAACAAACCTGGATGTGCCCAGAAGAAAAATTGCCTTCCAAATGCATCAAATCCAGCAAAATACTGCTCAATCACACTTTATACATTCTATTAGGATTTATAAAGATAAAATTTGTCTTCAGGCATACAGGAAGTCATTGCCCACATCAGCACAACCTCTGGTGCTCAGGGCTCTGGCTAGCTGTTCAAAACACTGGGTTCAACCCTTCTCATTTGTCATGTGCATACAGTTACAGAAGGCCAGCTAACAATGTTGTTTTAAGGGGAAAATGCCAGTCAATATGTAATTAAATGCTAAATAAAAAGCCACAGTGAAAAAATGCTGTCTTGCCAGTCAGGAAAACTCTAAAACAAATAAGTAGAATTAACCAGCCTCTGTGAAAGCATTTTTGTCCTGTATTGCACTGCAGCTAGCTACGTTACCCAATAGAGCCACCAACAAACATCACATTTACACCAGATAAGGACTTGTCTTCTAGGCTCATATAAACACAAACTTGTTGGTCTAAAAGCATTTCTGTAAACTCCCACACATAGCATAAAATACCCTAAATGCACAATACTTAAAGCAACAAAGCATCAGGTGACAAGCACTCCTTCACTGTCACTCACAGTTACAGGAGGAGCTATTTACTGCCTATTCCACATGGAAAGCATTTGTTCCAAATTACTAAGTCACAAGCTGCCTCCAAGGAAAATCCAGTGTACCAGGATATCTTCCACTTTAATCTTCCACCAAAGATAAAGACCAAATTAATTTGTCAGAAAGCAGAACCGTCAGGAGTACATGCACTCCCCTAAAGATCCATGAAGGAATAACTAACAAAACTTCTTGCCAATAGGAGAAAAATAAAACACATTACCTATATTTCATAAGCACAAAAACTTTGCTGGACCAATGGACTCCCATATTTCAACCTGCATGAGGAGGCAACTCTTACTTCTTCAATATTATAATTTCATGCATGATAGTTAAGAAAAATAGTTAAATGTCACCATTTACATTACAGAACTGAAAGATTTACTTAGACCTCTGCATTCAAATTAAGATGGGGTAAAACATGGAACCTGAATTATGTTCAGAGCCCTGGGGAGACTGGTCTGACCCTTCATTTCTCAGAGTAGATATGTACAAGTATTTACACACACACTCAAGCCTCATACAGTTATTCTAAAAAATATTAAATACTTTCACTACCATACACAAACTCCAAGTCACCCTTCCATCCTGTCACCACAAGAATCACATACAAAGTTTTCTACATCAGATTCTCTCTTTCTAGCTAAACTATATCCTTATTTGGGCTATTACCACCTTTAACAGAACTGTTTAATAGATACTAGGTAAACCCAAACAATTTTGTTCTGTAGACTGAATCAGAAAGAATTGATCAAAGCTCATCAATGACAGCGTAGGAAACACGGAGGTTTTCTTGCACTTTGAATAATAAATCACTGAATAACGTTTTCTTAAACTTATCTGGCATAACAAATGGCTACAAATTAAGTCAAAACCATATGGTGGAGGCTAAAGGGTAGAGCACAAGATGAATTTTGTTATACAGAACCATATGCTGCACTTAACGTCCGTGATGACTTTGCCTTTCACCATAGCTGATGTCTATAAATCAGTACTGCAGATGTGAGGGCTCTACTGAACTCCACAATCAAATGATCTTGAGCACATGAATTCAGCATTTTCCTTTATCACACAGTCTCAAAGGATTACTCATGTTATGGATCACTTGGTTACCTTTACAGAGTGTCATTTTTAACACTGCCAGTTCTTCAAGTACCACTCTTTCCTTTTTTCCTAAAGGAAAACTAAATAACCCATTCCGAAACCAGGACTGTAGAGTTCTCCATGCAGATACTCTAAGTATCAGAATACTGGGCAGAACTTCCCACAGAATCAATGTTTCTGAACCAAAGGAGCTGAAATTGTGAGTGCACTTGAATGTCTGCAGGACTGGGATTCAATGCTCTGCAAGCAAAGCAGCTCACTTCCGCAGCTCATGCAGAGCTTGGTATTCCATACACCTAATAAAAAGACAACATCCCAGCAAAAAATTGCTTTGATGTCAGGTAACCAGGTGAGCCCTAAACAAAAAAAGGAGCTTGACCACAGCAGCCTGACACAACTTAATGCAGTGGCTGCACAATAGGAACAAAAATAAGCCAAAAATGTGAAAGGCACATACTGAGCTGGGGAGGTTGATGATCTGCAGTGTATTAGACAAGTTATCTACAGTTCAGACATTTCTTGCTTTCTACACAGACATTACAACATTTGAACAACACTTGCATTGCTTAACAACACACAAGCCCTTCAAATGGAATTTCAGTTTTGAGAAACAAAAATACTAAGCAGAAACAGTAATACAGTACAGCTGACTGTTCAAATTGGAAATTCATGGTGAACTGAAGGTAAGATACTTTCAAAGAAGCAGTTTAGCAATTTCTAGTTTAAGAGTATTTAAAAATACAGTGTATTTTCATTGTCAGTGCCACCGGGCACATCACATGAAAGATGCTTCACAAATCTGCTCACCGCAAAGGTCACATCTCAAGGTAAGGTACTTGCACTAGTTATGAAAAAGGCACTTTTCAAAAGGAAAAAGTGAAGGTTATTTCATTACTCTCTGACCATAAGCCCTCTTCTTTAAAGCCAAGATGACTTACACTTTTTTCTTCACTTTACCAGTTCTCTTTCAGTGTAGATTTTTCATGAGTTTGAGACACTGCTACAGACAGTGCCATGCTGCTTCCTTAGCACCACATTGTATCCAGAAAGTACTTGACAAATAGCATGGCAAATAATGCCCAAGTACCATTGTAAGAAGAAAATGGGGTTACCTTGAGCAAATTATCTTCCTTCTTCTAAATTTGATTCCATAATTTCATCTTAATTAAAATAAAGCATAAGCAGTATTTATCCAGCAAACATCTTCAGAAAAACATTTATGCAAAAAATAGAATTAGTATATTTAAGGGTTCTGCTCCTGGCTGAACAAAGATTAGTCCAAATACTGATTTCAATATCTAGTTTTATAACAAAACACAACCAAAGACAGTGAGGGGAGTATGTACGTTCACCTTTCTGGCCTCTTCAAAACACTGTCACATCTGCAAAAACATCAGCCATGGACAGAGAAGAAGGAAACATTTTTACTTTGCATTTCCTGTATTTCCTGACTGTGGACCTGAAGCAGTGTTAGGAGTACTTTAGAAGTACAGTAACCAACAGCATTCACCATTTGGGTTCCTCAGAGCCTAATTGTTCCAGCCAGAAAGGATTAACACAGTTAAAAGCATCTGACAACTTAAGCTTCCCAGATCCTCCAAAGAATAAAATCCCCATTGCTGGAAAACAAGCAATCCACATTTAACCCCCTAGAACTTTCCCATAAGTCCCAATATACTTTGAATAAGACTCTGCCCCATGAGCCAGCATCCAGCTCTCACACAAGTCACTGAGTGGGCAGCACCAGCAGTAATCACTGCATTTTATAGTTATGTTTATGTTAGAGGCACATATCTTATTACCAACAAAAAGTTTGTGGGAGAAATTATTATTATTGATTTTCATCTATAATTGAGGATGGGAATTGCTCTCCAAAAAAACTCACCCACAACCAAACCTCTGCCAATACCAATGAATGAAGAGCTCACAGCCCAATACGAAGGGTTGTAGCAAAGCTATCTGTAAATAACAGCTGTATTTGCTCACTGCAATAAAGTGGAGAAGCAGACAAGTGTGATGGCTGTGGTGTGGAGTGCCCTATACTCAACAATATTTTCTACTCCAATAAGCAGGAGAGGACTGAAAACTCAGCACAACAGCTATCAGGCAGAAGATCAGGAAAAAAAAACCAGAAATCAAGCAGAAGATCAGAAAATACCAGAAATCTTACTCCAGTCCTCCCTGCGAGACCTATGTGCTGCCAGCCTGAACCCTAAATTATCCTCTGTGCTCTGAGCAGGTATAAGCAGTGACCCACAGGCAATGCCCAGGCCAGCTCACTCTGGAGCAACTCCCCTCACCCAGCTGCATTTTTTCAAAGGACATGGTTTCTAGTCAATAAAAAAAAAAAAAAAAAAAAACAAAACAAAAAAAAACCAAAAAAAACCTCATGCACAACTAGTCATCTATTCTCAGACATTTTCAGACAAAATCTATTCTGAGACATTTTCTCATCCATCCACAGCTAACTGCTCTGCCTCTTGGCTCTCTCCAGTTGCTATGAAAGCCAGTAACACAGAACTGGAACTCAGACTGACAAGAAAATGGACAGCTGCACATGTCCAGATTTTGAACTATACCATCAACATCTGGGAAGCATTACACAGGGAATCCATTGGAACACAGCTATATTTGGTTTACAACATAAATATTTTGCTTAGTATCACTACCAAAACTCATTGCAGACATCCACCTCAAGGCCTGGGGTTCCTCTCCTAAAGGAAGGCTCAGTCTGGCACTCATTTCTCTCTCTTCCAAGACACTACTTCAGAAAACTTAGCATTCCTCCAACACAGGGGCTGGAAGAAGAGAATCAGAGTTTCTATCATCCCCAAAGTTCTGTCATAGAAGTACAGCAAAAAGCATCTCTTCTTTACAGTCTTCTCATCTAAGATTTGTTTGTTTAATAAACCTTTCCTTGGAGGAGCAGCCTTACATCAGTATGAAATTTATAATACTTTAAGTGAATTTATAAACCATGATTTTGTAGCTGCTTGTACAGCAGAGATTCCAGATGAGAGCAGCGCAGATTAAATGCAACCAGACTGGTGTTTTATAACTGAGGTCATGGAGTGATTTCCATGATCCACAATCCTAACACCAGGCCATACCTGTTCTTCCTCCCTCTCCAGAGAAAAGCACACAAGCTAGAATCTCTACTAAGCTCATTTGGTACCATTTAATACATATTTATGTACACACACATGCACAAAATGGCAAGTGTGGTTGCATGACAACCACAAAATGCTCTTGAGGATTTACTGCAATTTCCTCAACCTTTGATGATTACAGAAATTTTAAGAAAAGAGGCCAACCAAAGGGTGAAAAGGTGGATTTACCCTGCACAGCATCCAAATTTCTAACAACAGTATGGACTTTGCCACTTATTCCCAATGCTAATCAACTCACATATAAGGATTTATAAGTTTGATCTGCAAGACAGTTCATAAAAGGCCACAAAAGACAGCATAACAAGTACTTTACAAACTGAATTTCCTCTCTGTTTATGAGGTTTTCTCGTGACACCTAACTTCAAAATTATCAAACACAAATTTTCAATATATTAGTGGAACATCCCTGAGTCCAGAGTCCATGCCTCCTACTTGCTGTGAGTTACAGCTGAGTAAACAAATAAAACTGTATCAGTTCCTTTCAACTAACCCATTTCAATTCAATCTGAAACTGAATACAATATTTCAACAGCAAACAAAAATCATGCACAGCTGAGTTTCAGAATCTATAAATGCTCACATAAAGCAACATTTTCAAGTCCAAGAGTGTTTAGTATAACACAGTTAACTACCTCCAGTACCTAAGAGACGTGTACTGAAAAATCTGAGCTGTGTCACTAATTTTAAGTGGACATTAAAAAACCAAACCCAAACATTACCATGCCACATGTCCTGGCTCTGTTAGCACTGCACTGGCCATAAACACACAATTTTCATTCCAAATATTTATCAAGGTTTGCTTGATTTCTGTTGTTCCTACAAGTATTTCAGCTTGTTTTTACTCACGGTACCAGTCTCAGGTTGTAAACACAAGTGGGGTGTGACTGTCCCATAAGCAAGTTTATCCCTGTATCTGCAAAACTGACTGCAAGAACATGGTTACAACTGCTCACACACTCTACTGCCTACACACTGAAATGCCAAACAATTAAGGAAGGCTCCAATGAATTAGCAAGATTTGGGATGATTTTTAACTTCCAGTTCAAAAAATAACCAAAGCCAGCATCTGTTGACACTACTACCACGTTATTGTGCTAAAGCCCTTTGAAGTGAAAATTTTGAGCTTTTTTTTTTTTAATGCCTGAATAAAATATCTTTACCAAACACAAGAATTAGTTTATATTAAGTATAACTACTAAGTATAAAGTATCGACTCAGGTCCTGCTTCTCATCAGTGCTTGGACAGCTAAAATGCATGCTGTATATCTACCAAAGCACTGATAGTCTTTGCAGTTTATTATGCTGAGTAGTTATCAATTAATTCCTTCATTGTGGCAACAGCACAAAGCACAGATAGCAAGAGGAGCTCAAAAAGCCCTTAGAAATAGCTAAAGACTGATCATGAGACCCTGGCCAACCTCAGCCCAATCATTTTCTCAGTATCCTCAGTACACTGATCTAGGGGAAATACCAGACGAGAAATTTCCTCTAACACCAATTACCACTCACCAGTGCCCAATATTACAGCCCTGACCTAATAAAAACACCCAGGAATCATCTGAATCAGATTTTTTTTCCCTATCCCATCTGCTGACAAAATTATACAAAGTGTTTAAACTGCCATTATGCTCCAAAACATACGAAGATGCACAAGATTCTGCATTTTGTCACTGCAGTTTCCTCATGCAGCAAGGGGAGGACAAACTGGGGAAGCAATCTCTTTGTCCTAGCATGGACACAGAAGAAAACCATTTAGTATGAGACTAAATTCCTGGGATAATGAACTTGTACCTTTGTTTGTTCCCATCACTTGCAAAACATTCCCCCCTTAAAATTACAATCCTTTTCTTCAGGCTGCATTTCCACTTTCTTTATGTTAAACACTTCCGAAATAACCTTGAATATCTGAGGAATTCAAGTTGTTGAAAACAGGGGCTGGGAGGAAAACAAATTAAACAGATTTGTTTAAGCCCAGTGTGCTTATGAAAATCTTTCCTTTGGCTTTCCACAGCTCCATCTGCATGGTGATCTCTGTAGACTCACACACAGAGTTAAACTTGACATTATCTAATGTATCTTGGGAAAAATCCTGCACAGCAAATTGAATTTTTAAAAGTGGTACCACATTCAATGAGCAGCTAACACATTATATTTACTTGAACTGCAGCTGAATAACACTGAGGATAATAAACTCATTTGGAATTTATATTCTTTAGCCTACATTTGAATATACATTTTAGATGTGCACGATACAGTATTACAGGTCTTTCTCAGTCTAGGTTTTGTGCAGAAATGAACTCCAGGATATTTGGTGAGGGGGGAAAAAAGCAAAAAAACCCCATAAACTCACTGTACACAACCTGTGTCTTGTTCAATTCTAGCAGAGGTCATTGATTTCATTAAAAATAACAAAATAAACCCTTGCTAAAAATGAGTGCATACAACTTCCACTTAGAATTTAGTTTCAATCCAGTTGCTTGCCACTTTAATTCAGCTCTCGCTCCCACTTTGTGATATGCAAATATTTCTCATCTGAGCCCCTATGGCCAATGCAGGGTTTGAAAATAATCAAACAGAACAGTGTGCAATTTAAGGTCCTGACAACATGTACAGAAATGTTGTTTTATGCTTGAGGGAGCTGCGCACAGACCATCTGCTGCCTTTGTGATTCCCCTGATGCCTGTCACAGCGAGGATGCAGGAAAAGGCACGGGATGCAAACAGAGCCACCACCATGGAGTGTGGGAGGAGAGCCTGAGACAGCCCAGCACCTCAGTGAGGCAGCACTTGGATCATCAGATCCCGGTCAGGTGCTGGGAGCTCACCTCCAGTACAAGGGCCCCAAGGGAACAACCCCCTGGGCACTCTTTTGTTATTAGGGCAGCATTGCATACTTCATGCAGAGGGATTTAGGCTAATAAGATCAGGAAGCACTGAATCACACTAAGTGAGAGAAATCAGAGGAAAACACAACAACTGGAAATCTAGAAGATTTGGGTTTGATTTTTTTAGTATTGCAAGAAGGCCTGTGTAAGGATGAGCTTATACTGCTTTGCAGCCTTATGCCTTGTCCCTTTGTCTTCTCTCCCTCAAGGAATGAAAATGACAGTGCCTGCAGAATCCAAGAACTGATATCCAATTGCCTCAGAGATCACCCATGTTTATCTGAGAGAAACACATAAGTCAAGTTTACACCAAAGCATAAAAAAACCCAAATTCCTTCAAGACTATATTTCACATGAAAGATTAAGAGATCCCTTTAAAGTATCCCCACTCTTCAAACCATTGTATTATTGTTTCTACATGAAACACTGCTCAGTCCAACATGTTCTTCTGGTTCCTAAACTCTGTTCATGGAAAGACACCAATCCTCCACTGTGCACACACGCTCTGATAAGGATTTTAAAGCTTTTTACCTATTTTACTTTTTGGTTTGGAGATATTCAGCAAGACCCAATATTATAAATTAACTGGGATTCTCTAGAAAACCTCCCTGCTATGGAGGTAAACACAACATATCTTGGAGTTAAAGCTGCTGTGCCTCTCTCACGCTTTCAGTCTTCTATCCAGAGAAATGACAAATATTCTCAGAGGAAGAGAATTTTTCTTTACACATCATCCTGATTCCACAATAATTTTTTTCTATTATTTTTTCTTTTAGATAAAATCACTTGTGTTGATATTTTCTCTAATACATGCCAATGAAGGAAATACAACAAAACAGAAGAAAAGTTTGAACTATCCAGATTTCAAAGTGAAAAGCGCATAGGAACAGGAAAGCAGCTATATAAGAAAAGTACAGCCTCCTAGCCCATTTTATACATACCAGAACCAGGGTAAAATTAAAAATTCTTGTCTCTTTGATAACAGTTGTGCAAACAGGTGATCCAGGCGCCACACGAAGGTTTTCCCCATCCCAAATGGAAACTCCAGACAAATGCAAACAAGAAAAAGCAGGTAGACAGCCTAACTTCTAACACACTTCAGAGAAGCCTTCAGGGCATCTTTGTTAAATGGCTGCCAGAGAGTCCTCAACTACAATAATAATCCACTTTTCTTGGAAAGACTCCTACACTTGATTCCACAACTCTGAGAAAAACACTCATTTCAGGAAGTCTTCCACATACCACATTGTCGTGGTTTGAGAGGAAGTGGGTTTTTGGCATTGGGCCAGCGTCAAACCGTGACACACGTTTAAATGGAATTATCTACAAGTGAAATAATTCATGGTAAATGCCTCCACTGAGCAGATTCATGCCTCCATGACGTCCTAAATGACACATCACAGATGATCTCACTTCATCATGACATCCCTGCTTCAGAATAAGGCTCTATGCTGTTTCTCAACTTTGAGCCATTTTCTTGTACATGTCATCTTTGTGACACTAAAATTTATGATCCAGAATGAAAGATACTTCTTTTCAGAACCACTACAAATATTTTCTTGAACAGAAACCAGCAATTCTTTAAACACAGTAGTATTGGACGCCTTTTCCAGAACCTTCTGGAAGCTATAAAATGGAGGTAAACAATACAGGTTCAATTAGTAAGAAAATCAATAGGAATAAGTCAAACCTGGCATTTTCCTGCCAATCCCACATGTGCCTTATGGCCTGCAGTTGTCAGCTCTCCACCCTGAAACAGCTTAGTTTTCCTTTCCACAGAAACCAAACCTTTTCCACAGCCTCAACACATTCCTTGCTTATGGCCAGCCTGTTGTGACCCAACATCTTCACAGCTGTTTGTTGGTTTGGGGTGTTTCTTAAGAGCTTCTCCTCGACAACAATTCTCAGTAGCACATGAGCTCCACTCCATGCTACACAATTGTGCCCTGCCTTACATTCCAGGCTGTTGAGACCATCCAGTTCTTCCAATAATTATCTACTCTTCCATCCTACCAAAATCTCCTAATCCTGTGTCATAGCCTTTCATTCGTCCTGGAGAACAGTCTCCAGACAAACCCTGAGGATCTGCATTAACAGACCAATTCTTTCCTTCTAAGCACAGCTCCTTGCTTTCCCTTTAAGTCATTCCCTGTCCAGTTGACCATCCTTGTTGCGCAATTTCCCATGGAGTTCTACACAGACATGTTTATTCAGTGTAGATAACTAATTTCCTACACCTAAACTACTACTTTATCAAGATAAAGGACAGGCTACATCTGGCACCAATTACTTTGGAAAAACGCCTCTCATCCATTTGCTATTTGAATCTGTCAATGCTTTTTAATAATAGAATCTAGAAAGTCATCCATCCTCTTCAGGCCAGATTAGTTCTCTTGCCCCTCCCCTTTTTTCCCCCCTTCCTTTTATACATTTTTTGTCTCTTAAAATGTAATCATGACATTCGCCAATAAATTTCACAAGCCTCTAAGAATCTATTTCTTGAGTAAACAAAAATTAGAGATAGATATTAACATTTGTCACAAATATATTTAATTTCGCATTTCAGGCAGATCCCCTATTTCATTTGTTTAATCTCTCTGCAGTTCAGGTCACCTCCTGCACATGTACAGAGACCCATGTAATCCTTGTCTCCTTCCCTTTCTCTGCCCTCTTCTCACCCCCACACACAAGCACATGGCTGTACAGGCCTGATAAAAAATTAACTTTCATGAGCAAGCTACTTTAGTCTGCAAATCACCCCTGAGCAAAATATTGCCAAGTAAGGGACACACTACAACTAAACATTAGGAAAAAGCTGCCCTAAAAAAAGAGGAAAAAACCACTTATTAGAAAGAATAGACAGGAGTCAGGAAAATTAGGCTTACAGAAAAAAACTGGTCCCTTAAAATAATTAAATTTGTAGCAATACAAAAAAAACCCCCCAAACTATTTCTATGTTTCCAGTTGTCTTCATATTTGTCCAATTACTAATGCAGATATGAAAACAAACCAATGTAATGCGCTTCAACTTTATCCCCGGAGATGCCTTCTTGAAATAAGATTCAAAAATACAACTTCTCAGCTCCTATTAACAATTCATTTCTTCAGAACACAGCTAGGCAGAACAATGAGACAAAACCTCTGAAACAGAATGCATAACCAGAGCCAGAAAATTATTTTGAGTCTATTGACAGCTTTGATATTAAATCTGGTCACAAGTTGAAGCCTGTAACAAAAAGTACTATTTCCTACAGGACATTTAAGGATTACAGAACAGTTACATCTGGTAGCTAAGTTCTCCACAGGCCTGGAAAATACAATGTTTTTAAAGATACTCCTTCAAAGGATTCATCCATAGTTTGGACTTTTGAAGTAACAGGTAAGCACAATGATTTGAAGACTCTTAGGACAACCCTGAGAACACAAGAGCAGTCCATACAACCTCAAATTGTTCTCTTTAAGGAAAATACTGGGACTGCAAATTGTCACAAGACAAACCCACAAAACTTTTAAATGATCACAAGTTTTCTCAGCTGCTCTGCAGTATTGCTGCAGTGTCCTCTGCTCCCAAATAAACAAGCCTTCCACCATTTTTAGCTGCAGCTTAGCAGAGGTGAGAAAAATACTGCTTCTGCAGACACAGCCTACAGTTGGAAGATTTGAAATACTTTGAGACATAGAAATAAAGCACCTCCTCTCTCACCCCCCAAAAGCAGTGGTATAGAGACACTACATTATGAAAAACTCTTTATATACAAACCTCTGCACACTAACAAAGTTAACAAGATTAAGAGAATGCTGCAAGAACTGAAGAGTTCTGCTGTAAATTGTTTTAGTTCTACTACTTCTAGTATGAAAAGTTCATCACTTCTATGATAGTTTCTTGCTCCATCCCCAAGTTCCCAAAAGCATAAAAACAATCTTAGAAAAATAAAACAAGCTTTTTTTTTTAAAAAAAACAAACACAGCAGAACACAGCAATATCTCCCCATCTAAGCAAAACAAGTCACATTATTCATTGCCATTCTGCCTTTTCTAATTTCCTGGTGTAACCAAATGAGATTGCTCTAACCTGAAAACAGGGGTTTTCATCCAGCATCAAACTTAGCTTCATGTATTAGGTCATGCCTCTAATGATTATTCAAAGCTGCAGTGATCAATATCACATCATGAGATTCCAATCCAGAGTGCATTAAAGTATCCTGTCACAGCCTCTCTGCAGGATCACATCTGAGCTTCAGAGGGTATCAATACAAAGGTAGAGAAAAGAGAAAATTCTCACCCCATAGAAGCAGCAAATAAAGTGCTCTTTAGGTAGCTTCACATAAAGTGGAAAATATTATACTTAAATTTGACATTTCCATGTTAAGACACAAGTTTGTCATAGAACCCCTTCATAACCATCCTCCACTACATGAGGGGTTTGTTTGTTTTTAAGATGAGTGTCTAAACATTACACTCACAAACAATTGCAGGTAAGCACAGAACTATGTCAATCCAGCTCAGCATGGAATGGAAAAGGAAAAGCAGACATAGGGAAGTTAAAAGTCAACTAACAAAACCAAAGCACAACATCAAAGAGAGCTATATTTAAGCCAACCCAGTGAAGAACAGCCACCTGCATGGGATATAGGATTTTGTTCAATGTTACAAAATACCAGTTTTTTTATCCTGATCTACCAGATGTGCAATTCTCTATTTTTAATACAAAGCTCATGAATGACCCTGAAATCTGCAGACAGTTTCCTTCACTTTATCCTTTCCAAAGTGACAAACATTTCAAGTTAATCTCTAATACAAAGAATACTATATGCACTAACACCTGTCTGTTCTCATTTAGTGTATCAAGATATGAAAATAGCATAATAGTGTTTAAAAAAAAGTGTTCTCTGGGACAAAAATTGAGAAAGTGTACTAAAAGTTAGCCCAGACTTTGCCACAAATCACTTTTTGCCCAAAGAAAAATTAAAATGCAAAGGGCAATAAACAGTTCCCTCAAACTAGAGCAAGATATACTTGACAAGTCAGTCACATTAGTGATCTTTAAGTCAAAAAAGGAACTTTTACCTAAACACAATGTTCACACCCTCCTACATATAGGGACTATTTGTAGATCTTCCACTGTACTGATGTCTGAAAACTTTTCATTTCCATATCTGGCTAAAATTATTTTTATCTTGACGTATGTTTGATGTCAGAGAAATATTGGATTAGTTTAAAGTACAAGTAGGGCTTGTCTGCCCTCCTTTTCCTAAACGTATTCACAGCCTTTTCCTTTGAAAGCAAACACCATTCTACAAAATCCTGCACCATTAGTCCCACACCTACAACTTCCCCACAAGACCTATGCAGCTCCATCCTCTAATGCCAAAAGTACTTTGCATCTCACTCTAAGAAACCATCACTGTTGTGATCCCCCAGTTAGCGTCCATCTTTCACTCTCTGCTCCTATTTAGTGGTACTACCCTGCTAAACTCTTATTTGGTTTGTGTCAGTTCTGCCCCTTCCTTTTCCTGCCATGTTGTCAGGCTCTTGCTGCTTTCTCTCTTCCCTTTATGCCTAAGGTTTAACACAGAGAAGCTTCCTGTCACCACATTTCAGCACCTCCAGAAAACCCATTTGTCATTAGGTGTAGCTGACTTATTCCAACAGGAAAATGTGAATGAAATCAGAGATCGTGATAGCTAAATATTCATGTGATAGGTTTGATGGTTTTTCCACCTCATCCCTCTCCTTACAGGTCTAAGATGAAGGCCTCAACATTCTTTGTTCAGTACAGAGCAAGTTCTCTACTACAAGTACACTCAAGAGGGTAAAATTTTCCACAGCACATCATCACTGACAACCAGCAGAAACATTGTGCATGCACAACAGCATCAAAATTGTTGGCAACTTCCAACCTTATTCTGCATCCTGCTGAGTGATACCATACACAGGGCATGAACTGCAAAAATCCCAATAAATTTCTACATAAAACTTAGAGGGCCTTACCTAGTAGCCAAGAATAAAAGTTTGTGCAGTACAAGACTCAGGCAGGATGATTTTTATGTGCTGAAACAATGACAGCACAAATCACATATCCTCACTTCTCTGTACTATAGAAACAAAGGTGTAACCATTGCAAGTTGGATATGAAGGCGATCTGGCTGTGACATGTCACCCCACTGCTCTCTGGGGTTGATTCAGCTGATCTGGCTGGCAAGGTGGGTGTCCCCTTCCTCCCTCAATGTTCCATGTGTGTCCCTCCTGAAGCTGCACCCTCAGTCACAGAGGATGACATCCCCAATAGAGATGGTATCATTCGTCGGTCAAGAGTACAAGGCATCTGTGCTCCCCTGCCACAACCTCCAAACAAGCTCAAGGTCCATTTGTAGGAGAACATAGGGTAGTCAAGCTTCCAGGACTGCAGACACACCCAAGTGAGGTGCTCCCATGGAGCAGTTTTCCATGTTTTTTACACTTTTTTTTTCTGTCACAACAACACGCTGCAGCGCTATGGGCTGGGGTGGTGTGGCTGGACAGTGCCCAGGCAGAAAGGGACTTGGGGTCCTGGGTGACATGAACATGAGCCAGCAGTGTGCCCTCGTGGCCAAGAAGGCCAAGGGCATCCTGGCCTGGATCAGGGATAGTGTGGCCAGCAGGAGCAGGGAGGTCATCCTTCCCCTGTGCCTGGCACTGGTGAGGCCACACTTTGAGTGCTGTGTCCAGTCCTGGCCCCTCAGTTTGGGAAGGACATTGAGGGCAACAAGGTTGGTGAGGGTCTTGGAACACAAGCCCTGTAAGGAACAGCTGAGGGAGGTGTGGGAGTTTAGCCTGGAGAAAAGGAGACTCAGGGGTGACCTTATCACTCTACAACTCCCAGAAATCTGGTTGTAGTCAGGTGGGGTTGTTCTCTTTCTCCAGGCAGCAACTGACAGAACCAGAGGACAGAATCTTAAGCTGCACCAAGGGAAGTTTAGGTTAGATGTTCAAAAGAAATTCTTCACTGCAAGAGTGACTGTGCACTAGAATCATCTGCCCAGGGAGGTGGTGGAGGCATTGTCCCTAGAGGTGTTTAAAAAAGACTGGACATGGACATGACACTCAGTGCCATGGTTTAGTTGAGGAGGCGTTAGGTCATAGGGTTGGACTAGACAATATTAAAGGTCCTTTCCGACAGAGTTCATTTTGTGATTCTCTGAAGTTCCGACTTGTTTTGTACCTGGTTTCTCTGCACTCACATCCCTTGCAGAATCTCTCCAAGTACAAGAAGTAGTCGCTGGTGCTGGAAGTGTCAATTACCACCTCAAACAAAGTTTCCAAGTCAAATATCAAAAGCTTGTTCTTCAGATTTTACTAGCAAATATTTCTAAATTAATTTTGAAGATGGAAAACCCAGCTATTCTGTTATAGCAGATATGCCTAATTTCAGTGGTGACAGGTAGATCATTCTGACTAGTTATGGCTATTTCCAAAGTCGAAATGCTCCAAAATTATCAACTTATTTTGTGTGCTTGTTATAAGCAACAATCCAAAGTGGATATCCAACTAATAAAACAAGTATGGCATCCTCTGCAATTTAAATTCTGGCTTGCAGACAAACAAGCTTTGAGAGAGGATAGACAGCACATGGTAAAGACTCAGGGTTAGCACATCTTTTTCTTCACTCTAGGCCTTTTCCCAGCAAGCTACAATTAGCTCCAAAATCTCCTTCAAGCTATCGATGCACCCAGCCAGGCACTACAGATTGATGGTGACTCCATAATTAGAGGTGCAGAGTCTCTAAAGCAAGCTCAATTTCAACTCCAACAGGCAAACAAAAAGAACAAAAGACTAAGCAGTAATTTTGATCTGCTGTACTGAGGAGTGATGCAAATTTTCCCCAAGATCCTCTATTTTTCCTACATTTCAAATTCCAACAACCCCTACAATCCTTACATATGTTGCATTTGTTAGCAGAGCAACAACCACCATTCCAGCCTTGCAGACATCACAAATTTTGGGTCCAAAAACCCAGGACATTAGTGCAAGAGGCAAAACATGAACATTGTCCAGACCTAAAGGCAGCCAGGAGCCACAGGAACACGGAAAGCACAATCCTGATCCTGAGCTGGAAAGCACTGCTGAGATGTCAACTTTCAGCTTGATATTGCACCAATTAACTGCATATAAATGACATCTGCTTGGCTTGGAGCACATGCAGAAGACAATTTCTGGTCAGGCTTCAAACACCAGGAAGACACAGTAGTTCTACTACTCTCTTTGTCCAACTATTTAAGAAAATTGCATATTCATGGAACCTTTGGCACAAGTGTATCAATATTTTCCACATGATCCACTCAAATAAACAAATGGCCATCTCCCTCAAGCTGGAGCAGAAAAAAAGCAAACATTTTACAGAGGGGAAATGGCGCAACAGGATTTTGCAAAAATTAAGAACATACTAAGTTTTATTCAGAACATATTTCCTTATAAGCCATTATAAATTAAAATCTAACACTGGTTAAGCAACTTTTGAAACCTGTAAGCGAAGCTCCCAAGTATTCCCCATAGCTTTTGACAGAGCTGTTCTAACATTCCCTAAGTTTTTGCCCAAGATTTTATCTTGTCCTCATTCAGATGGGAAGAAACTCATGAAGATCAGAAGCTGCTACAAGAGTCACAGAAAGGCCACTATTCCCAAAATAGTGAGGAGTTTTTAGGCTGCTTCTCATGTATACCCAGGAAATATGCAAGAGTCTGGTTTAATAAGCCAGAGCATTAACTAGAAGTAGGACATCTAAGATTTGATCTCTTCCCCCTTTCACTCCTACATTTGACAGTCTGGAATTGGGAGAGTGGCAGGGTTGCCCTCTTTGAAGTTACAGTGAAACAGACTACATAAAACAAGCTCCCATTTCGATGAAATCGCATTTCCCCACCCCAGATAAATCCTGCTTCATCAGAAAAACCCTGGTCAGCTCCTTCAGAACATCCATTCCATGGGATATCTCCGCTCTGGTCCAGAAGCACTCTGGATTGATGAGGTAAAACAGCTAAGAGAGGAAATCACAAAGACTTGGTTAAGCATGACCCTTCCTCCCAAACAATTTGAAGAGTTAGACCTAACTAACAGCATCTCCCACACAAGCATCAAGCAAGAAGTGACCAAGGGACAATACCTGAGAAAAAGTCTTCAGCAGCCTTTGCCTCTCAGCCCCATTAACTTCACTAACATTTTCAAGAGGAAAATTTGCATTCAAGGTTGCTTCCTGAACTCACTCAGTCCTGACTGCCTGACCTGCAAATGTGCTGGCTTTGTTGTCACTGACAGCATCAACTGTCCTGATGGACTACTAAGCTCCCCAGGAGCTTCTGAGTGTTTTTTAAATATGCACACAAATAGGAAAGCAAATAAGCTAAAACAAAAAAAAAAATTGTTAAAAAGCAACCAATTGAGAGTCTTTGAACTTCAAAAAAAGATGGCAAATTGTTGTAAAAAATATAGCAAGCACCCAGTGACAACCAAAATAATGCTTAGGAAAGCTTACCAAGTCTTAAATATAGTATTATTCTGGCTTCCTGAGTTAGAGATAAAGACAGAGTCAAAGAGTCTATTTGACATATCCTACTTCATTGCACTCAATTATAGCACTGCCATTTTACAGAAGCCAAGGATCCAGAAATGGAAAGATAGGCGAGATGTTCAATGCCCAATGTGAGATATTCAAGAATCTCTCCTTAATATTTAACCAGCTCCATAGCCTACATTCTCATCACTTATGCCATGTATTATATAACATACTTTTGCTTCAAAAGTATTATTAGGATAGCTCTAAAAGTAGTATCTCTGAAAAGTGGAGAAGATGAAGACAAAAGCAATGTCTCTTCCATGTGCTCCCAAACAGGGACCGACTCTTGTCACAGACCCTTCAGCTGGCTGCCTTCAGCACAAAAACAAGGAAAGAGATCCTGAAGCTTTCAGGAGGAATGCAGCAAGTGTAGTAGAGACAAAATGTAACAATGGAACCTGAGGGTGAGGTATTCTACAGCTCGCATAACACAAAGAAAGAGAAATCCCTCAAGCTATCCTAAACTGATGGGAATAGGGTAAAAAAGAAACACCATGCCCAGAAAACTAACAGTTACTCCAGACTTTCAGTCTCTACCAAGTGTGTTTAAGTACCTTACAACACATGGGCTAGCTCTTCAAATTCATTTACTAGTACAACTTTGATTGTTGTAAGGTAATACTTCGTATTTCCAAATATACATTGATTTCTCATTCATATTTTCCTTATGTCTAAACAAGCTAAATCTTCCTCACTTAAAATTACTTGCCCCACTGAAAGGAATAGAGTCATAGACTGAGATATTCAAGTAAAACTCATTAGGTTTGGCTGCATGCAAGCAGTTTTGTTATTTCTACCTACTAGAAATTTACTCAGTTCACTAGTCTGTTAAAAATACATTATAGGATTGGTTAGACACCTTTACAGATCAGCTGAACTCAAAATAATTTACTTTGTTTTTTTTTTATTCCATAACATGATTAAAGTTTTCTAGTACTTTGCACTAGCAGATCACCTGGAGATACCTTAGTTAGAGCCACGACCACAGAAATCCTTATCCTGCTGTGCAGATACTGCTCACACTCCCTGCTTGTGAGACCCAGGGAGGGTCATGTCTGTGTCCAGGATGAGTTTCAGCAACATCCAATTCTGCCTAGTTTTCAAGAGTACTGCTGCACATTGCTTTGGTGCCACCAAAGCAGTTACCCCCTTCACCCACCAAGAGAAAGCCATTGGTATATTGCATTTGGTTTCTTAAAAGCCTTTGTAAGAAACACATATGCACACAATCAAACACATATTCACCCTCTGGGTCTAAAATGGCGCTTCTGTTTCTCTCAAAACATATTTTAGTTTATAAACATCATTTAAAAGCAGCTGATGACTATAGAAGAAAAAAATAATTTGTCTTAGAATGCTATTTAGTAACTACTTGTAATTCTTAACTAAGAGTCAGACCTGATTTTTCCCCATGATCCCCAACAGGTGGACCTTCAGTACTGCTCCAAGACCCACAGCCCACTAGACATTTTCCTCAATGAAGAGATTGAACATTTTCCAAAACGGCCCCAAATATGCATGACCTCCTGTCAGTGATAGGGCAATTCTCCTTCCACCTGGAAAGCCCTGAAAACTAGGTAGGTAAAGAGCAGGCTCCCTTCAGAGCATGAAAGGCATGAGCCAAGCCTATTTGCTTCCTCCTTTCTGTGGCATTCCACACATACCATGGTACCCACAGCATTACCCCTTCTTGTGTGACAAGGTACAAAAATCCCTCGAAAGTTAGATGGAATTCTATTAACCCAAGAGTTTATTTTAGATTATAAGTTTTACTCATGATTTTCTTCCCTAACCTCTCCTAAACCGGCACTTTGGCAGGGGTTTCCAAACTTTTCCAGCATTTCTGAAGTACATTTAAACATTGTCACTTACAAAATGATGTTTGCAGGAACTGACTCATGAGATCTTCAGAGAAAAGCTCTGTAATATGGACCAATCTGTGTGCAACTGTTTCCCCTTAAATCAGAAGCCAAGACGGAGCCAGGGTTGTCCCACAACTCTCTTGGGTTTAGTTTCTAAGTGATATTCATTCCTAGCTCTTCACTTCCCTCTAACTCCAAATATTTTTTTCATTAGTGAATGAGACTTTTTTAATGCAAACCAAAGGCCCACAGGAGTTGATTTTACCACCGATACTTCCATCTGTACAAGAGGTATAAAGAGAGCAATACATTCCCCCTAAACATCTCATCGAGGTATCCCACCGTGCTGATCAATGATACTCCCTCCAGTTTTGCCCCTCAAATAACACAGGGAAGAGTATTCCCAACAAGTTTAACTTTATCACAAGTAAAGTTGTCCTGTTCCTTCCAATAATGAACTCTGGATCCCTGGTGAGTAACTTACATTTAACTGGCAACATTCTGGGCTGCTTATATTAACTGCAACAGTCTGAACAGCTTGAACTTCAATAAAATGTGCACTAAATGACTGAGCTAATTTAACCTCATTAATCCTCAAACCAATAGAATAATTTGATGTCCACACAGCAGCTTGTGCACCGCCTCCAACATAAACATGGCCCTGCAGGAAATCAACACCAAAGATGTGCTGCAGCCCTGCTGCCAGGGCTGTCACGCTTGGGAGAATCACTGTCTAATTCCTGAGCCCCACCACCAGCTGCAGTGCATGAGTCACACACTTTGTTTGGTCTTGTTAACAGGCAAATGGTTGTTTCCAAACTGGATGGATCCTGACATCTCCCCAGTGCAGCAGTTTTATGGAGGATGCTTCATTTTATCTGCAAACTATTTACCTCTAGTTTCTACGCTAGCACAAAAAGCTTTACTAGGAAAGGCGAGCACAGAAAACCAAGTAGCACTGGCACTTGAATAATCATTAATTACAGCAGCATTTAAAAAATTTACTTTTTGAAATAATTTGAACACTGTTTAGTTACAAAGGATGCACAGTGCCCCAAAATATTTATGAACACCTACTTTCAGAGAGACATTTTAACAAATATTCTTTATCTATATCATTTGTTATTGAAATTTCTGCTGAAAGCCGAAATTTCTGCTGAAAGCCGCTTTATTTTGTTAAATACAACACATTAAAAACAATAACATGAGATTCTTAATAGCAAAAGCACCTAACCCACAAAATACTGTGCTGACTAGTGTGACAATAGTTTCTAAACACAGAAAAATAAATCAAAAAAGGGATTATTTCCATGTAAATACTGATTTTGATACCACCTACAAGAACTTAACTTTCAAAGGAACTTGGTCTAGTCAGTGTTCAGTATTTGTGCCAATCAAATTATCCCTGATAAACAGATATGACATAGCACAAGAACTGACTTTGACTTCAGCATATTGAAAGTAATTTCTTTTAATGATTAATATATATTTCTTTCACGGCTACATTGCAACACAGAAATGAATCAAACAACAAAACAGCATATTAAAAATGCATCACCCCAATATAGCATATCCACTGTTCTTTCTTCATCAGCCATACAATATTTATGGAAACAGGAGAGCTTTATCTTCCCTTCTAACACAGCAGGTTAAGTGTCTGTAGAGAAGTCAGATGTCACTATTATCTGCAAGCACACAAGAAAACAAACTCATGCCAAAAAAAGGCATAATAAAATTGAGGTCTAAATGGAATTTGGAAAAAAAAAAAAAGTCTTGCTCCAACAGGTTAATCTCCAGCTAATTCCTCTTGTGAGAAGTACTTTAAATAACCATTTCACTCACAAACTCTCCTGTAACAAGTTTTCCTGGGAAATGAAACAGTTTCTAATACAAGCATAACTAAATTTGAGTTTGACCAGACAAAACAGCATTACATTTTGGACTACTATAGCAAAAAACTCATTTTTTTTGGAAACATATTAAATAGTTTTTAGAAACTATTTAATATGAAGACAATTTGGATAGTAACTTTAGTCAGAAGTGATAGAATCAGCTGTAAATACTGAGTGAGAAATTCCTGACAAGAGAAGGTTTTCCTTGGAGAGAAATGAAATACAGCTATTTACATTTCCCAGCTACAATGCCATCTTTCTTTCCAAGTTCATCCAAAAAATATCAGAGTATGGCTCAGATTTGGCTCTCACACACACCCAATTGCCCAGGAGATTCTGTCATACTCATCATGCTGCATTCACAGGCTTTCCCAAATATCAATTGTCTTCACTTCTATCTTCTATATCTACATGTGACTTGTGGGATTTTGCTTCAGGTTTCAATGCTTGGTTTGTTTTATTCCCCAACAGGACTATACACCTCAATAATTGCATTCAGGAAAGACTGGGTTTGATGCCATTTTTATAAGATGGCCCAAATTTTCAATACCTTGTACCTACTTGTCCACTAACTGTTCATATAACACAAGGACAATAAAAGCCATAAACCTCTTACTTTGGTAGCCTTCTGTAGGAGTAATTCAGTAAGTTCTTGCAAAATTAAACAGCAGCTTATAAAAACAAAAAAAAAAAATTGCAGTAATCACAGCACAGCAGATGCAACAACTATGTATTTGTTTAGTCCATCTAGATGTGGAATAGGATTAAAACATGTAGCCAGTAACACTAGTCACCATCACTTTAAGCTACAAACTTAAGCATGCTACTGTGCAAAAATTAATTACAACATGGGGGAAATCAGATCAGTCACTAATCAAGCAAAGTGAGCAGGAAAATACAGCTATGTCCTACACTCCTGATTGAGTCTCAGGATCAAACAGCACTAAGAGCAGATGAACCAAGGGGGAATTATTATGCCTTTTCATCACTGAAATCATGATGCCCCAGAAAACACTGACTTCTGTGTGTGGGCTAGTTACACACTGTTAAATGTAACAAGGAGACTGCAGCACAGCGGCAACACCTCAAAGGAGGAAGAAAGTTTAAGAGGGGAACAAGCCAATGAGAAAATTCTGTCCTACAGTTGAGGGAGAATGAAACAGCCAATCTAACAGGACACCTGCAAAGCAAACAAGGCTCCACACCAGGCTGTGTGCACTCACTTGCATGCACAGCCTCACCAGCACAGCCTGCTGGAAAACACCTTCCCCATGATAAAATATCAATGCCAAAGGTCAAAGGCTTTAACAGAAAATATAAATTCAGCAATAAAGCAACTTTTCTAAATCCATTTCACAAATATTTGTTATTTCAAGCCTAACATTACAAGTAGTAGGATAGCGTAGTTGACTCAGAGACACAGAATTATTCAGTGCAATTTGCAGTTACTTGAAAGGAGCTTATTTATACCTGGGTATTTTTACCAAACCCAAGAACTGCAGGTATCCTTAAGCTCCACTAAAAGCTGCTCCCCCTTCAGTTAAATCACAGCCACGTCCCACAACTCATGCAGTCTGTCCTACCTCTAAGTCCACTAATAATTGATTTCTAAATGGTGTCACAACTTCAGGATGACACAGCACTCAAGTATTACCAACAAATAAATGACAAAAGCCAGCTGCTTTTTTTTTCCAGATGTGACACTAAATTTACCAGCACAAAGTTGTGACTGAGCCGTTTCATACTCCAGCTGAAACACTCCTGGTTTGATGTTTGTAGAAGACATTTACTGAGGAAACACTGCATGTGAAGATTTACACACTACATTGGACTAATTTCACCATAGGTAAGCACTTCTCTCAAGTTCCTGACTGAAGTTCTCCATTAATTAGTTACTTGTCTTTAAAAATACACACCTGAATTTTACTCTCCCTCCTAACTCCCATAAAGAAGAGTGGACTCAAACTTGCTGTAAAATGTTAATAAGTTTGCCAGTCAGCAAGTATCCAGGTAGCTTAATCATTAAAGCTGCTGCTGCAGTAATCACATGTATGTCTTCAAGTGTCTCAGTCACAACCAGAAACTGTAATATTTCACATACCATAAAAAAGCAAGATGGAAAATTACCTGCTGTACACTGTCTATATTTATGCACCTGAACATGCATGGCACTGGGCATAACAATGGCAATTGGGTAGCTGGATGTCACTTCTGCCTGCTCTGTGGGCTCTGCACAGCTTCCTTACAAACATGTCAATGTAGGATAGCAGTCAAGTTTAAAATCAATTGTGCCATGGCTTTAAGGAAGGAGTTATTTTTGTAACCCAAACCCACCAGACCCATGGCTGTAGGATCCAAAGCATTTCACAGAAAACCAGACCTGTGCATCTGCACATCAGCAGCTCCACAGCACAGGAACTGTGAGGAGCAAAGGGCAGGGGCTTCTCATTGACCCTTCCCATGAGGCAGCTGATGCACAGGAACTGTGTGGAGTGTGTTGACTCACCCAGCCAGTGTTTTAAATGCCCATATTGCCTGATAGCTATATCCATTTTAGGAATGGGAAGTACTGGCAGCAAAGTCCCTCATGGATTTAATGCAGAATTGCAAATGCCTCTCTTTGGGTGTAGAAAACTCCGTCTTTGCTAAGGTGACAAACTTAAAATTTTCACATTTAATTTCACTGTTCCTCAACATTCAGTACACTGTCAGAATGAAAGAAAACTGCTTTCTACCCTAAATGCAATTGCTACGTTAGACAATTATTTCAAATGCTGTTTTTGTTGAGCATCTTAATAATTCTCCCATCTCAAAGGCTGCCTCCTTTAATCCTCTCTGAAAACAGCTTTGCCTTGATGCTTTTAGAATTATTTATTTTTTAAGTAATTAACATTTTCCCTCTGGCTAGTTCTGTTGGTGGACATCAGCAATTTGAGGCTGTCCCCACAATTCACTTGCTTTGTTCTTTGCATCACCTGAGACTGATATTTAGGTTTAGTTCGCAGGAGGTTTAAATCCACCGCTCACCCCAAAATCCAAATCAGTGATTTCAGTAACACCTGAAACCTGGAAGGAACTTAGGAAAGGACAGGAAGACAGCTTCCACACTTTGGGGACAAGAGAGAATGCTTTAAGCAGTTTCTCCAGCATCCCCCCTTTCTGACCAGTGGCATTTAGTTTTGCTTTCTCTATGCCGAGTATTTCTCCTGGCCATTTCTGTAGGAATGGTCATTGCTCCAGTGAGGATAAGTGCACATCTGAGTGTTATTAATACACTGATTTGTAAACATCTAAAGCATGTATTGATCCACTGTCCAGCTTGAGAAAAACAGCCTGTGATGAGAAACAGCAATTAATCACCAATACTTTTTTTAGTGAATCCTGCATACAAAACAAAACCTGAAAGATTTGATTAAATTCATTTTACTGTAATCCTCCAAAGATGAACTAAAACCCTCTTGGTTCATTTGAAAACATAGGGATAACTCTGCTCTCTTTTAGAATATCATAGAATCACAAAAAAATTTGCCAGAGGCAGTAAGAAAACAGCACCAAAAACCACCAAAGATAAAACTTCACAAATCTCAAATCCAAGGCACTGACAGAAATGGTTCATCTAGCTCTGCTACTGAGGGCTCATTTGCAAAAATTGTGACCATAAAACTTATCACAAATTGGTTTTCTATCTCATTACTGCTGATTGCTAGGTAACATAGTATTAATGGTACTTTTCCTACACCCACTTTTTCTCAAGGTGCATAAATCACTGTAAAATTGCTTTATCTTACTTTCCAGAAATCTGGAAGGCCAGTCTTCAGATGTTTTAACAGCAATCTTTCCATTACAGGGTTAGAAATTTCATTTTAATATAAGCAACGCACTCATCAGAATATTTTTACCTCCCAACAGAAAATCAGATGAACTCTGCAAAGTCAAAAATGATCCTCCAACTTCTATACCTGAAGTATATTGACAAATTATCTACAAGTGTGACCAGTTTGTACCATATCCCTTCCTAAGAGCTTCTAAAACACCCAGTGAATCCAAAAAGAAGCAAAACATTTCTAAAACAGCTGAGTCAACTTTCATAGAAGCTATTGCTTTATGCAGAAATACAAGTATTTTTTAGAAACCAGCAATGGTATCAACGTTACCAACACAGAGCACATGGTTCAGTGTGATGTGCATGAATCTACAGCCTAAACTATCACTATCACTTGAGCATCTGGCTGAAATATTTCTCTCCACTAAACATTACTGTCTACAAAGAGATAAAAATTAGACTCTTTTCTTGAAGTTCTCAAGAATCTTACTTCAAAAAGATAAGCAATTGAAGTTATTTTATCAGCAGCAGCTCCGTCACAAGTACCCATTTTCCTGAGCAGGGGATATTTATCAAGAAAGCAAAGTGTACAGCCAGAGCAGGGAGCAGTTCAGCCACACAGCTTAAGGATGAGAGACCCAGAGCTTTGATACCAAAACCCATCAGCCCAGTGAGTGTCTGCATGAGGCACACTGTCAGTGCTGATACTCCAAAACAAACTGAACGGGGATGCTTTTCACTGTTTTTTTCCTGACCATAGTTACACCTGGAAGTGAAGGCAGGTTTTACATATTTTAAGTACCCCCTTGCCTACCCAAAGCACTATCTCCTTGTCATGAAGCAAAACTGCTCTCAATATAGCACTACAAGGGAGGAAAAAATATCAGTACACACCCCTAAAAGCTCTCTCTGACCTCCTAAGAGGTGGTGTGGCAAGCAGACATTTTTGCAAGCTTGTATTGGAATGAGGCAGAGACAATACCTAACCAAGTGCCATGAAGGATCTTTTCAGACAAGAAAGCAAACTTTGTCAATACCAGACAGAGATGTTCAGACAGACCTTTTGAACAAGTAGAAATTTTACAGTCAATACCACCACCACGTATACTTTCAGATTAGGGTATTCACTGAGAACTTATTTGAAATATATTTCTCTGTTAAGTTTCAAAGACAATAAACCATAACCCTTAGCACTAGACAACCTCCCCCCCAGTACTAAGACATGGCTCAATTCAAGTGATTTTGAGTGAAAAGCTCCTTTGAATGAGGCACATAAATGGCTTGACCTCAATTTTCCATCTCACAAGGCAGGTTATTTTTCAGAACATCAAATAACCAACCAAAACACGGGTCAGTTGTTTGACCAGACTATGTTTAGTGAATGAAATCTAACAGCTCAATTACAGCTTAGCAAACTCAAGCCATTTAATTCCAAAATCCTAAATCATGCTGGACATCTATGAATTGCAAAACTGCACAAGGTCAGGAACTCTTCTCTGATCCTTGGCCACTTGGAAGAAAGGAATTGCAGAAAACACCTCCTAAAAAGTACAAAATTTGAGCACTGTTTTCTTCTGCAAGCATACCATTATCTCACTTGTCTCACTGGAACTAAGTTTACTTTGGTCAACATGTTTTCTGAAACACTTAGAATGGCAAGAAAAAAAACTTATTCCATGCCCTGAAGCAATGAATTATAATTCATTACTGCCACAAGACAGCCTTAATTCCAATATAATCATTAAAAAAGTGGTCAACTAACAGAGAGTGAATTTTAGAAGAGTGGAAGGACTGAAATCAGAGCAATTACTTTAGGTGCTGCCTGATCTACCCCTGGAGCTAGAGAAAAGCAGACTGTGCTTGAGCCTGAATGCTCTTACTCACTGTGTCATTCAGGGGTTAAGCCAGTCCACACACAGTTGAGATTTGAATTTGGGAGTCACAAACAGGGTTCAAGGGTGTGTAGCCACAAGTGGTCTCTGAGCTCACACAGAACAGAACAGAGCCATTATCTTCTACACCCACTACATGCTACATACCAACACATTGCAAGAGCATGTGGGCAAGGCAGCAAAAGGCAGAAATTCACATTTTCCATTGGCAATAGATTACTCTTTACCTACATAGCTCTAAATAAGCAAAAAAAATATTCATTTTTTCTTATTGAAGGTGCTTCATCTACAAGAAACCAGAACTACCTGTAATTTGGCTTGCTTTAAATTCAGGAGCTAAAAAGACCCAAAAACCTCAATTTCATGACAGCTTTCTAAGTTTCACTTTATCCTATATTTGCCTGGTAATTAAACCTGTAATAAGATTCAAATTTATTTCCAGTCCTTTAGAAATATAAATGCTTACACCAGCCAGGTTATTGTCACATTTCTATTCATAGTATTCTTAATGATAGTAACCACTTTCTTTTTACATTTATTATAAGACTTAAATGGACAGAAGTAGTGGTGATGCATAATTTTGACTTTGTTAATTCAGCCAAGAGCATCTTATGGATTTAATTAAACTTCTACTTAAAAACTCTAAGCTTTAGACATATTACAAATAAAGAAATATCACATTTTCTTCATTTAATGGTGTAACCATCTCAACCCAAAAATATCTTTACCCACAGTCTGCTTGGTCCTTCCATCACAACTATTAAGTACAACTGAGTAACCTGTTCTCATAAAGCACAAAGCTTGACAAATGTTTGTTTTTTTCTGCCAGAAACACAAAAAAACCTGCACACTGTCAGTACATCTTATGGGCAGAATGTGGTTGGTCATGGAAAATAACAGGAGTCCTATCCCTGATGGAATATGATAGCAGGAATTGCGCTCAGACTGGGAGCAATACTCCTCCATTGGAAAGAGGATTATTGGAAACAATACTGAGGATCACTGAAATGAAAGACAAACAGGGGTTGAAAGGAAAAAGTGTAGGCTACCATAACTGAGCAACTGTTCCTTGTCACTAGTTTTTATATTGAGTTACTTATTCTACAGCACAAAGACCAACAAACATAAAAATATCCTAGTTGGTGATGGATACATAACAGTGATTACATAATCCATCCAGCCAAGATTTCAAACACAGAAAAACAGTACATAACTGCCATGTGTAACAAGCTTTTAGCATAACAAAGGAATTACTCTGCCCTCTTATCTTGCATTATTTCAGAGTTCGAGAAACGAGAGAAAGGAATAAGAAAAGCAAAACACAAGTTGTCAGAGTAGTTGCCACAGCTTGCTTTCTCCTGCAAAGAGTCTGTGTGGTTCAAGGCCCTCCAGACTGTTTCAGAGCTTTAGATCTCTGCCATTTGTTTGAGACTCACTGACTTTTCTCAGCTGTCTGTTCCATTAGCTGTGACACAATTTATCCCAGGAAGGTTTTCACCTCACAAGGATTTTCTTTCTAAAGAAGATCACATAAATCTGCTTAGGAGCTGAAGTGCCTGTAGTTAGTGGCTACACTGATGATCCAGAGGAAAGCTAGTCATGATTAAGACACATTGGCCAGCTTTAATGTGGTATTCTGTTTCCATGCAAAAATTAAGGGGGTTGGCAAAAAAATCAACAAAAATAAAAGTATCCAAGCAAGGACAGCCCAAACAGGAGATTACACTCAAACTCCAGCTTCTAGGCCAGGTAACTTAGGCCCTTCTCCTCTGACATTACATAAAACATGGCAAATTCTAATAATTATGGGGGAAGGAGAGGAAGCAGGGATAACATTATGGACAGGAAATCCCCACAAAGACAGATCACAGAGTCCAGACCCTATATCCCAGAGAAACAAGAGACAACAGAGCCATGACTTGCTGCCTCATGACATTGCACTGAAGCAGCATTTATGAATCAGAGCAAGAAGAACTGCTCTGTTGGTTGAAGATTTATATTTTCCACACCAAGGTGGCAGGCAGGCACATCGCAACCCCCTCCAGTAGAAAAGCTGTGCTAAGTAGGTAACCCTACATGGTTAATCTCATAAGGGCTCTTTTCTTAGCATCATAACAAGCCACGGTTGATAGGCTGCACGTTGGTGACTTGAATAAAGCATCTTTTCACTACCCAGTCCACCAGCTCTGCAGACAGCAATTCTCAGGTTTCTGGTGAAAACATAATCAAGGATAGCTCAGCCATATGACATTTTAAATCAACCCAGCCTGTGCAATGCAGAAGGAATAGAGTCCCAGCCAATTGCTCTCAGTAAACTCTATCTTGCAAGATATTCATAAAAGCTTAGTCAATTACTTGAAGATAATAATTAGTTCAAGGAAAAAGAAAACACAAAGTTATCCTTTGAACAAGTCAAACAGGAAATATAGGATGTATTCATTAGTCTTTCTATAATGACTTGAACACATTTTTACTTTCTTCATCTAGAGAAAACTGCCAGCTTATTCTCTGAGTTCAGCAGAGCTATTACAAATTTCACCACCTGTCTGAGCCTTCATTATTACTATTCAAGCCTTGTTTCATACATCACGTGGTGATTTTTTTGCTTAACATTTGCTGTTAAGAACTACCTACAAAAAAAGCACGGAAGTCTAAAGGTGAGTTTAAAAGTTCAAGCTTTAACTTATTCGCACATCAAACTAAAATCTCCAAGAAAAAAGAAAAGAGCATTTTTCCCTGGGCCTTTCATTCTTGATGACAGCAAGGGAACTATGAAGGACAAAGTAAAAAGAAAGCAAATAGGACTGCTACTGTTGACTGAATGGAAACTGGCATCTTGATTTCAGTGGCAGCAACCCATCTTTTCAGTTTCACTCCTCTCAGTGAAACATGATGAAAGGTTGCTGCAAACAAGGATAGTTGAGCATCTACTCAAGTAGAATCACTTCCAGTGGCTTTTTCCCTCCTCATGTTTCAAATACAATGCCATTTCTGAAGGAATGGCTTACTGTCCAGCCAGCTGATGAAGCACATTAGCTAAGCAAGACCACAGTGTTCAAACAGAAAGGAAAATTAACACTAGCCACTCAAAATCCAACTGATTTTTTTTTCCACTAGACTCCAACAAAAATCCCTTTTCTGCAAAGTTCTCAGCCAAAAATCCCAATTCTACTTTCAAGTGCCTCCTACTGTTACATTAGTCAACAGTATTTCTGTGATTTCCTCAATACACATAGCTGCTCACCCCTGCACATGACTGTTGAGAGTACACAGTAATTATTTCAGGCCAAGGGAAGCTACTTCAGTTCCAATTTACAAGATCTGGAATAATTATATTTCCCTAAATTAGGGATTTATATAAACACACCCATATAGCAAACTGCTTAAAACTGCCTGATATGGTTATTTCTTGAAGTAGTTTTCATTGGATAAACCCCAATTTACACTGAATTATTGCATTTAACCTATGAAAGTGCAATATATTCAATTACTACATAAGGAAACAAAAACGTAAAACTCATTATTCTTCATGTGTTTTGCTCCAAAATGATGCTTATGTTCCAGAGACAAATTCATATACATTCTATAGTTCTGTATCTCCATACACATTCTGTACACACATTTCCATTCAAGACCAAGAACACATTCAGAGTAGTCCAGCCATTAGAGAGCAAATCTTTCCAAACTGATTGATTCCTGTACATAAACCAATTTTTTAAAAAATTTTGAAAGCTGCCCTGAAAGTGAATATGTTTTGCAATTAGCCCTATTCTCTCCTGTTCCTCTAAAAAACCTAAAACAGACTGTTTCCATAGATAATGTAATTAAGGCCAATCAGACAAGTTTACTGACCAAAGTACAAAGTTAACACTGCAGAATTATACTCAGAATAACTGAATAATAATTGACCAAATTAATGACTTCAGTAAACTCCAAACACAATGACGAGATAGAAAAAAAAAAAAATCTCACCATGAGAAATAAATGAGTGAGAAGTCCTTGTTTGAGATTAAAAAAAAAACTTCTTATTGGAGATTTACTTGGACAAAACTCAACTGTAGTTTATGTAGAGCTGTAATAAAGTGCTACACATTTCTGGCAACGGTGGAAAAACCTCAAATTTATAAGCTCTTGCAGATATTTTTTCTTTCTTTTAAATTCTGAACAATGGGCATATTTCATTTTCCTTACCAATAGCAGTAAAGCATGCACTGAAATTGCAAAATACTTTAAAGAACCTGTCTGACATCACTACCCCGTGAGGTCTCAGCTGTGGCTGGACATTGTCATTTAACAGAGAAGCTCAAAGGTCTAACCAATTAAGTCAAGTCTATACATCTTCCTAATACCAACTTAATTCAGGTTTACCCCACCAGAGAACTCAGCCAGTAGTGGACAAAAATACACCACATGGATTGTGATTAAATGAAAGGTCAGCTCATTTCTTACACCACTTTCACTGGAAAACAAGGATTCCACATGAAGCAACAAGAACTTCAGGCCACGCAGCATCCCTACAGCTCTTTATGGGCAGCACTGAGCCACGAGCCTGGCACAGCTGGTGTGCTTTGGAGAAAAAGCACTTGTTGTGCAGAAATACCAACAATCTCCAGAAATGGAATGAAATCTGTGACAGATATTATACAGAAGGATTTAAATATGGTAGGAGTAAAATCTAGAGGCACCATAACATCCCATTTCAACCAGCAGCAGAACTTGAACAGAACCAACACAAGCACTGCTTCGCTTACTTAAAACAACTGTTGTAACAAGGCACTGACTGACCTTGGGTCACACAGACCTACTTCGTTGTCCTTGTGTCATTTGGAATGAAACAAAGGAGCAATACACCAAATTTGAGGGGAAATGCAATCATTGACACAAAGAGCAAAAAGGTAATTATTACAAAATTGGATAGAATGTAAACCTCTCACATGGAGGCAGCAAATAACAGCAACCTCAACCGGATACGGTCATGTTGGGAAGGAAAAGTTATAGCAAAGAGGATAAAAATCAGGAGAGATCGGTTTCCCACCTCTCCAAAGCTCCTCTGCTCTTGGATGAAAGTTTGTGTTGAAAATAAAGTTCTTCAGAAACTTCAGTTGAGATCCCCCCATCCTCAAGTGACATGCCTTGAATGAAAATGTTACAAATAC
The DNA here is from genome assembly GCF_015832195.1 of Motacilla alba alba. NCBI lineage: Eukaryota > Metazoa > Chordata > Aves > Passeriformes > Motacillidae > Motacilla > Motacilla alba. The sequence goes on along the minus strand of NC_052022.1, from coordinate 31,937,467 downwards.
ACCGAGAAAGTGCCTGCAGAGTGCCTAAGAGCCACAATCCACTTTGTTAGTGTTTCATTTTTCCCCTCAACGACTCGGCCATGAGGGCACCCAGCACAAATGTTGTTATCCAACCACGTGGTAGAGATGCTCTAAGAAGGGTCTGACAGTACAAGCACAACACTTCTATAATTCAAGCTCAGCCTGGATTTCACAGCTGGCAACTTGAGGCCATTGCCTTGTATTCAACAGAGAATGAGAGAAGTGAGACAAAAAGGAAACAGAATCATTTATGTCTTGTCCTCTTCTACTTAGCGCTTGTTACTTCTAAATCTTAATTCTGGAGCACTTAAAACGAACTGCAAGAGCTTCTAATTTGAGCTGCATCACAGAGAAGCCAAGGAATCTACTTTCTCTCTCTCTCCTTATTGCAGTTCCCTACTTTAAAATGAATATATTAGCAAATCCCAAGTAAGGGTCTCCCATTTTCCTATAGGGAGGTTAGCCTGTATTTTACTTCATTTCTCATTAGGGCACAGACTCTTTTGTGCCCCCGAGAGATTTTTACTCTCTTTGCCCTCTCTCTCCCTTTCTCCTTCAAAGTCATTGAAACATCAGTCAGTCTAGAGTTGGTTACACATGCAACTAAAGAAAATAAATCTAAATTTTCTGTGATTTTGACAAGACAGCTTTAAAAAAAAAAAAAAAGGCACCCAACAGCCCATGAGTTAAGATGCTCAATTTTCCTTAACACACAATTTTCTCCTTCTCCAGAAGCTAATGCTCACCCACAGTCACTCATGTACATCAAGACAGCAATAGAGAGCACAGGATATCCTCAGTCCTAGTGGTTAATATTCCGAAGTGCCTCTTCATACCATAATGCATTTTTGAAGCTAATGATTGCATAGGTCATAAAATACAGAACCTACTCAACTTGGAGGTCAATAGATGCTTTTGTAGCCACATTTTTGCCATATCACATGGTACACATCCATTTTGTTCATCCTGCCATGCAGTGACAGCCATCCCTCTGAATCTGCCATTACCAGAAAATGTGAAGATCAAAGAGATGAACCACACTGCTGTAAAATGACCTTCAATTTACTATTACATGCATAAAGAGCAGGGTGCATAGGCAGGCATATTTTTCAGGAGGAAGAGAGGTTGCTTTATCCCCAGATGAAGGTTATATTAAGGAATCCTACATTCAGTGGATTACCAAATATTAACATTTTCAGACAGAGTATCATAAAATTATGCTACTTGAGTGATCAAACTCTACTAGTTTCAATATCTCTAACTTTTTAGAGATCCCCCTCCTCACACAAGTGCCAGCTGCTTTCTCACTCAACCTGACAGGGACTCCAAACACAATCTTACCCTCCCCTCCAAGAATTTTACTGGAAGCAGCAAATTCAATACTGAAAATCTAAGTTGTTTGCTGCATGTTTCTGTCTTAGCTTTACGAGAAATTATTAACCAGCTGGAAGTGCTGAGGAGGAATAATTTGCTTTCCCTAAATTACCACTATTAAAAAGGTCACTAGTGGCACACACCAAAGAGATTTTATATCAGATTATTAGCCCACTGCTAGGACCAGACAAGGCTGTTTACCTAGGTATCATGCCAGGAAGTTTGTGTCTTCTGTTTCAAGCAGCACAAATAGGCAGCACTGTGAGCAACACTGAGGCCAATGCCTGGAGTCATTTCCAGTGCCTCAAGACAAAGCTTCATCCAAGTGCTGCCTTTCCCAGAGCAGCAGAAGCAGCTCAGTGGGGTTAGCAGAGAGGCAGCAAAGCTGTGGCAGGGCTACTGCCAGTCTCTTGCATACATTCCATTACACACACAAGGCTGACATCTTCTGGCAAAACGCAGCTTGACTTTTTGGATGCTCCTGATTTGGTTTGGAGCTGGAAGAAAGCCACTTCCAAGACAGCAGAGTGTGCCAGTACTCCAAGAGACACTGACTACTGTAGGTGCCTAGCAGAGACCCAGAAGAAACAGCTGCTGGAAGAAGATAAAATTCAAACTGCTGTGAATTCTTTAGTTAAGCCATCAACAGCACTAGGTGAGGTCAACCCCTTTTTGAGTATCTGGCTGTCCACTCCTACTCACTTTAGTTTACAAGACCACAGAAATAGGGGGTCTAGAGATGGATTTCATTAAGCAGAGCTAGGCACTAGCTTACTGGCACAAACCCCAGCTTTATTCTCACAAAAAGGCCTACCAAATATTGGAAGTTTTACCTGACATGCATACCGCAAGTTTGGGATCTCTGAGAAACGCACTCATTTGCTTAATAAACTATGAACAAGAAATCCATATACAAATATAAGCAGAAAGTCTCTGTACATTCACAGAATTACAGAAGTTCTGTAGATCACCCAGTGCAGGTATCTGCTCAGACTTGAGCACTTAAAGCAGACAATAGCTAAACATTTAAGAGCAGACCATTTCCCTAAAAATCAGTTCAATATCCTTATCCCTTTAAGACTAGGCAATATTTCCTAGCTGGTATGTGCAAGTTTCTTCTTTTCAAATAACTATTTTCTGTTTCAAGTTTAGACCTTAGAAGTTTCAATTGATACATTTTCTGCTTCAAGTTCCACACTGCCAGCAGCATCAATGCAAAAGATGACAATGGCTTCACTCCGGCTGCTGACACTCACAGTGCAATGAAATTATTTGACTAGAATGGAGCTTATAGGGGAAAAAAAAGATCTTAGAATAAAATGAGGCAGAAGAGAAATCTTAGTGAAAAGGCTGCTCACCTAGAACAGCCATGTCCACAAAACTAATCAAAATCAGAACCTCCATGGGCCTCTATGGAGGCATGTACATAGAATGAGTGCTGCCACTAGGATTCAAAACATGCTGGAATAAGGGAAAACCAGCCTTTCCACTGTAATGCATATGAGTCCTACTCAACAACCAGCTGGCCTAGAGACCAGGTAAAGCGTGGAGAGAAGAAAGCTTCCCACTGGATCAAGGTACAAGTTGCCTATGCCAAGTCATGCATCAGTACTCTTTCAATATTTATTTTTATCATAAGCATCCCATTCTCCTTTTTTACAATGCTATCAAGATAGACAGTAAATTATACCAGAAAGATGAGAAGTCAGAAGCTTTTCCTTTCTGTGCTCTGAAATCCTCTCTCTCACAGAGCCCAAATTCTTCTGTTATTGTCTCATTGAGCACAGCACAGCATAATATCACAAGGCCCGCTTTAGAAAGTGATAAAAAATTATCTCTCTAAAAATTACGTTATTTAAACTATAGTCTTAATGAAGGATAGTTGTCCATCCACTAGCTTTTTCCATGGTAAAATTCAATTTACATTCAAAATACCACTGTACCCCTTCAGATCTAGAAAAGCAGCAGGACAGACATTTGTTTTTTTAATAAAAAAAGATCAGATTTCCAGCAACACTCGTAACAAATATGAAATTTTGAAACAATAACAGTAGTACAAGTATGCAAAGCATCCCAAAGAATTAGAAATCTGTAAAAATAGTAGTTTTTTAAAAACACCCCCTTAACTTCTCCACATACCAAATTCAAACAGCAAACCAAATCCAGTTATAGCAACAGACACAAGACCCAGAGAAATAAGAATATGAAACAGTTGATGAAAGCAGAGTCATGTCTTCCAAGAACATGAGCAGTATGATAAGCAAAAAGGTAAAAGCACTTGTAAAATCACTGTATTTGAATCCTGCAGTGGTCTTGCCAGGAGCATATTTAAGGCAGCTGCATTAAAGACTGGAACAGACTCAGCACATCAGGCACAAGGTAAACAGAATACAAGTCTCAACAAGCCAAAAAGCAACTTGTTACACCCTCTAATTCAATTCCTGCTAGTGGCAACTGATCCAGTGCTCCAATTTCCTATCCCTTGGAAACTAATACTAAAATACATTCTAGTATTCCCCATGTCCATCACTGCTTGAAATGGAGTTGCCACTATGCTGAAGAAATTACATTACATTTTAATGTCCTCTCGGAAGTCTCCTTAATCAGGAGCACAAGAGAGTAGTTCTTGTCAGTTTAAACCACTCCTTTCCTTAATTTCTGAGTTTTACTTTGATTTAATTACTCTTGGTGTTCTATATCACCACTGCCCAATTCTTCAGAGATCTTTAGCCACAGAACAAGTGAGGACTAATTTTTAATTCATTAAAAAATAAAATCAACCGACACTCTACTGGTGCTGTTTGCTGGTTTTGGTCTGGGGTGGGGTTTTTCCACTGAACTTTAATTACTAAGGAACCCTAGCAGCATTTATTATTGCATACCAACCCTCTCAAAGAGTTCATGAACAAGTCACAGGAGATGCTGTCATTTTTAGGCACTTAGAAAATTGGAAGTGATTATTGATTAGGCAAAAGCCATGTCTTCCAGGGCTCTAAATAGGACTACATGAACCAGGCTACAGAGAAGAAAAATTAATCTTTCCACAGTGGCATTCTCTGCAAGCAGGAGAAGCATTTAACAGCAGTGCTGGTAAAAACAGAGTAACTCAGGACTGCATGGGAAAGGGTTTTCAGGAGATTGGTAATTGGATGCAAAGCATTAGATCATGAGTGATTCAAACATAATCCAGCACAGCACTGACCTTTGGTGGTTACTGTTCCAAAGCCTAAGAAAATACAGCAATGATCTCACTCCAGTCTTGAGAGAGAAGGTATCAATTGCACAAAAGCACAGACACAGCTGGAGTTAATTGTCACTTGTTGTCAGTCTCCAAGGAGATCATGGATTCTGCCAGGCTTCACTCCACTCAGACATTGTCTAGACTTTTTAAAAAGCACATTTTTCTACTTTCAAACTACAACCTGTGAACCCTGCCTCAGACACAAAGACAGCAAGGCAGAGATACTGCAGTATTTCTTCTGAAGTTAAGAAGAGTCTGTTTACCATATGAACACCCTAATTTGACTCCCAGTTTTATAAACTGGATTATGGAATTAATTTCTGTTCACTTGTTTAAGAAGCTCAGGAAAGCTGAAGGAAATTATTTGACAAACATACCAGCCACTTGTGCTTCCAGTCACAGAGAAAGTCAGAAAAACCAGGAAGAACTCCAGCACATAAGCCTTTAGTACACCAAAATTCACATTATCAGTACAACACTAAGCTGTTATTTTGGAATACAGGGAATTGCTATCCACCCCATTCCTAGTCCTATTCAAAACAGAAGAGCAACTATATCATGACTTTCTGTTGCAGGGGACAGATGTGCCCAAGAACATTTTTGTCCTTTGCTTTTCAATTCTCTGACATTTAACATGTTGTGACTTCTTCCTGGACCTAGGATGGAGACGCAGTGTTCTCCTAAAAGAGAGAAAACCAGGGTCGGGAAATCCAAAGATACAAATCTTTAGCAATTAGAAGGGAGAATCGGCTGCCCAAAAGATTTAATACCCATGTAAAACTTCACACTTCTTATGATATGTTGTTTTAAGGTAGATATTGAAGAAACATTGTTCTAAAACTGCTCATTGAGAACTAGGTCTATCACTAAAAACACAAACCTCATTCACCAGGTAAAACGCACTCTGAATAAATGCATCCTTTGTTATCACACCTAAAGAGAAATGCCACACAAACTTGCTGTGGTTTTTTACACATATTTAAAATATTAAACTCACATCAAATACAATTTGTATGGATTTCTTAAGGCTAACATTATCATTGATATATAGTGTGGACAAACTTATAATCAGTTAAGAAGACTTCTCACAGAAATGACTCATAAATGCAAGATTTACAGAGGTCACAAGCAAGGAGAAGCCTAAGTTTTACAAAGCTTCTGGATTATATTTTAAGGCTACCCAATCAAAGACAAAAGAACCAATTCTGTGTTGCCATAAAGAATTAAGCACAATTTATCTACCAGTCAGAATTAGAATTAATTTAGTGATTATAAATTATGAATCAATATTTCTGTAATTAGTTATAGGGGTTTTTTCTTCTTGACCATGGCTCAGTCAAGAGCAGCTGAACACTTACTAATGCTCTGCTTCTTCAGCCCTAACTCTGAAATCACCTGTACTCATTTCTCCTTAAACCAGATACACAGCCAAAGAAAAGTCTGACTGATTACAAGTTTAGGTTAAACCATTAGTACCAGCTGTATAAATAGCTTGTGTATATGCTTTTAATGATAAGAAGAAAATATTGCTCAGCTTCAAAGACACAGCACATAATGATCTGCATTTCTGGATTCTGTCTACAAACTAATTATTTGTTTGGTGCTCTAAGCAATTAGTTCTTGTTGCTGGAAATGCTATTCTACATGGGGGAATTCTTCATCCTAACATTTTCACCCTTTTGATGGGAGATGTTGATTTATAGGGTTTGGGTTTTTTTTGAAGTACATGGAGTTTGCTTGTTTGGACGGGTTTTGTTACTTTTGGGTACTTAAGAGCAATTTTAAAACATTCCCATCCAAAGAGGTACCATACAACAAAATGGGATTTGAAAATTTAAAGATCACCTGTTCTGACTATTCATTTCTGAAACTATTCCAGTAGTGCTTTCAGCTGGAAGAGCTATTCCAACTTGAATATTTCCTTAGTACTAACAGTGTTCTCATGGCTATGAAAACAAAAATTTTCAGGCATCCATACACAACTCTCAGTTGAAATATGAGTTAAAACACTCTACAAGGAATCAAATGAAAATTTCTCACTCAGCCTAGGAGAATTCTCAAGCATATCATGCATAAAACACACTTTCAAGTCCATTTCTATATTCATATGTAATCTATACTTGCACCAAACTCAGTTGGATCTTGCTTTCAAGTATAGAAAGCACAAAAAGCTGTGGAATTGTGTATATTTACACACAGACTTTGAACAAGATACACACTAATTCCAATTACTGTCAGGAACCCAATTCATCCATATCACCTGTATAATACATACGCACATGACAATTTACATTTAGGCATGCACACATAAAAGCAGCCTGGAAAAAAATGAGGAGGAGGGAAGGGCAGAATAAAGAGGCACATAATCTTTGTATCATTTCTGAGAAAGTGATAGGAAATGCTTGGGCTATGTATTTTCTTTGCCAAAATAGATTCAAAATTTCCCATAGTTGCTTCCTAAAGCACATGTCTGTAAAGCACAGAGCACCTTTATGGGATATTCACTACCTGCTCCAGCTTAGTTTTTGTCTCATTGACTGAAGTTGTAGAGCAATGCGATTGAAAAATCATTAACACCATAACAGCCACATGACTGATGGACCCACAGCCAGCTCTGGTCATTTTGTGGAACTGTAAATTGTGAACTACTTGCTACATTTCAGTTTTATTTTCTCTACACTTCACAGTACATAACGCAGCCGATTTGCCCTCGGTTATCAGTGTCATCTTTGCCCTTCTTCCAAAACATAACAGGACCATGACTCCTGCCCCACCTGAACCCGCTTAAAACAATGCTACTCCTCAGCAGCTTGCTTTGAATTGCTTGCAGATTTATCTCTATTTATCCTGCCTTTAGTCTAAATAAAAGCAAATGCATGGAATTATATCTTTCTAATAGTACATTAATAAGCATTGAAAATCACATAAACCTCAAGAGAAGCCATTGACTACGGCAGCAGCTCCCACCTTGTCTATCTCCCTGCTTGGTTCTTAATAATGGTTGCAGAAACACCATTATTAATTGCACCAAACACCCTCCAGGGAAGGCCACATGACCAACAACAGCTGGCCCAAGCTAGAAATTAGAAATAAAAGCTAAGTTTGGGTCCATGTGTCACAGAACCTGGTCTTCTTGCCAGTGACTTACAGTACTCCACAGTTGTTGCATATCCACAACACCCACCCACCATCATCATACAATTGACCTTATTTAACTGGTTTTTGGTGCAGTCTCCTGTTTAACTACTGGCCAGCAGGAGTATTTAAAGGAATTCAGGCACACTTTCTTCAGCAATCATTTGGAAATAGGAAACCTGGTTTATCAATCACAGGCTACAAAGATGGCACAAATGATCTGGGTCAGCACTCTGCCCTGAAGGCTGTTGCAGGCACAGAGCAGTTCAGCAGCAAGATAATCTCCCTTTCTACATTATCTGCAAATATTTCTTTACCTCGACAGGAGACAACCCACAAAAATCCACATCTCATCGCTTATTTTCAGTGTTTGTCTAACAGTTCTTTTGGTGGCTCTTCCCCAGCACAAGGCTTAACTTCCACAAGTACAGGAATAATATTTCAAGCCACACCCCCTTCTCTTCATACCATATTTCCCTATATTCAGGAGGGCAAATGAAGTTCTGATGTATTTGAAACAAGACCACTGCCTGCAGGAACTGTACTAGGGTACTACTGGTGGCTAAGAGAAGCTAAAATCCCTCAGAATAATGTCACTGCCCAAACACATGTAATACTTGGATTCCACTCAAGTATCCCCTAACATGCTACCTGACATGTTCCAAGCACTACAGGATAAGATGCTACTTAGATGTGAACATTCCAGTGTGTTCCTAATTGCTCAAATTGGGACTGAATTTCCATTACAATTGAATCTCGGTGTTTTTAAGCCTCAATTTCCTCGCTTATATTTCCGTAGAGAAATGTAATTTATGCTGGAATCCACTACATTTTTTCCAAAGGCAGATAGAATACTGGTTCCAACCAACTTGAAGCTGCAGTAAAGAAAAACACTGGAAATACTTTAAGTAACTGCAGCTTGCCTTCAGGATTTGTGTGCAAACATTCCTGGATCATTCAAGGAAGTATATTAATTCAAGACCTCTGGAAAAAGGTACCAGTTAAAACGTCTGCCATCTCTCCTTACAGTCACCAGGTTTATGTTTGGTGACTGCTTGCTTGAGTTCAGCACAAGGAAGAGTTGGAATTTTTAATTTACAAGCTGCAGGTAAACTTTGAAGATGTTCTTGCCATTGGCAGTATTGGCTGTTCAATTTGCTCTCTTCATATCTGCTTCTTTCTTCAGCACCTTTCTCCACACAGGAAAAAAACTACCTAAGTACTCTTCAGAGAGGAGAGACTAAATCACAAACACTTCAGGACAGAAAGTTTGAACAACTTAAGCTCTTCTTTGCAAGTTCTCTAAATAGTATTTCATGCAGCTCAGTGTATTCATCACCCCACCTTCTCCACAGGCCACAGGAAAACACTGCATTGATCTCTCCACCTCTGAAATGCACCAGGGAGGTTCTGGTATCTCTGCCATCATCTTTAGGAGCAACAGACTCTGAAACATTATTTTTAAAAAGACTGACAATTATATCCACAGCATACAATGTTTACCAAGATTTAGCAAGTTATAGCCAAGATTACCATTTTTAACAATAAATTCAAAGAGTGCATTACATTTATATAAGAAGAATATATAAACTAAGAGTGACAGCTGCAGCCCTGCAAAGGCACCAAAAGTTTATTTTGTCTCACAAAACAAAGTAAGCACCTTTCAGAGGCATCACCATTTTTTTCTCTCCTGGATACAGATCCCTTCAGGCAGATTTGGCACACACAGTTGCATTAAGAGGACAAGATGGAGCAATTCTGTCAGTGCAGCAGATTAAAAAAGCCTGCTACCAAGAGGCTTTATCCCAAAGGCAATTCTCCTCTGAGTCACAAAAGGTCTGTCTGCCACATAGCCAAGCAGAGGTTCCCAGATGGTGCTGGCAAAGCAATCTCCACTTTCTCCCAGCAGCACAGCAGCATGTTAATCTCTAGTAAAAAAAACTCCCAGCCCTGATCCCTTTGATATCAGTTCTGTAACATGCACTGCCCTGATTAAATAAATAAAAGCCTATCAACCACCAGCAGTTTCAAGACTTACCTGAAGCTCTCCTACTCTTAGGAAAAAAAAAAAAAAATTACTTCAGCACTTAAAACCAAGGTAAAGTGCTCAGAATAGCACAATGCATGTCTTTCTTAATGACAGTCCCACTATTCCCTAAAGTTTGAGGAAGTTCTTCAAAACAACAACAGGTTTTTGGTCAACTGATCAATAGTTTGCTCTAGTACAGGACAGGACTAACATCGAACCAAATACCTTTAAAAATCACGAAACTGCAGATTGCAGTTGGTCTCTCACACAGACATCTCTCAATAATCTTGGCTCCCAATTCCTGGCTCCCATGACAGGTCCCATCTCATGTACCCTGGGATCCACACATGAATGGACAAAGCAGCATTGCTCAAATCCTGCTGCACTTGCTTAACTACAGCAAGATTTCCCAAGAGAGCTTTACTTTGTGTCAGTTCTGCTCTCCTTCAACCCTGCAGCTCCTCTGCAAGTTTCTGCTCAAGACTCAGCACAGACTACTCAAAAATCACAAAACAGGAACTCAGAAGTATTTCAACAATTAAGCTTTCCTCTGGAGTAGAACCAACCATATAAATCATACAATACAGAATACATCCCCAATTTTGATTTTAAACTTAAACAAAAAACAAGCCCACACTAATAAAAGGACGTTAGTACATTTATTCATTGACCTGGTAAATGCTTTATCAAATGGTTGAGGTTTATCATCTCAAAGGAAAAAATCCAAACAAGTCTAGGTGGCAGATAATAGGCACAGCACCCTGTGTCACATTTCATGTCTTGGAAGAATAAGTAATGGGGATGTTTGGACAAGTATTTACCAAAACAAAGACTACAGTGGCCTGTGAGGATAAAGAGCCACATTTTTGAAATGCCAGCTGGTCAGTAATTCATTGTTCAACTCAAGAACACTGGCAAAAGCAAGATTTGAGGACTGTAGCTATACTCTCAAACTTCTAACACGTGAAACCTATTTTGATGGCCATAACCAGCAAGACACATTCCTTAGTGCATACATTTGTAACACTCAGGTTTGTTACACTGGGTGATTTAAAGTGACCCTGCAGAAAAACCGGTTTGCAAAGACAGTAGAGAAGAAAAACCTAGAGACCACAAACAGTAGAAGCGAGAAAAATGAACAAGCACTTGCTAATAATAACAGTTCAGTTTATGCACTTGTGTATACAGACCCAGCCAAGCCAACAGAAACTGAACGAAAAACTTCAAAGTACAATTGAGCAAGACTTCAAAATATCTGTCACTTAAGAGACCAATTCCATATGCACATGAATTTAGTCCACATGCACTAAAAATTTACAACTGAAATACCTGAATATTGAAACAGGAGGATAAAAGCCCATACCACTGACACAAGATCATTTTTTACCTGTTAAAACAATGAAGAAATATCTTCTATTAAAGCAATTGTTTTCCTTAATACTGCTAAATTGCACTAAATATTAACCTTCCTAAAACTGCACAATGACAAACCCTAATAAAAAAAACTGGGACAAGAAAAAACAGTGAGATTATATATATAGAAACACAGTTGAATAGATCTTTATAGAGACTTTGATGTTTCAGAATTGAGTTCATATTGACTATCCATACAGTTTTATTTGAAATCCCAGCTCAAGTCTTTCATACAAGTTCTTCTACTTCTCAGTATTTTTAAGTGAGGATAATAATAGCCATTCATTTCATTGTATCAGAAATTCCTCTGCCTGCTATACATTTTCTCTGCAGCTGTAGGCATGCCTCATGTGTACATATTTATATTTACACTAGGAGTACTTAAACATCCATCTACAGTTATGTATTTATGTACACAACTAAAACCCCATGCCAGTTCTGAATTGATGTATTTTAATGGAGGCTGAACCATCTTCAGTCCATACTGGGGTTCACTGCAACTTCAGAGAAACAGGATGTGAAGTGGTTGACCTTTTTCTCCAGGAGCAAGATAAAATGTCCCAAATGTCCCAAATTCTTGAATGCATTATTTGTATCTCTGGTAATAACAAGTATCCACGTGCATAAGCGAAGATAACCCAGATCAGGGCTCGTTCACAGGGTTCAAACTCACCCGCCTTACATGGATACCTGACAGACTGGCAGCAAATATTGTCATCTTACCAGCCACTATTAAAAGCAGGCTACTGTATGAGGCTGCCAGAGAGGTTTAGGCAGTACTGTTACATGCACATTTCACACTTGGTTTGCTACAGGAAGCAGCAAAAAATATCAGTGTTGGCTCACCAATATAAGTAGGAAAAGACCAAGTAGTTTCCATAAAGAAGCATTCCCACATGACACCAGGCACCCCCTGAAATCTTAGATACAGTCAAGTTCTATGAAATACACTGCTGATGTACCTTGCAGATCAGATAAAACAGAATTTTACACCAATCTCGGTTTTCCATCTTAATATATTCTCTTTGTTGTGACAGGCAATTATACAGAGCAGGACAGCCCTCTAAATTCCTGTCTTGTGAAACAAAGATCACTTTAATTAACATAACCAGTACAACAAAACATTTTCTAAACTTCCACTCAAGGGAAAAGATTCCCTTCACAAAGACAGCAGCTGGAGGGCATTGAGGATTTTTTGGACTTGGGGGACAGGGACAGAGCAACATTGCTTGTTAGTTTTCAATTTTGTGCAACTCCTCATCAGGTTCACCAGCTATTGAGAACTGACAGAAGTGACACCTATCTTATCTGAACAGTTCTTATCTTGCCTTTTTTGGCTTCTCTTGAGACAGGCAGCAGGACTTGTTATGGCTAAACGAAAAAGTACTGCCTGGTATCTCTGAAAACATAGATTGTCAGAAAGAAAAGAACAGTTTAATACATCAAACACTAACACTTGCTTCCTTCAATAATGCTTAAGTATTCTCACCTTTTTAAAGTTTCCAAGTAAAGCTCAGGAATTAGACGCATTAGTGCTACATTCAAATATTTCTCTCTTCCAACTCAAGCCAGAAAATAATAAATACAAACAAGGAACAAACTTTTTTTTACTAAAAACCTCTCAGTGTTCCATATGAGAAGCCACATTCAAGAGACAGATGACAGACGTGTCAACATTATTGAAGAGGGTTAAAGTGAGCTGTCAAATTACCTTCTCTCCTCTGAGGATATGCTCTACACCCCCAGCATGTATCTAGTTCTCACACCCAGAGTATGAGAGCCATCCATCTGCCAGGCCTAACAAGGTCCACATCCCACCTTGTGATAACGCCTTGCTCATGCCTATCACAGGAGGGGACAGAACACATTCCCTTGGTTTAAGTCCCTTGGATTCCTTGGACTAAGCAAGAAATTGGCAGCCTCCCAGGCTCCCTATGGGCCATTCCATGGGGTGGGACCACCAGACAACCCTCCCTGAGCCAGGCTGTGAACAAAAGCACATAGATATCCTAAAGGGAGATGCTGCCACCACCAACCCTCCTTCCCCCCATGGATAAAGGGGATGAAGAGCAGTGCAGCAGGTACAGGAAGCTCTGCCAAGTTTCCACCATGGCCATGCATTTTTTCTCTACCAAGCACCAGTTTAGTAGTAGGAAGGAAGGCTCACCTAATGGAATCTATTATTTTTATTGCAATGAAGAGGGAGATGGGGAAAAGTAGCTTAAAACTACACCAGCTTCAAGCTTTTATTAACTATCAGGCATATACTGACAGCAAGAGAGATGAGGTGGCAAGAGGACTTTCAACAGACCAAGAGCTCTTTCCACATCTGACCAGCTTAATACAGTGCATTAAAATAAGTGTTAAAATACAAACAAAGCATGTATATCTAGTAACTTGACAAGGAGTATCCAGTTGCAGATTACTTTTTGCATGTGACTAAATTTAATGCATCCTTGCCATGCACAAAAAAAGCCTTGAGACGTGAGAGGTGCTAACAATTTCTGACAAATGGGATGACATTACAGAACAGGATCCTTTTTGTTACTCGTGAAAAGAACATGCTCTTGGTGCAATTGATTTCACACATAAAAGGCAACAGTTTCAAAGACCAACACTGCTATTTTTGGCCAGTTAGCAGAAACCCATTTCTAAAGCTGATAGCAGCTCTGACAATTAATTACAAGCTAAAGATCAAGCATGTCAAATCCTTGTGAAATCCCCAGACATGAATCAGAATGACTCCTGAGGGCCTCCATAGAGTTCAGAGCAAGAATTCCCTCTTTTTGCAGATCATCTTTCAGTGCCTCTGAGCCGCACAGATTACCAGCATGAATATTTTATGGAATAAGATCAAGGTAAATAGAGCCAGGAGGTGTACAATTTCCTGAGTTTATGTACAACAGACTTGCCACGGGTAAATAAATGCTCAGTTAGGCACTGTACGTGTTACAGCCAGGTGAGTAGTGGGGAAAGACTCACAAACAAGACTAAATCATATTGCAGGGCAAACTGCAATTCTACCAGTCCACACATGCAAAATTCACTTTCCAAATCCATGCTAGGCATTCCATAAAGGTTCCTAATGAATTCATGCAGCTGCAGTGCAGTTCTACAAATAAAATATTTTTTAAATGTTCTTGGTGTAACTATTATGCCATAATGTTCTTCGTGCTGATCTAGGTCAGGGTGAGAGCTGAAGGACATTTCCATGTGAGCTCACAGGCCCAAAGAAGTAACCCAGTCAAGACTGTCCCCAAGGACAACAGAGGGGACAGATTACACTCTTCCAAGGAGGTTAGCTCAACATATCTGAACATCCCCTGCAGAATGTGCGTGAGAAATCAGTTGAAACAGTTTCTTGTTATGGATTCATTTCCCAAAAAATAACTGAAACAGGTTGGCACAGTAATGACTTTAAGTTTTTCACAATACCATAAAGTGCTGATTCTCCTGGAAAAACAAAGTGGATTCTGATGTACCATTCAGCCTTCCCAGAAAGAGACCGTGCCAACAACATGAGGTAATGTTGAATTTGGCATCTCCAAGCTTCCTAAGACTGGAGAGAAGGTTTGAAATGTATTTGGACTCTGATTAAATTCAGCAATCAGTGCAGTAAAGAAAATATATTAAAAGAGCTTTTAAGCAGACAAACTGCAACAGTATTTACTTATTTTCTTCCATTTCTCCTCCCTGGACTCCAGCACTTAAAAAAAAAAAATACCTTGGCAAACTTCTCACTTCTACAAAGTGAGATTTTTGGCACTATGATAATTAAAGTCAACATGGGAAATACAAGCCAAAATAGAAAGTCTAGATTCTGAAAGGAATATCAACCAAATCAAATGCAACTTAAAAAAAAAAAAAAAACACCTCAAGAAATGAGCCACCCACCCTACAAAAACATACAACAGGAGAGGCAACTTATTCACTTCAGTTTTGCATTCTCCTCTGCCTATTTTACATGCAAACCCTACTCTATTAGTTACTGCTAATGCAGTGGCATTTTCCAGCCAGCCAGATGAACAAAAATGCAGCTAGCAGGCATTCAGTGCAAGCTCTGTTCTCTTTTCTCTGCTTTACCAAACAGCCCACCTTCTGAAAGGACACCATGTTCACAGCCACAAACCAGGCCACAGCTGAATGTTGCATTTTGAGTCACCTTTGTGATCCTTCAGCACTGGTGGGAGGAGTTAGCACACTCACAGCAATTCAACAGCCATGCTGCCACTCAGGAGGAGGAAAGGGAAAAGGCACAAGAGACCTCCCTTATCCCTGACAGCTTTCAGAAGTGGTATGGAAATTTTGCAGATCAGCAAATTCTTACAGGAGATTGTAAGCATAGTTTTTAAGATTTATTAAAATCATTACATTATTTTAAGCAATTAATCTTCAGATATTGCTTTTAAGAATGAATTATCAAATATATGTTCTTATATTTTTAATTCATTTAAGCGCATTTCTTAAATAACTCTGTCTACAAACATGGGGTTCAGAAGACTTGTGGCATTTCTAGGTGTAGGAGGACTTTAATTTGAAACGAAGCTTTTTCCAATGAGACTGTTTAGTTTTATGTAAATTAAGTTTCAAGAAGAGAGTCCTTTTTAAATTTTACAGTAAGAAGCCTTTTTCATGTAAGCTAAAAAGCTCTGAACCATAAGAAGAAAAAAACTTTGGTCATAAATGTGAGCCCACTTAAGTAAATAGAGACTATAATTTTAAGTGAAAAAACAAACAGAGTAAACAAAGCATAAACACAAACATATCATAAACAGAAACTCTCATTACAAGTGAAAATGAGTCCTGGAGCTTTTTTCACCAGTTGCTGTTTTACTTCCCACACTCTCACAAAACACATACAGAATTTCTCAGCCAAACACCTTCCTGACAGTAACCCACAGAAAAAAGGAGCCATTAAGAAACAAATAGAATTGTATCACTTATATCCGCTTTATAACAGATATACAGGCAATATCAAAGGCCTTCTCCCACTTCGAATATCTATGCACAATGCAGAAGTCTAGCACGTGTTTGTTTGCTAATGGTTGAGACCTGAAGCAGGGAAAACCCCCACAAATAATCTCCAACCGACAGTATAAACCAGCATATAAAAGCTCAGCATTTACTGAGTATCATGGCCATAAAACTGCCCAACAAAGAGAGAGCAAGACAAACCTCATACTTGTACAGCAATCTAAACTGAAAAGCATTAAAATATAACACATGGAATCACTACTGCAACAACAAAGACAAAAAAACCTGTATTATCCATCTTCAGTAGCCAGCTCCCACTTTTTTTGCTCTGTTTTATGAGCCACTTCTTCCTACAGAATCATTTGCAGGCCCTTACTTCAAGCTTACTACATTTGACAGATCAGCTACAATATTTTGTTCCATAAAACAGCAAAAGTCAAACCAAATTTTACTCACCCACAGACTCTGGAAAGCTCAGGTACCATGACTTCACACTCACTCCACCAGGTTCTCCTACCACCAAGACTGAAGGTGGCAAAATGAAGGAGTTCTGGAACTTTCTGCTCTTCTGAAGGCAGTTGGTCCAACAGCAGGTGTTTCCCCTCTCTAATCCAACCCCTTGATTGATCACAGCTGTGCCTCATTCTCTTCTTCACCAGGCTTTCCTGAGGAGTAACACCAACTAGCCAAATTTTATTAAAATATACAATATATATTTATGTTATTTATGAACTTAGATATTTATAACTTCAATAATAAAACTATGCAATTTAGACCTCTAGGGGCTAAAATTAGAGGGAGAACAAATAGAAATACAGGGCAAGCACGGTCTGGCCAAGAAATAAAAAGAACTCAAGGCCCATCAGGAGTCTGAAAGTTTCCCTCAAACAGTAAAGATCACACAAGCAAAGTAGAAGTCTCCAAAACATCTAACAGAAACACTTTGTATAGTTACATCTATAGGGTCCCCATTTAATTTAGAAAGTAACAGGTGTTAAAACCCCTTCTTCATCCTGACGAAGGCTAATCATGGACAGAAAAGAAGAACATATGGAAATGAAATATGGAAATGAAATGTAGTCTTGCAAGATCCAGGGATGTGGGAGACAGACCTTTTAGGGATCCCGAAGGCAGCAGCACAACTACCAAATCACCTCATCAAGAGTCAGCTGCCAAAAACTCCTGGGGGAGCACCAGGGCCCAGAGCTGCCCCTCCCAGGGTAATAGGGGACAGCTGCAGCTTGTTTGGAGGAATAACTAAAGGTGATTTACCCAGGAGAAAAGGGATTCTATTTAAGATTAGTCTTTAGTTCTTAAAGGATTGCCAAAAGTGTACATTTACTTGCATATTGTACACATAACCCTTGCTTGAATACCCCTCCAAAAATCTGTCAATCTGTTGCTAGTCTGATAACTAAGAACATGCCATGAAAATATAAAACTATTTTTCTTTCCAAAATAGTTTTTCTTTCAAACAAATATTCCTTGTTTTACAGAAAAGCAGACTCCTCTTCAAATACATGCTGGGGGGTCTTTTTTATGGTAAACTGAAGCAGTACATAATGATAAATGAAAAAGTGAAAGGTTCTTTTACAAGTATTTTTATCTGTAGTATGCAGAGGTCGGTCTGTTGTACTCAAAAATTATTTTCAACTTCCACAATTCTGTTGACCTTTCACCTCTGCCAAATCTCTAACTCACGTGAAACTGTAATAGCTACACACAATATTTCTTGTGAATAAGTTTGCAATAAATCCTTAGAGCAACAAATCCTACAACTTGGCCCTCAGTAGAGGTGGCAAACACCTGAAGGGAATACACAACACACAATACACACTCCTTGAAAGCGGAGGAAGTTAGATTTGTCCTTCCTCCTCAAAAGATGCATGGGGAGGACCTGGAGAATATCAAGGATTTGTGGATAATGGCAATTTACAACAGCTCCTACTTTTTTGCCAAGAAACGGGGAGTCCCCAGGAACCATTTCAGTACTTCAAAGAATGTCTCACATGCCAAGAAAGGCCCCGACACACTGACTGAAAACACCGGGAGGAGGGAGGACAGGCAACACCAGCCAACACAGGTTTTTGGGTGCCTTGGACACATTCCTTCAGAACAGCCATGCTCCACAATTTTTTCCATGGAGATTCTCCCCAGATACAAGTCCAGGCATGATGGTGAAGGGGCTAATTCTTTCACCTAATTAGATTTACTCAGAGAACTTCATTTTGCTCACGACTGATGTGCTCCCTTTGCTTGAAACAGCTCCCACAAGACCTTGACAGAAAACTTGGTTAAACCACCAGGAGGTCAAACTTGATAAAATGTTCAAATATTGTCCTTTCTAGTGTATTTCCTCATCCTCCTACACTTGTTAGACCTGCCTATACTGCAGTACCAGCTATCTGCCCCAACAACATTGTTATTCCCTCTCTCCCATCTCACAGAGCCCATTCTCACCTCTCTCCATGCTCTGTTGCAAAGTGTGTTCAAATCAAAGCTTCTCATTTTTTTTCCTCTTTTCCTCAATTGTCTCTAATTAGACTATTTTTTTTTTCTTTGAAGTCCTGTTAATTTCAATGAATATTTAGCCTGGCCTTTTCCTTCAAGTGTTCTACCTCACTTCATCTTCAAACACATTGTTCCATAGGGACAAGGATGCATCCAAATAAAGATCAATAAAAAGGCAATTACTGTGGTATTATTAATTGAAGAAACTGGATCCCTTTTTCCAGTGCCAATGAAGTTTGAGACACTAATAAAATTAACAAATATCGAAGTGTTTTGGGTCTGAATAGAAACATTTACGCTAAATCTAAGTAACTTTTCTAAATACTGGGCAAATAGTCATATACACTGAAATACAAAAATATCTCCAGCGCTCCAAGATGAGGCTGAGCAAATTTCACTGACTGAAATAAGAGCAGACGTTATTTGCACCTTGGTGTTTAAAATAAGGCCACTGAAAGGAGAATTTCCACTGTCCCACCTGTCAGTACCTGGGTTTGTGACTTGCCTGCTGGGGAATTAATCATTTCCCATTGCAAATCTGAAATTACTATTCACTTGGACAGACCTGCTCCTGATTGCACCCTGCTGATGTGTCCTCAGTCCAGCTCATGGTACTGGCAAGATAAATGAGTAGAAAGAGAATAGGGGCAAAAAACTAATAAATTTAACTTAGATCCAAGAGATGCAATCACACCCTTTCAGTACTACCTGACATCTTCTTGACAATATTAGGAGGGAATTAATGTCTATAGGTATTGGCTGATGGAGGTGAATTATGGTAAGTTCTGGAAGGCAACTGTCTAAAGCAGGGGAAGTTGATTAATTACCCAGCAATAATTCATTATTAAGACATTTAGGTCCACTTGTACACCACAAAGTCAGAGGGAACAGGAAACAATAAAACCTACAAATACTATTCAGGCTAAACTGTTTGCAGCTATAGCCATAGAGGCACATATACACAGAGACAATAACACCATCTTAGAAAAATTAGGTGCTTGGAAGCAAATAATCAGAATTATCAAATTATCATCTGGAGACAGATGGCTGTGTCCATCCCATGCAATGGATGTATCAGCTCACTGTTTCTCAGGTCTGCCTGTTTTCTGTATGAAACAAGGATCATACAGCCAGGGTACAAACAAGGGTGCGAGATCAAGCCTTGGGCTTTGATCTCACACTGATAAACTGAAGCAAATGGACAGGGAAATATCTGAAGCCTGAATACACCTCTGCAGATAAAGATCTCTATATTGATACTGGTGTTAATTAACTACATAGAATTTAAAGCCGATTTCTGCCTGCGTATAACATACATGTCTTTTTTCAGGTGTGTATAAAGAATGTGTCTATTTCACAGCACTTCTTGCTTTCCTTTTTCTCTACCTGGATCATATACATTTCTTGGCCACCACCAATTTGTAAAAATTCATTACAAATCCATTTCTCACATCACCCCTTACGGGAATTGTTCCCTAAAGAGTTTAATTACTAGAACAAAGGACTGCTGCACAGCACCACATTTCAATTGTGGCTTAACTACTCCACAAAGGGAATTTACTGTAGGGACACTTCCCATGAATACACAATATTTTAAATTTCACTGGCATTTCTCACTAACAAAACAGCACTTCTACCTTAGCAGTGATTCTAAGACATAAAATTTCCATAAAGCCTTTTCTTCCCTCTGGGTGTCAGAGTTGTCCTAAAAGTCCTTCTGTGGTAAAATTATTTGTCTGGTTTTGTCTAACAGACCCAATAAATTAGTTAGAGAGTACACCCACAGTAACATTTCAGAAAGATTACGACCCTCTTCCCCAAAATCTTGCAAGGCAAGTTTGGGTAACACTGAACCTCTCTCCAGCTTTTACTTCAGAACTTCTCCTTTAATCTAATTCACTTCATGTATACTGATAGAATAGTTTTTCTCTTTTTGTAACCTGGTGTCTAAACACCAGAATAACCACAGCAGTGAGCACCTGACCATTTCCATAAAATAACCTTCCTCTGCAAAGGTCTTTGGAAAGAATCTTCTTGTTAAAGCAAGTTTTTCCAAGCAGTTTCCACTGCAGAGTCAAAGGGACCTCTGCTCAGAATTATTTTCCTTAAAAGGATGGGGAGACAGATGGATGATTCCTGTGCCTTGTAAAGGTCCAATGCAATTCACCTCTGGATACCAAACAGTTCTTACATCTAAGAGGGGATGCAGTCACAGAAGATGAGAGGATTTCTCTCTAGCAATGATATCTTGCCCCTTGGCAGACATCAGGCAGTTCAAATAAAATTTAAGGTTTAGCTCACGACACTCAGAGGATGCTGGCAGATGATGGAAGCGCTGTCAGGGCAGCTCTAACTTGACTTTCTGTCTACACTGCTGAACATTTTAAATCATTTTGGAACAAGATCACTCAAAATGGGCAGCAAATCTCTAAATCATCCATGAAAATACAATGGCATCCAACAGGTGTTATCTTGAGTTACCCCCCTAAGTAAGGGAAGGCAGTACTTCAGCAGGCTTATAGAGGACAGCAGGAATAGTTCTGTTCCTAAGAGCTGCCTCCTTCCTGTGCCTCCTCATTTCACATGCACATCTAAGAGGTCAAGACACAAGAGTTTTCTTACAGTCTGTTCTTGAACCCTCTGACTTGTTCTCATCTCAGCATGTCTAGATAACTCAATTTAGAGTTATTGGAGATTTGTTAATTACTTTTATTATTTTCCAAGCTACTCCACTTTTCCAAGGTGGGTTATTCTGTCTAATAAAACCTGTATCTACCTGACCAAAACATGATAGAAATTTACTTCAGGAAATACTGTCAAAAAAGTAGACATGGTCTTCTGGGCAGAGTGGAAATCACATAAAGGTATCAGAGCAAAGCTATGAAAACCAAAACAAGGCAAACAATGCTTGGTCCAGAATTGTTTCCCACATAGTAAAGAATTCAGAACAATTAGGAGGAAGTCCAAGATTACTTAGATGATAAACATGCATCCATGATAACACTGCCCTGGGGAACTCTACAGAATTAGATCAGCTGCCAATATTAGACTTAGGTTTGTAAAGTCACTTCTCATTATAACTCTGTACACAAAACTTTGGTGCCTTTCACTACTCTCCCCAGAGGTGTTGGCTTTGGTATTAGTTTGCTTGGTGCCAGTTTGAATGCCACTGGACTCCTCTTATAATTTATCTTCAGAATATTTATTTAGATCAACTTTGTGCCATATTAGCATGCTTGGGTTTAACTTTTTCCCTTGTTTAAAATTATCAAGTAGATAAAGAATAGGGCCTATACTTGTTTACTTCATATTAGGCACAATTTCTGCATTCTGTGAATGCTTCCTCATTAGTTTTTCTCTTCTTGCTAGACTTAATTTATCTACTCTAAAAACATAACAAGACTGAATTCATAGACATGCTGAATGCTAAACTGGCAGTGAATTACTAAAAGCAGAATTTACAGTCTAATAGTAAAACATAGTTGATACCTAAACTCAGTTAAAAAACAAACTGAGAGAAAAACAGTTATCCCCCAACGGTGCCAGAAGATTATTGAATATATGCACTGCATTTTTCTTACACGTTTGGCTTCAGAAACTTTATGTTTTAAATATCAACCTTAGCAGAAAGCAGTCAACAAGTAAAAAGCTCTTCTTACATTCACATACAGAATCACAGTACAATGATACTTGGCAACAAAGAGCAGTAAGTAATCAGCTCCTAAAGCCACAACAATATCTGTATGGCACCACACTGAGTTTCAGAAAACGCACTTCACTGAAAAGGAGAGCGAGACAAGATTTGACTGTTGCTAAGAACCCACCATTCTTGTTCCCAATGCACATCAAATCTAAAATCTTGTATGTATTTTCACAAAAAGGAAATAAAGTAGATTGGCACTTGACAACCCATATTTCTCTTTTTTTTTGAGCAATCTACATTCTGTTTACTCATGAAAAAAAATAACAGGTAAGATAGAACATGGGGTTCTTTTTGTTTCTACTATTATTTCAACAACTCACTACAGTTCTCATTCCAACTATTTTGCTTCCAAGAGTGAATAAATATATAAGGTATATACATATCATTTCTGCATAAATGCACACACACTCAATATCTTTGTTGGACCAACACCCCTTTACACCCCAGCATGATGCCTGTCAGTGCTGTTCCTACTCGTGCAAGGATCCCAGCTCAACATCAGCACAGCAAGTTTTGAAAGTTATACTGATATGGGCAAGGGAAAGGCTTGAGAGACTGCAAGCAGATTAAGAGCTAGGATTCAATTAAAACTTCATACAGTGCCACACCACCCCTTGTGTACAGATTAAATAGCAATCCCTGGTATTTAATAACTTCTATTTAATAAAATGCAGTCTATGTTCTGGAGCCAGTCTAGTAGCATATTTCACAGGAAGGGAGAAACCCATGTGGGTTCAATGAGATCTACCTAGGAAAAGAGATTTGGGCTCAATTACACTGTGTATTTATTCACCAATTTGGCAACTAGCAAGGCTAAACAATCAAGTGGTAGAGGATCCCCACGTAATATATTTGAGTCTACACACTTAATTCTGTCTACTACACCATCTGGATCTGAACCATAATTTCTCTCAGCTCACTAAAAGGACAGTAATACTACCATGCTTTGCACATAAGTTGTAAAATCAATGTTTACCAGTCAAATTCCAGATGTATTCAAGCATCTGAAAAACATTTTTGTGTGCAAGTATTTTGTAATTTCCAGTACACTTGAAGTTGGTAAGCACATCTATTCTTCTGCCCCATTCTATACCACTGACAAGCAGAAATTATGTACAGAAGGCATTCTGAGCTCTGCATCTACTCCATAACCTGGGCAGTGACTTTAACAAGTCATCCATCAAGACTACAAACTGTAGTCTTGTAGTATCAATGAGAATTTTGCCTACTCTAATCCCTCCCAGTGCACACACGCCTCTTAGGGAATCTAAGAGGCTGAGGTGGATGACACTTCACTTTACATAATTATGTGAGCTTCACAAGCAAAAATACAAGATAAGAACTGAAAAAGAGAACAGTGCACATGGTGTTTCAGCAGCTGCAGCAGCTACCTTGCTCTGGGCAGAGCAATAAAACTGGCAGCAAGTGAGATATTACATTTTCACCACTTCCAGGGATATCCAAGGTAGCTAAGTGGTAGCTTCAATAGGACAAATACCCCTCCTGCAGTAGGTCAGGGAGCTTTTAGTGACTGCAAACAGACAAGACCAAAGCTCTACCCCCACCTAAAATCCAGCTCCATCAGAAGCACTCTGCCTTCCAGTTGGAGGTCCTGAGTCACTGCCACCTACTGTCCCCAATGACCTTGCACACAAGTCAAAGCAGGCCTGACTCTTTAATTTACAAGCTTAATTTACCACCAAATAAACTGGTCAATAGTTTATATAGTCCATACCAACTACAAGGAATTATAGCAAATTACACGCCTGAAACCCTTAGTGCTACAACACTTGAAATCAGTCCCAAATTATGCAGACCCTTCTCCCTCCATTTCAAGAAATACGAGAAATTAGTCACTGTTGCTTCTAAATAAAACAGCAAACAACTTTGTATCTACACAAAGTCTATAATACAGACTATAATACAGAATTACTTACATCCAAAAAGCAAATTACAGTGCAGATCAACAAGGCTCTCATCTCCTTACAATGTCAATTTTCTGGAAAAACACTTTACACTCTATGCCATCAGTTGAGCAGGAAAATGAAAAAGAAAATTACCTAAAAGGCAGAGCTTTTTAAATAGATAGATAGATATATCTAAAACTTTCCATTGTGTTTAACCATGACCCATTTATTTATTCCATGAATGCTTATCACTGCCCAGACAAAACTAATTTGCAGGCCTTCTTTTGATATTTTTAACAGTCTAAAAGGGTTGTTATTCTGGGTAACATCAAATGTGAATTACTGGAATTTTGCAGTTAAATCAAAAAATCATTACAACACAGGTAATCTCAGTTTGCATGAGTTTGACCCTATTTTGCATTCAAAAATGCAGCAGTTAAGATCTATTTATAGCAACAGCAGCTACATGACATGGTTGGTAAAACCTTATATGAAACAACTATTACAGTATTTTCATATGCTTTTCCAGGAGGCTTTCAAGGTATCTTCCTTTATATTAAAAATACTTTCAATTGAGCACGCCAAGAAAACAGTCAACAAATCTCACTTCACACATTGAATTTCTGGATCACTTTTTTTTTTTTTTTGCATATACAGAAAAGCTCCTAAAACACACCCTAATAAAACAGACCAGATTTCTTACTAGTGCAAATTTGGAGGAAGCACCTGAGCCACAGGTAAATGTACTCCTCATTTTCCTCACATTCACGTATTCCTCTGCCAGTTTTATGTTAATTACTGCTTTGATATACCAAGTGACTGATTGGTAGTAAAGGTGTTTTCTTTCTTGTGGTGCCTCACAAGCTCCCTGTCAGTTAAATAACTCACTCACCTCTATGAAATTGCCTCCAGGATTTTTGTTGCCTAGAAGGATTATTGCCCGCTAATAAAGCCTGCTATTCTGACAGCCCTATTTCATGATGCCTCCAATAAAATCACATTGCAGAAACCTCCACTACTTGTGTAATTTATCATTATTTTTTTAATTCCTCACTGTAAACATCTACTGTATATTATTGCTGAGTGAACAGCAAAGTCTAAAATATTTCTTAACCATTATATAAGTATCAAGATGCCTGGTATATTTTCGCAGCAATATTTTGCAAAAGTGAAAGGTTACATATTAATAAATGACGTGTTTCAAAATTTACTTGCTGTACCTCAGAGACAAGTAGAGAAAAATCCCTCATCTGCCTCACTGTTTCCACCACCTTATCAGCAAAGATACAAGCCACACCTAAGAGCCAAGAAGCCACAATGTACAGGAGATGCCACCAAGTCTGCAAACAGCTATTAAATGCTTCCCCTCTCCCCCAGATGCTTTACAACTACAATGGAGTTTCCACCAAAACTGTGGTATTCCACTCAAGTATCAAATCTTAAACAAAAAATGCATAATTATTCTATTCACCTAATAGCCAAGGAAAAAGTCATCCAAAGCATGATTCCATGGATAAATTTCTAAGTTATGCAGCATTTAAAGGTTTAGCCCAAAATCATTATCTACAGAAGTTTGTATACACTTTGAATAATAGGGTACAGTTTCATACCATGAGAACTGTAAGGTTTACCCTGAAGGCATCCAGCTGGGGTTCAAAATAATTCATTCTGTATACATATCTTCTAAAAAGTTATAATCACTAATTCATTTTTTCAACATGAGTAATTTATGAAGTATCCACAGTACAAGTCCAAACTGAATGAAAACATTTTGATTACGAAAATCTCATTATTTTTATAATTGCAATAGGCATGAGATTGTACAGAAGCAAAGCCCTCCAATTTCCACTAACTTCTCTAAATACCACACCTTAACTTCATACAAGATAAAGATAGTTAACTAAGTCTATACTGTTTGATAGTTGTAAGGTCACACTTTTGCTTTTGAAAACTGTACAAAACTGTATTCTAACTGCTGTTTTCAACATCACCTCAAGCTACACAAAATCACAATGCAACCTTTTCATTCCCACTGGATACATGAAATACTATCATTAGTTACTAAAATTAATTGTTGGACACTATCATGCTCTTTAGAAAGGTTAAAAAAAAATCCTTTGTTGCCCTTTAACTGAAATTGTTTGAAGTGCAAAAAAGCCAGAATCAAAGTGCAGCATTAAAGGAGAATAAACAGAAACAACCTTATTAATGAATGAAAAATAGATACTTTGCCATAATGAGAATGGTTCCTATGAATGGTGTTTACTTTATAATTAACAAAATAAATATTAATAGAACTTAGAAAAATAGTGCCTCAGATCAAAGCTTCTAGCATCATACCCTTTCAACAGTATGCTTGTTGGTTTTGTCCTTGTTTTTATTCCTGTCATTGATTCTCCTTTTCCCTAGTCCTCCTTCCACCTCTGATCATCATTCACCACACATGGTCTTATACTGCATATCACCTATCCATGAGAGAAACCAGTGTATTCTTCAGCCAGTGATCAAATTCCAAGTACCCAATGAAGTAAGTCTAAAACAAAAAAGCTTTTTTGGTTCATGTTATAACTTGCCTGCTGTCATTACCCCTCTATCACAGAATTAACTTTTTTCATTTCCACTTCTAGATTACTTATTTTCTAATGTCTTCCATTGCTCTCAAGACATGTTTTAAAGCTGGTTATCCCAGAGTTATCCCAATTTTTTTAGCAAGGCATGACATCAAGACTGAGGTTTACCTAAGTCATTTGCTGAAAGTCAGGAGGAAAAAACAAAAGAAAAAAAAAAAAAATCAACACAGCTTTTTTCTGTAATCAACAGCACGGAAAGCAACCATGCTTTCCTCACTCCCATCTTTACAGTATCTCTGCTCTTAGCATCAAAATCAAGTTGTTCCTTTTGCTCTTTGCTTGCTATTTCTTCCCCCACCAAACATAAAAACCTGCTGCCATCTAGATCAACTTTACAATGAAACTCTGCAGTGCCAGAGAGTGGCTACCTGAGCGTAGAAACACAGAGCTCAATGCCTTAAACCTGTGCTTATCCTTCATGAGAACGGGTCCATTCTTTCAGATGCAAAATGGCAACCTGAACGGCATAAAAAACGATTTGATCTCACCTTGAGTGCACAGCACACAATATTTTGCTCTGCACGTACCTGTTTAAGTAGTGCATCATCAAGGCTTTCTAGCCTTTACTAGAAAGTGTCATTAACATGGGGGCTGGGACGTTAAAGATACACTTTTACCATTAACTCATTTTAAAGGCACATTCTCTTTCCTTTTAAATCTATATTGCACCTTCAGTTTGATTTTGGCAAACAAGACAGAGTCATAAGACAAAAAAAAAAAAAAAAAAAAAATCAACCCAAAACTTCCCAAAGTGAATGTGACCTCTGTAGATTGCATCCTGTTTTACCAGCTGCTTCCTCAACATCTGTACACCTAAGAGTAGCCCAAGACACTGTGGAGGACACACCCACTGCTAATTTTGATTCAACAGTTATAGTAAAAACCCATTAAGAGATTTCAGGGAAAAAAGAGCAGGAAATAAACAGTCCATAAAGGTTCCAGTGGTATCATGATACAGCACATTAATAGCTTTAATGTGAAAAAAAATTACATATGGGCTAATCAAAAACCTTCTTTTAATTCCCTCTAACAACTCCCTATGACTCGACCATCTGTACATTAATATATGAGTAAAAATACCTGAATGTGTGGTGCCAAGGGACTTGTAGATTTATAGTAGCTGACTACAATGGCACCATGGTGAGAACACCCCCTGGACAACCTTCAGCTCTGCACAAGCAGCCAAAGTTAGAATTTCCCCCTTCACCTGCTTCAGAGTCATGCTGACTTCACCAGCCAAAGAGTAATTTCATAAAACATCTGTCTGACCTAAGACAATACTTGAAAAGAAACAAGGGTAGTTTGAAGGTAAGACAACTTGGAATGATCTTTCCTCTGTAAAGATGCTATTGCACACCCACTCAGCTCAAAACACATCAACTCTTTAAGCATTTTTGTTTCATTCCCTAGTATTTTACTTGAAAAAGCTACATGTACTCTTACAAAAATGATATAAAGATTATGGTTGTGTACAGGATATGTATAAAACATTGTTTCTAGCAGAAAACTTCCAGCTTCAGATTCTTTTATAAATTCAAATTCATGGGTAAGAAATTTACTTTGTAGGAAAACCATATGACATTCTCCTCTTAGAACTCAAACTTCCATGGGAAATAAAAGGAGAAAGTACTTGAAGAAGTACTTAGGAACATATTAAATTGCTCTAAACCAGGAACTATGGTAATTTTTTGTTTTCGATTCACAGAAAAATGATTTTACTGGGAAAACAGTTTCTCTGCAAACATGAACTGAGGGTTTCAGCAATGCAAGTAATGAGAGATGGTTACTGTAAGTGAATGTTTCACCTCAGGATGTATTTTGCAATCCAGCAAGCCATAAGCTATCAGGAGCATCTCACCCCAGTAAATTCCCTGAAGAGTCCTCCTTGGATTTCTGACTCAGTCAGAATATGGTTAAGGAGTATGGCCAAGCAGGGAAACCTCTTGGTAATGTTTGGTTTTGAAGGAAAAGCAGAGCAGCATTTTTACATCTTTGCACAGCAGTCCTGTTCTTACTGGGCCTGAGTTACCCTACCTTGCAAAGAATTTCTGACTTTAGGGTAGAAATTAGAACTGCAAAATCCTAAATACAAAGGATGTGGTATGTCCTTACAAGAGGAACATCAAAAGCTTTTTTGCCAAATTAAAGGTTTTGAGTACAAAGATCTAACAACAGTAGAGTTCATACATGCTTATACGAAAAAATATAAAGTGCATCTGCAACCTAGGGGTTGGAAATTATTCAATAAAATAAGAAGGCCCTAGCCCTTAGATACTGTTTTGACTTTCTTCTCTTTTGATCTTAATGTGAAACAATTTATAACATCAAAAACTGTTATATTTCAGATTTTTTTTAATTGTAATGCCAACCTTCATGATAATTATAATTTGCTTTTCAAATCATCTTTGAGAAGAAAGGAATAATAAAATTATCCTACTAAATCCACTAGGGGATTATTGTTGCACTGGAATATCAAAGAACTTAGGATGCACTGAAGATTTATTGTCATACAAAACATTGAAGTGCTAATTATCTTAATCTGAAACTGGGTGTTCTTCCTTTGATTAGATGCTGTGCATCAGCATGACAGTCTTAATGCTTTCTGGTCAGACTGATAAATGAAACTGATTTTGTTACATTCCTCAGTATGTCTGCAAGTTAACATAGAAATAAAATTATTTCCTTATAAATTTTAAACTATAGAGATGCAAGCACAGTACAGCTGTTGCTTTGCAGGGCACGCTGCATTACAAAATGAGTTAAGCAACCTCCCACCTCCCAAACATGAGAAAATTATGGGAGTTTTTCCTCTGAGCTGCTGTTCAGCCTGAGAAATACTTCAGTTCAAAGTGATCAAGGCATTTAACATTTGAATGAGTTTACTAATTTAAGCAAAAGTACTATTCATATGCTTAGAGCCAGGAGCATACACACCTCACCTCACTGATTGAGCATGGGGGACCTGCAAGTCCACAATTATTCTGGAATATTCTCTCTGTGGTTTACAAGCAGCTCCATCTCATGTTTTTTAGCAAGACCCAAGCACAGCAAGAAGATTCACATATTTCCTGAGATAATGAGCCCTTGTTAATTCTTCATTTATCCTTACTAAGAAAACCTAGGAAACCAAGCTTTATACTGTAAATGGCTAAGCAAAAGGAAAGCACAAATTTTTCCTAAGAGCTATATGGGAATAAAATAACTTAATCCATTTCAAATTACTTCATGCATACCAAACCTTGCAAAGCAGGCATGAAAGCATCCATGCCTAGGCACAAAGTATTTATGCTGACAAATGCAATCTTTCACTTGCACATCAGTGTAAGTTAATAAAAAATCTTTCAAAAGCTTCCTCAGTATTTTTCAGTTTTCAAATCCAAATTTAAATAACATCCATCAAGAATTTACATACACAGAAAAAGCACAGCAACAACAAATTTAAAACTGACTCTCTGAAGTAGACAATTTAATTCTTAGTATGCAAGACAATGCAAACAAAACTAAAAGCAATGACTAAAAATAGACATAATTTTCTCTTTTCATCAAAAGCTGATTATAAGAAGCTAGCATGACCTCCACAGGCTCCATTGTCCTATATAAGAAAGATACAGTGGCATTTATTTCTTGGCTTCATGGAGTGGGTTGGTGACCTGCCTGGGCAGGGTGAGGAGGGCAAAGCTGAGCAAGCACAGCAGGTGTCCGCAGCACCTGCTCATTCAAACACACTGCAGGACCACGTTCCAAATACATTTTTCTACAGATGATCTCATGCCATGCAATTTGTAACTAAACTAAGGAAATCTAGGATCAGGTGGCTGCAGAGAATGCTCGCTGATTTACAAGGTTAATTTCCCATAGCAGCATCTAGGCGGGTTAGTGAACTATGAAGCATTTTCCTTTCAGTAATGGAATAGAATAACATGCTGACAGAACTGAGTGAAAATACTTAATTTCTCCTTCCTACAGAAGAATATTTAATGTGACTTCCAAATGACCCAACTGCAAGAGGCATTCTTTCCCTAGATAAAATACACCACGGGGAGAAGAAAAAAATATATTTTTAGAAAAAAACAGTCCTTTAACTATATTTGTTATTTGCCAACAGCCTTTGAAATTCTTCTTCAACAGAGAACTAACATCATGAAAGAAGGCAGGAAATTCCATGGCCAGATTCAAGTTCCAAAGGTTCATGAGGTTGAATTCTCCACCTCACAATGACCACAGTGGTATCAGAGAGAGCATGACAGCAACATCAGCATGGCTGATGTTGGCCAAGAGTCCACAGGAGGCAACTCTGACTGCTGCTGAGTGATGAACACCACAAACCTCTGAACAGAATGACCCTGACAGCATTCCTGACTGCACTATCATGCAGCAGGAAGTCAACCAGGAACCAAAGAAAATTCCCAAACAGCCTCACAGAGAAGTCCTCTAAATGAAAGCAATACAGAGCTGCTGGGATGTCAGACCACAGTTTAAATTACATGCTCTTCACAACAGTACTCCATACATGAAATGTCATGTAAATGGCTGCATGAACAACTTAAACATGCTGGAATTACAGGAGAAATTTCCAGCTACAGTAGAAAATTAGACATTTGATGGAACTGAGCAACTGAAAGTGTTTATGTTATATATAATATTTACAGGTATTTTTATAATGGACCAGTACCACTCTACCCTGCATCTAAGCAAACAAATATTTAGCACATAACCAGCTCAACTCTGCAGCATAACGCTAATGACAAGGTTTCTTTTCAAATTAATTTGTATTATTATCACTCTGATAATAACACATTACTATTACTCTGATAATAACGCATTAACTCCAATGCATGGAAATAAAAATACACTGCTTAACATGAATATTGGTTTAAAGAACACAACTCTGAAGAACTTCACTGCCTCTAAATTAATGTTTAGATGACGTCAATAGATCCTTTTTGCCAGTATGCAGGTATACAACCTCCCCTGGATCATTTAGCAGCAACATATTTCCCTAAATGACACATCTCCGAGTATAGACAGGAACTTGTCTATCTAATTGGACTGTCAAGAACCCATGAGACTTGCAGTGACAACAGGCCTTCTGTGGCTGGGCAAAGCCTGACAGCTGGAGGCTACCAAAAAGCCACAAACAGAGAGGTAGCCTCACCCTAACACAGTGGCTTAGCAACTCAAGGTAATATTACATCAACAGCAGCTCCTCAGCTTCTGGCTCAGACTTCACCCCAAGCCAGACATCTGGAAGCACCATGGGCAGGGGGAAGCAGCACACAGAATACAATTTATCTACGAATATTTCCTGAATTGCTCTAAGAAGATCCAAATAATACAAGCAATATCCATTTCTGGGGCTCTGCATAGTTTGGATGCTGGCTGTGGTACTCTGCTCCAAGACAAGCATACAAGGAACAGACTCAGCACAAAAACCCCCTTTGGTTACATTTTTTAGAAATCACCATTTCCCTGGCCTTGGTCAGAATTTCTTCCACATTCCCTAAATGCCACTAAAATCAAGAGACATTTGCTCTACAATTTGCCTATTGAGGAAGGTATGATGGATTTTCCAGGTAAAACATTCAAGTAGTCTTTGCTGAGTACACTAAGATTTATGATGGCAATTAATAGAAACTGAAAAAAAAAAAAAAAAAAGAAGATGAAATGTTTCAGGTATAGATATTATTGCAAATTCTAGATTTGAGGATCAGAGGTTTTCCAAGAATGCTCAGCCATTGTCCTGAAGCAACAGTCTTCTGAAATGTCAGTCTGAATTGCCCATGGTTCATCTTGAAATTAAAGAAAATCCCTGGCAGCAAAACTGAAGACTCACCCAAAACCTATCTATTTCATTCTGCTGCCAACTTGCTCTCAATCTCTTCATTACGCTCTGGAAGCTCCTCTAACAACTCTTCTTTCTTTTTGAGTATTAAGGGACAGAGGGATGCCTCCTCATCCGTTTGGAGCATCTTCAGAGCAAATTTTAATAGAACTACTCATGTTTTATTGTTACCACAATCTCATAGTATATAACACTATCTAGAACAGCCTCTCCTTTGGAATAAATGTGATGTCACCACTGATTGCTCATTGCACTTTACAACTATCTGAATAGGACCCAATGTTAGATGATCTTGTTTTATTGTTCTAATACTGAGAAGAAAGAAAAGTCAGTTAAAAAGCTTAGTGCTGGAAAATTAATTTCTTATGATGCTAAGTGAAGAGAAAGACAGATTGCAGCTTGCTTATGAAGGAGGTTACTGGGGATGTGGCTTCTGTAATTCACATTCTCAAATAAAGCCATTCTGACAAATGCTCTGAAACACATTTTAAATGGGAGCCTAATGCCTTATCCCACTGTTCATATGCATGTGAAAACCTTTTCTTAGCATTAAATGAAATAAAAAATACATTGGGAGAAAGGAAAAGAAAGTGTGCATATTACCCTATACAAAGACTGTACACAGTACTTGAAGAAACACTTCAAGTGCAGTCATATGTCTATGAAAACTGGATTTACACATTCTCCTATCACTGGAATTTTTTTACTGACAGCACAAAGTACCCAGCAAAGCAGGGTCATCTTGCATTAGCATGCAGCTTCCCCCCCACTTACAGCAAAGGTGTTTGTTTGCTGCCATTTCAGGGGGCCTGTTTGCCCTTACCTACAGCACCCTGTTTTTTATGGCAGGTACAAAGCATAGTGAAAGATGGAGGAAATCAAGTGCCCTCTACCAACAAGCAGAATAAAAGCAAACTTAACTCAGCCAGCTTTTTTTTTGTTGATAATTACACCAGGGTGTAGAGTTGCTGTTACAAAAAAAATAAAATCAATCTTCAAAAAATTGCACCAAAGATCTGAAGAAATCTAAAATAAAAAATTAAACAAATGTTTCCAGCTCACTACAGAGACACTCATTTCTAATACAGTAAAAATACAGGACTGACAGGAATACTGCAAGAAACCATGGACTGCAGTATAGTACTTAAGCCAGCCTGAAATCTCATACAGGTAGAATCACCTTTTTTCAGGACAACAAAGCTTGGAACATGCATGCACAACAAAATCCTTCTCTGCACAATTTGGCAGCAGAAATCATCCACAACGTTGGCCAAAAGAAAATTTTGAACACTTTTTTTTACATACACAGTACAAAACATTCTTGTTGTACTACAGAGAAGCAAATCTTTTAAGAGAGTCACTCATACCATGCAAGGATGCAGTGAAAGATGACTTACATTTTTACCAACTCAGTATTTATCCAGAGGGCAGAATGTCCAGGGAAGGGGAGGAAACAATCATTACTGAATTGCAAGGCATTGCTAACACAGGAGTGGGTTAAGGCAGCAAAAAAACCCAGATGCCAGTAACTTCAGGTGAACAATTGCAACCAGAGACAACTGCCTGAACAATTCCACACGGCTGGAACTCAAATTTGTGGCAGCTCAGAGCTAAAGGAGGCACAGCTTTTGACTAGTTTCTTGCTATGATCAGAACTACTGCAAAAACAGAACCAGAGACACAGATCCTTGTAATGAAGACAATGAGCAACTACAGAGATAATGGATCAGAGTTCCTGGCTGCACTTATCAAAGGGGACACCATGTCAGAAGCCTGATAACCTGGACAGCACAGAGTCTGGCTGCCAGGCTCACAAGAGACAATGTGAGCTTTAGGCTAGAAAACAAAAATCCTTTACCATGACCTTTGCACTACAGGTTATTAGAGTCTGTTCCTATCAGGAATCCAAGTATCTTACACATAAGTAACTCACACTTTTATTATAGGATGCACAATTACCTGGAAAACCATAAATGTATCTCTACCATAAACGTTATGTTTCTCAGAGCTGAAAGATAGTTACAAATGCAGGCTCCAATTCAGCATAAAATTTCCAGTCTTTTCAAAGTACAGCTCCATTTATATTCTAGATTTCCATCTTATATCAATACATAGGATGTAAAAGCAAGTATATAATGCATTCCCTTGAATTTTATCCACAAAATTTAGGAAAAACAACAACACCAAAATAAACCAAACCCAGATTCCTCTTCACTGTTGCAGATTGTTCCTCAGTAGAGCATTTTTCCACCAATTCTATACTGTTTCTTCTCTCCACTTGATACTGCTAACTGCAAAAATTCGTGTTCTATGTCAAGAGGAGAGGCATACTGCAGCTTACTGGAAGGGTGGTTACCCTAATTCACACTCACAAGTAAGCTCTGAATGCTCCAAAAATAAAACACATTTAAAATGCCAGCCCGATAGCTTATTCAAATGTTTAAATGCATCTGAAAAATATTTGCTTGCATTAAGAAAGAGAAGTATAAATACACCAAGAGAAAGGGAAATATGCACAATTTCTTTCCCCATCTGGCTCAGTAGAGGTATATAAACATAGACCTGATACACAAATATCACATTTAATATACACAAGACATATGCCTGGACCAACCTGCGCAAAAACATAAATAAATGTCACTTTCATGTTAGACCTCTCATCTTCTATTTAAACCAACCAGACACCCACACTATTCGACAGGATTTAAAAGTACATCACAGTCAAAGTTTTTACTTCCTTTCTTAAGTCAGCTACAAGCCCTCGAGATTCATTCCAGCTCTGTGCAATGCTGAAGGGACTGCAAAGCACTCAATATCTATGGATGTCTATGCTGTGTAACTGGAGACACTGCTCTTTTGCCTCAAGGAGTCTGCAGCATTATTGGAATCATCCTCAAGTCCAAACCATTTCCCCAATCTTTCCATGTATAAGAATCTGACCTTTCTTAACTGATATTCTTCAGATGAGTTCTGGTTTTTCTTCATTTACAGCTAAAATAATCATCTTCATGTCTATGAAGCTAACATCTATTTCATATACCATTTATTCCTAACTTAAATCCAAATAAAAGCCTATAAATATAAGGCTGATTAATAATGTAAATGTCTATTCAAAGTACCTTATTTATTCTTTAATGTTTAGGGAATTTTAACTTCAAACACACTTTTGAATTAGTAATATTCAACTCTATAGAGAGATTATAACTCTTTAGAATTCTTCCGTAGACACAGAGCGAGCTCCAAGAACCCAAATCCAGATTAATACATAGAGAGAACACTTAGAACACCACATCTTTAATTGGGCAGAGGTACCAAATTCCCAGAGAACAAACCCTTTAAAAGCAGCACCACACATCATAGCATTGCTGAGAAAATCCAGGCTACCACAGGAGAGCTCCCAGAAGAATGTTGGTGCTACCCTCGTGCAAATCCAGGGAAAGCCACACTGTTGTCTCCAAATACAGCTCATCTCCACATCTCCTTGGGGGCAGTCCTGTCGAGATACAGGTAAACGCTGGTGCAAGCATATGACACTTGAAAAAGCCCCTCAGGGAATAAAGTGCAGGTTTACATCCTATTGGCTCTTCCTCATTAAACCTCTTCCCGAATACTGCAGTTGACAAAATTACTCTCTTACACTCTACCTTATTTATATAACCAGAAGCTCTCCACTTTCTTTTTTGTCCCTTGTTCCTCAAGTGGAAAGACCTTTTATGAAGCTTAATTTAATTTTGAAGTTGAGATACACATGTATGGCAGCCATACATTTTTCAGCACCTTGACTTACAACTTGTGAACCCCTGTGAGCACTCTGTAAATAACAGCAGAGTTTGAGTGTATGAATTAGTTTTCTGGGACAGGCACTTGGAACGTGGGGCAATTGTGACACCTTATGGCTGTTCCTGTAATGACCTCGAACATTTTAAGGATAAACCGATGGGAAAACAGAGAAAGTTAGGGGTTTTGAGTTCTGGCTGGGTTACAGGGTATGGGTAACTCACCCACCACCACACTCTTGTTTTCAGGAGAACCTCCTCAGGACAGGCAGTCCCCCCAAAACCAGTTTATGCCTCAAGAGCTTCCTCAGGCCTCCATCTGCCACAAAGATGCTCTGCAGAGTGCCCTGAAAGAGCAGTCACCCCAAACATGCCAGTAAGCCACAGTTACTGTAGCAACAGACTATGACCCCAAACATCCCTAGGAGAGCCAGGGACAGGAATACTCCCACAGCAAGGTAAACGTGTTGGTACCTCCTGGACTCATCACAATAGACTCGAGTAAATCCAGTCCAACCTCTCCGCAGGACGCTTTGCCTACAAACAAAAATATTAAAGAAGAATACACAGAAATTGACACACAAAATACCACAATAATACTCACTTTCTACAGCACTTCCAGCATAGATTTAAGACCTCTACCAGTCCCTGAGAATGCTCCAAATACCCTGCCTTACTCTCAAGATATGGACTTATCCATAATGTTCTTCAGCTGGCTCTCACCATTAGCCAAAATGTCTCCAGCTGACTCAACCAATTAAGTTAAGTTTTCTCCTATAAAACCCTCCACTGGAGACTGGGCTAGCTTGAGAAAAATGTAATGATTTGAACAGGTTGCTCTCCTTTACACAGTTAGTGACTTAGCTTAAAAAGCTACATTTTCTCTCTTGAAAGGAGAAGTGACTTCTTATTGTCTTGTGAGATCTTTTTCTAAGATATTTGAAATTTTGTTTAGTTTCACAGAGTCATTTTTGTTGGAAAAGATATACTTTTCATATATTTTCAGGGAAGGTGACTATCCTGGGAATCCTGGTCCAGTGGGGAAATTCTTTCTAATATTCAGTCTAAACTTTCTATGGCACGTTTTGAGTCTGCCTTCTCTTGTCTGATTGCTTTTTTTGGGGGGGAGGGAGGGAGAAGATATGAGCCCCCCCCCCCGACTGCAACCTCTTCTCATGTAGCAGTAGACAATGATAAGGTTCCTTGAGGGTTTTTTTGGTTTTTTTGTTTTTTTTTCCAGGCCAAACATTCCTAATTTCAAGAATCTGTCAGAGGGCTAAAGCCTGAAAGTGTTGTTTCATCACAAATATGAAAACATGGAGCTGGGGAGATGGAGATGAATGTTCTTGCCTGTATTATTCAAATGCGAAATATGCAGGTGAGTAGGGGTTACACCTCTACAGCTGGTTTGACAGAGAAGGAAGGATCTGGAGACTTTGCTTTTTGTTCCCATTTGGATGCAAGCAGCAGCTTTTTGGCTGTGTTTTTGTAGGTTCATACTTGACTTTCTCACTTGGCAGAAATGCATGGCTTAGTTTTTGTTTGGGGGGAAGAACAGGAAAGTGTATTAAACTGGGGTTATTTTAATTGTGGAAGATGCATGCACCGCTTATTTCACCACATGTTTCACCATAGTGAAACATGATGTTAGTAAAGCTCAATGAGCTCTTGGACTGCCCACTTGTCATTTATTCAACTACTCATAAAGCAATCAATGCTCATAAGAACTAGAGTAACAGTCTTAATTTTTGAGGTATAGGAAAAGAGGTGGAAAAAAAGCCAAGAAGCTCGAGTTCTGTTAAGCCTGATATTTCTATGGTTGCTTAGGATTTTTTAAATGAAATATTGTAGAGAGTACTGACTTGTTTAGGCTCATAATTCTAGCCTCAGCTAGTTCTAAATCTAATGCTGGATGCAAATTAGAACCAAGTTGCATAAATTTCTAGAAACCAGAAATAAAATACTGTTCTTCAGGCTTAGGTGGATTAGTCTTTTAATTATGTGTTGTATTTATGATAATCTTCATGTTCTCTGTTTTTTTCAGATCACAATGAAAGGAGGCAACAACATTGGGAATAATTTTTCCTTTCAATTGGAAGACACAGTGGCTTATGCCACAAATGAAATGAATTTCACAGGCGAAGAAAGCATTATGGCCTGGCTCATCTTACAGTGGAATCACAGTGACATTAGCAAGAGTGTGACTGACAAAAGGCAGCAAGTTGTCCTGACAGCTCTAACAAAATGGGCTCATTTTTAGATTGAACTCCTCCTGTGTCAGGCTGCCACCCCTGTGTGCTGCTGTGTCTTTACTGATGGATCAAGAAATCATTAGTTATTGCAAATCTGACTCAATGTAAACCAGTATGCCTGGCAATCAGGGAACCTCCTAGACCTTCCATCATCTCGTGCTTCTTTGTGACTCTGAGCCTAAAAACAAATTCTGGAATTGTCTCCAGTATCATGCAGACCATGTAGACTGCAAACTGAAGAACCAAAGCATTCTGTCCTTTTTGGGCACACAAGCAGCGATGTGTGCCAAATGGCTCGTATGGCTACTCAGCACTGTGAGCCCCGGAATGTTCTGAGTTGGAAGGGCCCTACAAGGATGACAGGATCACAGGGCTGCTAGGGAATTCAGAACATTACCCAGTCCAACACCCCTGCCAAGACAGGGTCACCTGCAGCAGGCGACACAGGGACACATCCAGCTGGGTTTGGGATGCGTCCAGAGCGGCAGACTCCATGTCCTCCCTGGGCAGCTGTTCCAGAGCTCTGCCACCCTCCTGGAAGAGAAGCTCCTCCTCTTCTTGTGGTAAAACTCCTGGTGTTTGACTTTATGCCGTAAGTATGGTTCATCAGGTCCCAACTCTCAGCCTGAGACAGGACACCTTGAACTCTGCCAGGCTGTGAGCCTTTCCTGGGGAGAGATGCCCATGTGAGCAGCTGAACTGGGATTTATTTATCACCTGATGGAGCCTGGGAGATGCTGTTTGTTCCCTGACATTTGTCTTTTTTGTGTGTCCTTCAGGATGCAGTAGATCCTGTTAAAAATAACCAGATAATATTGGCTTTCGCATTTGTGTTAGCTTTTGCTCATTGTTATTGATTATAAGTATTTAAATACAGTACCAATTATAACTCTTTTAATCTGCTTGTTAATATAATATAATCAGCTTAAGTATTGCTTATAAAAATAGTAGTGTGATGAATATAATAGCTATGTATTGATGAGAGAAATAGTGGTGATGAATGTATTGCACTTTAGTAAAACATAAGATGTGAAAAGGCTTTAGTGTGACCAAGAACAGTGTCAGGCCATCCACTGACTGACCCCTCCAAGTGATAACCATGACACAAACCAGAGCACCGGAGGACAATTAGAGAATACTGTTAATTAATTTTAAGGAGGACACTCTAACTCCTTATCAGAGGATGTGAAAGAGCAGGATGGAGACACAAGAAATAAAATATTATGGACCTGATGCACAGGATCTCATGGGAGCCTGAAGAAGCCAAACGAAGACATTCCCAAAACCCCAGAAAGTTCGAAAGAATGTTCGAATAATGTATGAAACACATGAATATGCATGTGATGCAACCTTCTAAAGATAACACTGTCTGTATGTACTGGCGTGTTCTTTGGCCAGGAGCGGCCCAGCGCTGGATTTTTGTCTCTTACTTTATCCCATAATAAACTTTACAAAAATTCTTTATCCTGAACTCTGTTTCTCACAATCCTAAGTGTGTGGAAAATCGTGCTGCAAAAAGCCAGTGTCCCGGAAGAAGACAGCGGAGTCCTGCAAGAATCAATTTTATTGCAATAAAGGCAGACAGCCCACTGCATCATACCTCTCCGGGGTCTCTGCAGAGTTTCTGGAGCACACATATTCTTTTCATCCCAAACTCCCGGCTGTATGTTGCTTTCTGCCCTTTCCCCAGTGGCCGAGCCACTGTACAGCCTGCTGCATATTCCTACCTCAACGTGGATCCTCCCGCACCGTGCATCGAATGACCACTAAAATTAGCTTTAAGCCCCTCCCTGGACGAAGAAGTTAATACTCGTAAATCTATTAAGCCTACACATTTTTCCTACAGTTCAAAAACTCAGACAGTGCTGCGTTCTGCAACTAACACGACCCGCACGCCCATCCTCCCAGAGCCTGCTGGGCCCGCTCAGACCGAGCCGCTGTGAGGACGCTCGCAGCCCCTTCCCCTCACAGGGAAACCCCCGCCTCTGACCAGCAGAGCAATGTCCCTTTCTC
Source organism: Motacilla alba alba (assembly GCF_015832195.1). Taxonomy (NCBI): domain Eukaryota; kingdom Metazoa; phylum Chordata; class Aves; order Passeriformes; family Motacillidae; genus Motacilla; species Motacilla alba. The sequence continues at coordinate 31,896,646 of NC_052022.1, read as the reverse complement.
CTCACAATGAAACCCTCGCCTCTGACCAGCAGAGCAGCGTCCATTTCCCCTCACAATGAAACCATCGCCTCTGACAAGCAGAGCAGCGTTCCTTTCCCCTCCCTCACACAGAACCCCCGCCTCTGGCCAGCAGAGCAGTGTCCCTTTCCCTCACAATGACACCACAGCCCCGGCCAGCAGAGCAGTGTCCCTTTCCCCTCACAATGAAACCATCGCGTCTAATCAGCAGAGCAGTGTCCCTTTCCCTCACAATGACACCACAGCCCCGGCCAGCAGAGCAGTGTCCCTCTCCCCTCACAATGACACCACAGCCCCGGCCAGCAGAGCAGTGTCCCTTTCCCCTCACAATGACACCACAGCCCCGGCCAGCAGAGCAGTGTCCCTTTCCCCTCACAATGACACCACAGCCCCGGCCAGCAGAGCAGTGTCCCTTTCCCTCACAATGACACCACAGCCCCGGCCAGCAGAGCAGCGCTCGCCCCCTCACGCGCTCCCCGCCGCTATACACCCCGCACCCTCCCGTGACGTCACGCGCCCCGCCCCGCCCCACCCGTGACGCGCCGCGGGCCCCGCTCCCGTGACGTCTCGCGGCGCGCGCCGCCCGCCGGGAGGCGATTGGCCGGCCGGGCGGCGCGTTCCCATCGTGCCCCGCGGGACCCGTTGCGCCTCCCCCCGCGGCGGCGGCGCGGCCCGAGCCCTTCCCGGCGCTGCCCGGCCCTGCCCGGCCCGAGCCCCGCGGGAGCCGCCCCGGCCCGCCCCGCCATGCCCCCCAAGAAGCAGCAGCAGCCGGCGGGGGGCAGCAAGAAGGCGGACCAGAAGAAGAAGGAGAAGATCATCGAGGTGAGGAGGCCCAGGCCGCCGCTCCCCCGCCGCGGCCTCTCGCTGGGCCCTGCCGCTCCCTGCGGCCTCGGCCCCTCGGAGGATCACGGGGCCGGAACCTCTCTGTTCCCGGGGTAGCACTGGCTTCTGTACACTGCTCTGGCCGGGGCATTGCAGGGCCCGAGCCGTGTTGGGCCTGAGCGTGATGTGACAGCCCTGCTGTGCTGGCTTTTCCCTCGGCCTTTCTCGTGTGCAGCCTGCCGTGCTGTGTGTCCGTGTGTGCCCAGAGTCCCGCTGGCTGGGCTGTAGGTTTGTGCTTTTGGGGGTAGGGCCAGATGGTCTCCAGAGATGGCTTCACACCTTAGTGGTTCCTCGGTGCCCCACTCAGATTTGCGGTGGGTTCTGTTACAATTTGACCCGTCTGACCAGATTGGAAAAAAAAAAACAAAAAACCCAAAAAACCTGCTCGACGGGTGACTGTGTATGTTTGTGCTGTGTGTGTGAATTTATGCTGGGAGTAAAACCAGATAATATTAAATATTTGCCTGAATTATTGGCATGAGGGTTGCTGCTCAGGTGAAATACCCGTGTAATGAGTGTGTTCCTTTAAATCTGGGGTTGTGGGTTGTTGTTCCTGTGGTTTTTGGAAAGGTCAGGTTAGAGCAATTGGTCTGTGTTCTCCTGACATTGGCGTTCCTGAGGTTCTTGCTGAATGCAGCTACTCTGGAAAAATTCTGCTTTTTATTGCAAGGAAACGTAGCTGAAAGGGGAAAGGCTGGCGTTAATTGTTACCAATAGGTTCTTATATAAATCAAAAGGACAGGGATTATATTTTCCATGCTGTACTTACAGTGGAAGTCAAGTGTATAAATGATAAATTTTCTTTCCTAAGTAATTGTTTTGACTTCTCCAGTCAGCACCAAGTAACAGAGAAGCTGCTGTTTGTAGGGAGCATGTTGTAAGTGAAACCAGAGTGAGTCTGGAAACTTGGACCTGTTTGTTTTGTAATTAATTTGTAATATGCTTTTGGATTGTTAGACTTCCAAAACCATATTTGCACTGAGCTGTTTTCACTGGATGAACATCTGTTCCTTTTTCCTTCAAGGAGGAAAATGTTGGTATCACATCAAAGGCATGGATAATTTTTTAAGGCAGGTATTTCAGTTACCAAAAATAATTTCTGCCTCAGCTACTCATGTGAAAATAAGCTGGGTTTTGGGGTTTTTTTTGTGAATTTTTTTTCATAGGTTTGGTATAGAAACTTTTCCTTAACAGTAAAGCTGAAGATACAGAGGAAGAATTGATTTAGGCAGTGAACAGAAACTTCCAGCAGTGGATTTTGGGAAGTAGAGACACCTGTCCAGACCTGATGTAGGATAAAGACTTAACTTCAAATAAGTAGAGTTGGAAAAGAAAAAGCTTCCAGTACTTGAAAATAAAAAGTGTCACATGTGGTAATAGAGAAGTGATGTGTGTTATGTAGATCTGAACAGTGGAAGGTAGCAGTAATGAGTGATTTCAGGCAGATAGAACAGAAACCAGCAGTAGTTATGGCTAATCAGTTGTCCTGTTGTCCTCAGCTGTTCCTTGGGCAGTCTCCAGTGACATCTTGTCCTGCTGCCTTGAGAGGCCTGAGAGTTCTGTGTGTCCTCTCTCACACTGACACCAGGCACGAGGAGCTCTGCTGATAAAAACCAGAGCTCACACAAGGGCCACCTTCAGGAGGTCCTGTTGAAAAGCCACTTCTGAAGATGATACACGAGGAGTCTAATTTTTGTCCTTACTGGTTGCAGTGCTTTTGTTGCTTGAGGAAATCATCTGTGTTTTACTGAAAGCCTGAGAGGAGTGGCAGGGGTGGTGTTTCTGTTGTTTCGGTGGTTTGGGTTTTTTATTTTAATTAGTATGGCTGTGTTTATCTCTTGATTTAGGACAAAACATTTGGCCTAAAGAATAAAAAAGGTGCAAAGCAGCAGAAGTTTATCAAGGCCGTGACTCACCAGGTGAAGTTTGGCCAGCAGAATCCACGTCAGGTAAGCATTTATTGTGGAATGTTTTCCCACTGCATAGTCAAATCCTCTTTCACTCTGTGCACAGATGGTCAGGAACTGAGGGAGAAGACAGTTGAGCTGTTCCTTGCCTCCTGTGACTGGCACAGATCTTGCTAACAGTTGTCATGCTGTAAATGATGTAGCTGTGTGAAGGTAGTACAGAGTTTGGGGGTTTGTTGGTTTTTAGTTTGTTGTTTGGTTGGCTTTTGTTGTGAAAAAAGACCTGCATCCCATCTAAACTCAGCTAGTCAGGGCGAGCATTTGTCCCCACAGTATTCTGATAGTAGCATAATTCAGTTTAAGGTGTAACTGAAATGAAGTTGTAGATACTGGCTGTCAGCAAAGTACAGTTGCACCTTCTTTCTCTTTTTTTTCTTCAATTCCCGCCTTATTTGAGAAATAGTGAGCTATAAAAATTAACAAGAGTTGTTACTAGAACTGGAGTTGAAAGAAGATAGAAGTATAAACCTATATGTTCTCATTCTTCTACTTACAGAAGTATTTATTACACTTTTAAGTGGACACAAGTCTGTCAAGTCTCCACCTATTTGGTGAACTCTTTGGTCAAAAAACCTGAAATTTTCAGCTGCTGTGTGCAACTTGGCTCTTCTGTAGGATGAAATAGAATGAGATTCAATATTTACATTATACTCAGTCAGAAAGCGTGGATTTAATGGAAATGATCCAGTGTTAGGCAAGCTAACTGTTACATATTTACACAGCTTTCTGTCCTATAAATAAGCCTGTAAAATAACAGCATTTGCATTAGCTCAGTTCATGATGCCATGGTACATTTCTTGCATAACAAGGATGAGCTAGCATGAAGAGCCCAACTTGTAAAGTAAAGTTGGTATTTGGGTCATTAAAACTAATAATCTTTTTTTTTTGCTGTGGATAAGATTCCTTGATGTCACTTCAAAAACATTGGTGTTATTCAAACAGTTCTGAAACCTGTGTATGAAATCCCCTGATCTGTGGCATGTATACAAATACCAATATGGAAAATAGCCAGCATAAAATAATGGGATTTCTCAAATGCTGTTTGGATGTTGCATGTCAGGACCAAATTTTAAACCTGATTATATCTCTCTTACCTTATAGAATAGCTTTCAGTTAGGATTGTCCCTGAGAAAGAACTTTTTAAAGCAATTTTCCTCACGTCATGAGATTAAAATGGAAATGCTGTCAGAGTTTTAGCTTTGGTGGTGGGTCCTTTTGGGTTTTGGTGGGGGTTTTTTTGCTCCTTTTTTGATTTCTTGTTGTTTCTTTGGTTTTTTAGCTTCTTTGATTTGGGGGATTTTGTTTTTTCTTGGTTTGTTGGGGTTTTTTAAGACAAGCTTCATCTCCAAGCTTTTAGAGCTCTGAAGATAAACAAAAGCATTCTTAAAGTACAGATTTCTGTAGTTGACATGTGTGGGTCCGTGTGTTATTTAAAATAGCATTTGTGAGCTTTTAGTAGGAAAACTAGCCAAGCTGCTAAGTCCTTTCTAAAACAATTAGGTGTATTTTTGCCAAATTCACCATAAGAACAAAGCTCCTTTTTTAATATTACACTGTATTTTAGAAAGTAGTACCCACATCCTTGTTTGTGGTGTTAGTCTCACTGGCTTCCCATGAGGACCAGAGTCAAATAAACACAGAATCCTTAAGGGTAGAGAAGACCTCTAAGATCATTGAGTCCAGCCATTAACCCAGCACTGCCTGTTCACCACTGAAACATGTTCCCAAGTGCCACATCTGCACACTTTGTACACTTACAGGGATGGCGAGTCCACCAGTCCTTGACCCACCCTTTCAGTGATGAAGCGTTTCCTAAAATCTCATGTAAACATTGTCTGGGGTAACTTGAGACCATTGCCTCTTATCCTGTCACTTGTTACCTTGAAAAAGAGATGGAGCCCCACCTTGCTAAATCTAACTCCTCCTTTTGTATCTGATCTAAGAATGTTTCTCCCATGTCCTCTTCCATGTGTTTTTATCCCACTTTAGTATAGCTACACACCTGCTCTGGGTCATCCAAAGAAGGATGAGGCAGAGTAAGGTAGTTTTTTTGTTATACATGCAGTTTTCCTTCCCTGGATGAGCTTGTTTTCTTCTCTTTGGTCCTTAGTTAAGCAATGAAACATTCATATGTTGAGTCGATCCAAGTTGAAATAATGTTCTAAAAGCACTTCCAACTTCTATGGACAGATTTCCTGGAATTTCTACCTGTTGTATGGATCAGAAGAAAGAGCAAAGCAGCATGTAGGGGACTCAGGAGAGGCTTTTTTTTGTGCAGATCTGGAAGTGTTTGCACTGCAAAAGAAGGAGAAGTTTCAGTGCCTCTCATTGGCTTTCCTACCTGTGAAGGTGCAGTAGGGGTCACTGTGACACCAAAGGTACCTGCCAGCACCTCTCCTCTCTGGGAGATTTGCTGTCCCTCCTCTGGGACAGGTCAGTGCCAGTAAAGGGCACCAGCTGAGAATTAGCAATTCTGAGCCTTGCAGGCATCAAAGGTTGCTTCATTCCTGCCCTTGTAAATTGATTTTGAATGATTGGCTGTTTTCATGTGAAGTGAGTCCTGGCATCCCGGTCTTATGTTTATAGGTTGCTCAATCAGAAAGCGAGAAGAAATTAAAGAAAGAAGATAAGAAAAAGGAGTTACAAGAATTAAATGAGCTCTTCAAGCCTGTGGTTGCTGCACAGAAAATCAGCAAAGGTATGACTAACAGATTTCTCCTAATTTATGTTTTCTTATTCTTGTCGGTACTTAAGGTATAATAACCCTTCCATAACCAGTTGCTGTTTTAGTGAAATAGATGTGACTGTTCCCTCCTCTGTCTAGTGTGCCAAGTATTTTGTCAGTCATGACTTGACATTGTTTTGAGAAGTCCTCTGAGGTCAGTAGATCATCAGAACATCAAAAGCTACATTGATGTTGTCAGCACAGCTGGAGATACTTGGCTGTGTTCTGATTCATCAGTTAGATGCTTCTGGATGTGTGGCATGATTTTTGTGTGTTTGTGATGGTATTTGTTTAAAACAGCCTGTCTCCCCAGGAAAGTGGGAACGTTCAAAGAAAAAATGTAGATCATAACTTTTGTCTTAACAGAAGACTTGTACTCAAATCAGAACAGGAAATGCTTTCCAGGTACTTGTGTCTGACCTCAAAATTAGCAGTAGCATTTGGTTTGGGTTTCTCTTGAGGTTGGTTATTGAACAAACAAATTTTGTGATGTTACCAAGTTTCTACTGACCTATCTTCTGGAGTTTATGTGCGATAATTTTTGACAAAAGTGTGATTTTCATATACTTAAGGCAAGCCTGATATTTACTCATTTTGGCACTGATCAGCAACAAAGGACACTGTTCCGTTTGTGACCCACAGCTTTCTATATCAGTTTTCTCTCAATCAAGCAGTTTTTGACTTTGAATTATTTTAGAAAACTAATATTACCCAGATTTTTAGATTACATTTTAAACAGATGTTGCTGTGCATACTGAAATCACTTTCAGTCAAACCAGAAGTGAAGCACCATGTGAAAAACTCAACCCTAAAATCTTCCATGAGAACTTAATACTACAAGTAAAGTATTTCTGATTTAGTCATGTCTCATATATACACTTAGACTTGCTTCTTTCATTGCTAATGACCTCCTGATGGTCAAATGATTCTTTAGTAGGATGATTTTTGCTTTAACTGTGATGAGGATGATTGGATAGTTCATACTAGAACAACAGTTGCTTGTTTTGGGGTCTCTAGTCAGCTGTTTTCTTTCCATTATTAAAGAGGAAAGTGGTTTGAGTGAGTGTGGGTTAAATTACTATAATTTATTGTAGTGTGGTGTTGATCTGTTGGGAAAAGGCTGACATCCAGGAGATGCTTTACTGTGTATTGGGGGCAAGAATAGCTTCATGTGTAGGGAAGAAGTTGCACAGAATGATCTCTCTGATGTATTGTAATACACAAATGAATAATTTGCTCAGGCACACCATATTTCTTTAAACAGTTTAGTGGCAGCTCTGATACTTGATGTAAATACCATGCAGTAACAGTAAATTTGGCATGTTCAGGACATGAATTATGTACTTACCATAAGCACTTTAAATTTTATTTTTAAATCATATTTTCATTCTCTACTTATCCTTGATATTCTCAGAATTTCTAATATGTAACTTTTGCTTAAAACCAGTATTAAAATATAAAAACTTCCTTCACTCAGGTGCTGACCCAAAATCTGTAGTTTGTGCTTTCTTCAAGCAAGGCCAGTGCACTAAAGGGGACAAGTGCAAGTTTTCTCATGATTTGTCCTTGGAAAGGAAGTGTGAAAAACGAAGTGTCTACATTGATGCAAGAGATGAAGACCTTGAGAAAGGTATAATAATTGTAGAAAGTTACTGCTAAGCTATTCTCATTCTGAAACTGGAATTTTAAGATTGTCTTCTGTACTGTGGCTGTGATCCTGCAGAACAGTGACTATGGCAGTGTTGTGTATTCTGTCATACAAGTTGCAAGTTAAGCAGTATTTGACTTTTCTTGCAGTTGTTGTTTCCCTCTTAAGCTCTGTAGAAGGGAAAGGGGGAAGTGCAATGAGCAACCAGAGTTGCCTTCCAGAGCTGCTACTAGTGTTTGGCCAAATGTGCACAGTTCTACATTTAGGGGTACTTGGGAATTTTTTTCTGTGACTTTCTCTCCCCAAATGACTTGTTGGCAAAGTACTCTGGAGTTTACTTTTATTTAGTAGGGATTAGAGAATTTACAGAACTTAGTTTTTTCACATTGCCTCAGTCTTTATTTGAATTTTAGCCTCTGTCATTCTAAATGTGTCTGATGGGAGCCCACAGATTCACTGCTGATGTTGTCATTGGTGATTTGCTTGTTTTGGTGGAAGTTTCTTTTAACTTTAAGACAGATATTTTGGTATTATCTCTTTCAAGCCTCCAGTTAGATTAGCTGTATTTCTGGATATTACCATCTTTTGTTCAGTTGTCTTGTTTTTCTTCTTTTCCCTTGTACACACTCAATCCTGTACAGATGAGATGACACATTGAGTGTTTAACTGAAACACACTTTGGCATTTCAAAATTAAAATTTCTAGGGCTTTTGAGGTAATTGTTTTTTGAGTGGCATAAGAGAGTTTAAAAACAGTATTTTAAGAACCTAAATTTATTTTCCCTGGTATAAGCTACTTAAAATGTAAGAATTGCATATTAAAACTGTTGCTGGGCAGAAAAGCAGCTTGCTGGCAATGTTCAGTATTTGGATTTTTCTGTGAAACCATCTGTTGTCTTTTTCTAGATACAATGGACAACTGGGATGAGAAGAAACTGGAAGAAGTGGTGAACAAGAAGCATGGTGAGGCGGAAAAGAAAAAACCCAAAACCCAAATAGTATGTCTTCTTTTCTTTTTTTTTTTTTATTACTTTGGGTTTTTTTCTAATTGAGCTATACTAGAAGGAATTAAGTGCAGTGCAGTCTGGCATTAGATGTGTTTTATCATGATGTAAAAATTTAGAATGGAATATTATAATGATAATGTTCTGAGTAGACAGCTGGCCTGATAGTATTTTTGTAATATCTTTAAAAATTAAAAAACAGAAACCACAAAAAACCACAACCCAACAGCATTTTTCAGTCCATGAAAAGTTTTGTCGTGTACATTACAGATGGATAGTAGGTGAAGTGCTTTATAGAGATGCTCAGGGTTTCAGCAGTATATCCAATACATCCTAATTGCTTAGAAAATCCAAGAATGGTGCTTAGTGAAATCTGTTACTGCAGTGACTGTGATATGTATTGATTTATCTATGTACTGCGTGACACACAAGCATTATAAGCTTTTAAATTTTCACCTAATTTATAAATTGAGAGTGATTTGTAATTCCTGGTCTCTAAGTTCAATAATATTTTTTAGTTCTGCACTAAATGGCATAATGAATTAATCCATTTTTTCATTCTTTGGGACTATTTTACCTCATTTTCAATACCAAGTAATTAAATAATCTGTTGGTACAGCCTAACTTTGCAAAAGTTAAACATTGCTCTGGCTAAATATAATCTATGAATTGCTTGTTAAAGGTCCTAGAATGGCATCTTTACCTCAGGATCCAGAGCTGGAAGGTTTAACAACATGTGAGGCAGATGCAATTGATGTTTAAAACTGCACCAATGTTGGTGAGCAGAAAGAGATGTGCTGCTGGTTTTACAGGAGCGCAGAGTTGCCAGTCTTCTGTCATCTTGTCTCTTTTAATTGGGCTCATATTGAGGGACAAAAAGCTGTAGACCACATGAGTTTTAGATACTCAGTTGCACTACTTTGTCTACTGTTTTTAGTAGCAATGCATTTCACATGTTCCTTCTGTTCTGAGCACGGCTGAATTGGACTGACTGAACTTGTGACACGGAGTGCAAAATGCTGGGGATGGCAAGAGGACACAGTGCTAACAGCCCCTGTTTTTATACAGGTCTGCAAATACTTCCTTGATGCTATCGAAAACAACAAATACGGATGGTTTTGGGTCTGTCCAGGTGGAGGAGACAACTGTATGTATCGCCATGCCCTCCCTCCAGGCTTTGTATTAAAAAAAGACAAAAAGAAGGAAGAAAAGCAAGATGAAATCTCGTTAGAAGATCTAATAGAAAAAGAGGTAAAGTTGTTAGGTATCTTTTGGTGGTGGTTGTTTTCATCACTCTAAAGAGACATGTAAAAAATTTGCTGATTTATAGTAAAAATCTATTTGATGTTTTTAGAGCTGTATGAGCTGGGGCAAAGGATGCACAGCATTGATTCATGGTTTTGTGTAGAAACTATTACTTGGTGAATAGAATTAACTATAGCTGCATACTTAGTACAGCTGTTGCTTACCCTTTTTTAGGAGGCTTCTATTTCTTAACTGCTGTTTCTCATTTATCCATTGCAGCTGCTTCTGTGGCTTCTCTCATGCCCAGTTCAGTGTCTTCTTAGTTCTCCTTTAACTCTCTAATGAGGCAGCAGCACCAAGAGCACAAGGCCTTCTGAAGGTGTTGCTGCTCTGCCTCTTTCTGTCACCATTGCTTAGCAGTATAACTTGAGCAGGGCTGAGCTCCTGTCTTTATTTTCTCCTCCACTTTTCCTATTGATTTTCATTCCAACTCATCTCACTAACTGGAAAATCCCACGTTGAGTCAAATGTTAAGAAGGTGATGCATGTTTAAGAGTGTAAGAATCTCAAGAGGGACTTGGAAAGAAATGTTTTCAATTAGTTTCTAGAAAAGAGTAATTAAATATCCAATTTGTTATAGCCTTTAGAAAGAGTTTCTAGCATTAATCAGTCTCTTTTCTGGACAGCGTGCTGCCTTAGGACCAAATGTTACCAAAATTACTCTAGAGTGTTTTATTGCATGGAAGAGAAGAAAAAGACAAGAAAAAATTGATAAGGCTGAGCAAGATATGGAGAGGAGGAAAGCAGATTTTAAAGCTGGCAAAGCATTGGTGGTAAGTTTTACAGTCCAAGTCTTCATGTAAGAAAAGTAAGTAAATAAAGTTTTGTGAAGAGGTAGCTGGCCTGAAATTGTTTTGCTTATTATTATTGTTTGTCATTTTTGTTTCCTTTTCTGTGGTTTGTGTGTGGTTTTTTTTGTAAGCAGCATATATTGCGTGAAGTGATAACTGAAGGTTTCTTTTGCTGTGAATAGATTAGTGGACGTGAGGTATTTGAGTTCCGGCCAGAGTTGGTTGATGCAGATGATGAAGAAGCGGATGACACCCGTTATGTTCAAGGAGCAGGAGATGATGATGAGGTAAAGGAAACAGGATTAAATCAAGGAATATTATAATTGCATTCAAGTTTGAAAAATGTCAGTTTGAAAGCCCTTACAGTGAAATTAATAGGCTTGGTTTTTAATACTGCCACAGAGGATATTTTATCAAGAGGTTCCTGTTGAAGGTGACAAATGTTGTAGAAATCTTGCAGAAGTGAGGGTTTTTGTGGAAAAGTAGTTCATGGAGAGCATCTCGGTTTATTTTCCAGACAGAAGACCCTGTGTGCATAAATGATGTAGATTTGAACCTGTATGTCCCCAAGGCAGTAGAGGAGACTGGTATTACAGTGGCTAGTCCAGAGCGATTCAGCACATACACTTCAGTAGAAAAAGATGGTAAGTTGTTATTTTTTCCAACCTGTTTCCATAGTTGGTTATCCAGATTTGCCTATTAACCAGGTTCATGCAATTTGACCAGTGCAAATCTGTGTGAATTTCAAATGAAGTAGCTTCTTCATAGTTTCAAAATTTGAAAGCATGTTTAGCAGGATTGTGAATTCAGTTGGTGATTAAGAAACTTGTGATACTGAAATGCCTAAGAATTATGTTTATTTTCAGATAATAAATTAAATGAAGCTTCTGGTGGTGATATAAACAACAGCGAGCAAAATGATTTAGACGAAGATAATGATGGAGATGGAGAATTGGAAAATGGAGTCATTGATGCAGTTCCAGTTGATGAAAATCTCTTTACTGGAGAGGACTTGGATGAACTAGAAGAAGAACTAAACACTCTTGATTTAGAAGAATGAACTAAAAAGCTCCAGTGAGGAATTAAACCTATGTGAAAACTGACTACATTTTTTTCTCCTTTTTGAATAGAATTCTTAAACAAGATGTTTATGGTTATGCAGCTGAATATGATGGGCACGTGATATACCGAGAATGTTTTCCTTGAATCTCATCTACTCCAGTCTTGGCTATGCTCACAGTAAAACGTTCAGAGTAGTTCAGAATTACCCGACAGCTGAATTTGCAGACAGCGAGATTAAAACTTCCAGCTAAGAGTAGAGAGTGTAACTGCTTTGCCAGTATGCAAGTGGGCAGTTTGACATCAGGTGCAAGTACAAAAATCCAAGTACGCATTCTTCACAAAAACCGCATTTTTATTAGTGATTGTGTTGATTTAGAAACTGCCTGAAGTGGTTTTTAGGCAGGGTACTCTAATGGAGCTGATGCAGATTATGCTTCTTTAAGTGGTGGTTAGCTTTATTTGATCAGCTGGATACTGAAGATTGTGAACTGATATTTCATACAATACCAGTATGGTGCCCTCTCTTTAAAATGTTTTAAACTTTCCCACCACCTTTTGCCAATAAATCTGTAAATAAAAATCATCAACTTTAAAATACCTGTGTTGATTTTTCTCTGCTAAGTAAGGATATCATACCAAACTGTTAAGAGCTGGATTTTCCAATAGAGTGGTAGATGTTTTTCTCTGCAGTCTTGATACAGAAGTGATGATGTTGGCTTCAGTTGCATTTGGGCTACCTGCCATTACAATTTTTTTGTCTACTCTTGATGCAGTGTAAAATTCAGCAGCCAGCTTTTCTCCCTTGCTGTTCTTACTCCCTGCCCACCCATTAACTGATGTAATACCTGCTGTACATCACTGACTGCTATTCCAGTCTCATTCTCTCCCCACTGTCTTTTGTAGAGTAGTGAAGACCTCAGGCTCTGCAGAGCAGGGATGTTACAGTCCCAAACATGCCTGTCATCCCTTTGGTGTCCTCTAGATAACAGGAGGTTGTACAGGGGTAAGTTGCCTCAGGTGCTGCACCCTGCAGACTGCACTTCATTCAAGTCAGTGTGTCCTTTTCCAGTGGATTGAGTGTCTGCCAGCAAGATTTCTCAGCAGTGGTGCTTTTCCAGGGGGCTGCTCCTCCTTGCCATACTCCTGCTGTACTGATGATACCCTTTGTACTGATTTTTCTAAAGCTCTTCAATCACTACTTCCAGACCAGTAAGAGTAATGGCATTGTTAGTGAGCTTTCCCAAACTACTTTTGGGTGGTAATATTAGCTTTACTGGTTATTTCTGGCACTGCTGAATTCACTCTTGTATCTTGAATGCTGTTTCTGAAATAGCAGACTTAAAATTGTTGGCCTTTTTTGGGATCTTTGTGGAATTGTTTTTTTCCTGTAGGAACAAGAAGCAGTGCTTGGGAGAAAGAGGCCTACTGAAACTGACTTCTAAATGTAAGTGTCTAAGGAAAAGGTGCACTATCAGATAGAAATATTTATTTATGCAGATTTTTCTCCTGTGGCCATAAATAAACAGTTGATGGATTATTGTATTATAGTGGCCAGCAATAGAATACCTGGCTATCAGGACACTTAAGAATGCAATTCATTTGAATGTATGTTGCATAATTTTTCAAAGTTGTATATTTTAAATGGGAATAAAAGTAATTTAATCATTATCAAGGAAGAAAATGGCTATGTTTTGTGTCTTAGGGGTTGGTTTATTGTATACAATACTCATTTGATAACACTTATCTGTTTCACTGATGTAAATAGCTTAAATCTTTGCCAACATTTTGTTTATGTTACTTGAGTTTTACAGTGGAGGAATGTCAGGGTGACTCATTAATTTCAGCTAATAAAACCCTGATGGATAGGCAGAGAGCGCCTGTCTGCCCTTTTGGGTCTAAAAGAATGGTTGTGGTGCACAGCTCCTTTGTACAGATATTTAAACATTCAGACAGTCACCTGGCATAACACTGAAACCCACTGAACATCTGTAGGCTAGCTGAAGAAAACCTGATTTTCCTGGGCAGTAGCTGTTGACAGTTGACTTCAGGAGGGCAGGGAGCAATAGCTGGCTGTCCCTGTTCGGATTTCACTGTTTTTTCCTCTCCACTTACTCTGGCACAGCTCCTGGCTGGGCTTCCTCTGCCCGGATTGCCACCATGAAAGCAGGGTGACTGCTCTTCAGGAGCCCTTTGTCAGGGGAGCACTCAGACTTCTGAGGATGGGAGCCCTGTGCTGCTGCACGTTCCTTCTGCTTTCACAGGGGCTGCTAGAAGTTCTTCTTCATTTAAAGAACCTTGGATTTGTAGCTAATGGGGTTTCAGTCAATAAATGCTCAGTCGAAAATGAGTGCCAAGCATTGCTTGGGGTAGATGAATTATAGATGTTCAGGAAATGAGCAGTGTGATGGAAGGGAGTTCACTTGGGTGTGACGTCACTAAGTTGTTCTTACTGATGCACATTTCCTGAAATTACTCTGATAAAAGTCAGTGAGTCACTTCTGGAAGAATGAGATATATTCTCAATGCAAAAGTAATGGTGTCTTCATTTCAGTGGCTGCCCAGTCTGGGTCAAAAATGCAGTACCTCAGTGTTAAAAGAGCAGGCAGGCTCAGTGCAGGACACTTGCTGTGTCGACATCAGGCTGTAAAGCACCATGAGCCAGGTGAGAAATGCCTTTGCACTAAACTTGGTTTCTAGCCCTTGCAGCCTGGGCCAGTGTTTGTATCGCCCTGTGCTGCTCCTAACTCACATGAGCGCTAGGTGAGAAATGCAGCTGTGGAAATCTGAGGGAATCTTGAGGGAGCACACTGCCTTGAAAGCACCCTTGGTACTGGCCGTGTGTGTGGACAAAACCAGTTAAAGGTGCTGCAGTAAACCCATGCCTTTGCTTCCTGCTGTTTGCTGCTGTGGGAGTGGAGTGTTGGTTGGTTTTCAGTGTGGGTGTGTATTAAAATCCCATTTCAGTCATGCACACAGGCTGCTTGGACTGCTGAAACTGGCTAGCTTTAAATTCATCCAAGGGCTGGGAGTTTTTTAAAGCCTGTGTGATTAAATTTTATGCTTGCCACTGCTTTGTTACTCACAGCTCCCAACTTTTTTTTTTTTTTTTTTTTTTTTTTGTAATGAGCACTGTTCACAAAGGCCTGGAAAAATATTTAGAATTAACTACCAAAACTGACCTTAAATATTACATTATCTGTGAGTTGTTTGTAATAGAAGTGTTGCCATTTCTTAATGGAAAGTGCTACCCAACTGTTTTTATCAAGAGGAGGTTTTATTATTGATAAACTTGGGACCAAGCAGTGGTACTTAACTTGGCAATTTAGTATTCTCATAATAGATTGTGTTTGCTTTGTGTGCTGGTTACAGAAAGAATGTACACATTCAAACCAGTATGTTTTTATTAATGTTTTCTTTCACACTTTAGTTGGATGTGGAATAACAGCTGTCAAAAACTGTGTTCTGAATGCTAAATTCTAATTCTTTTGTAATGCTAATGCCCCTTTTAAAAATTACCTGGATAGGGTAAGTAATGCAGGCTTAATTTTGGTAAGCTTGTATATCTTGCAAATAACATGCTTGGAGGTTTCATAAACATCAGTTGTTATTCCTGTTCCATGTGCTGCTTTGTAAAAACCTGCTAAAACTGCAGAGTGCTTAAGCAGCTAAACTAAAAATCTTACAAGGCTGGGTCTTTGTTTTCCTCACAGTGAAATTATTACAGCCCTAAGCTGAGAGGAAGGGATTGTTCTCCTATGCAAATATCACACACATATTCACCTGAAGTGTCTCAGGAGCAATTACCCCCTGAATAATATGAATAAGAATTGGAAGAGAATTGCAAAAATGAGATGTGGGAAGGCCAGAGGAGCTGCAAAAACCCATGTGACAGACAGCAGCTGTGCTGCATCAGACCAAGGGACTGTTTATGGCACTCCCAAAACGAGACACCTGAGGAACAAAGAGGTGGGAGAAGGGCAAGCCTGCCCACTGCTCAGGAGCACTTCTTTTACAGAGCTTCCAACAATTCCCAATCTGGAACATTTCCTCTGCTAGATGGAGCCTATGGTATCTTTCTCTTCAGAGCTCATTCCCTCTTTCTCCCTTGAATCCCTTCACTTTCTGACCAACTTTTGGATACTCAGGAGTTCCACACCTCTGCTGCACCTTGTTTGGAACGTGGCTCCTGCTAGCTTGGGTTCTTCCAGGAAGTCATATCCTGTGCTTTGCTTTGACTTAGTGCCAAATAGAGAAAGAGGGTGTAAAAAGAGGAGCTGATGTATTTTACTTAAACACATTATCTTGATGTACTTCAGTGCTAGAAACAGGCTTTTTTCAAAATTAAAAGCTTTCTCTTGACATACTTGAGTTTCTGCTATAAATGGGCTTCTAATAAGCAGAATCTTTTGTGAAGCAAATGCTTCATGAGTGAAGTCTTTCCTTCTGGTTAGGTACCTGGTGTATTTTTTGGAGCTGTGATCACCTGAAGGGCTTTTACTGTGATATGTGCACATGAGCCTTTTCTTTTTTCCCCACACTGGCATTGCAGGCTTGGAAGTGACCTTGGCTTTGCCTGTCACACTTACTTCTTCCTTTCAATGGGTGATCTGTCTTTTTACAGAGAGCAGCTGTTGCTGGTGTTAGCAATAAGGCCAAGATGTTTTATTCATTTATGATGTTAGAGCCCTAATATGCGACCACAATAGGCTCCTTCATAGCACATTATTGAAATGAATGCCAAAAATAATCAGTTCTTTCAATCATAAAATAGCAGCAGCAGCATCTCATATGTGTTTAGGGAAAGAGACCTTAGAGATCATCTCTTTATCTTACATTTGTGGTTCAAAATGTAGTGTTGTGATACATTTGGACCTAAATTTGAGCAAGGCTGTCTTAAAACTTAGAGGCATTCCCTGAGTTACCCCATCAGACTTCAGAAATGAGACAGACTCCTAAACTGAAGAAAGAAACCATAAAAAAAAAAAAAAAAAAGGCATCACAGCTTTCCTTTAGAAAAGGAAAAAAAGCAGAAGCAATCCTGAAGGAGAGAGATGAGCAAAGATTACTACAGAAGGTTCCCAAGGCAAAAGAATGTTCTTTGTAGCATCAGCCATTAGGGAAATATGTTCTGTGGAGGCTGCATCCTTGGGCCTGTGCTTGAATCAAGCTGTCTGTCAGCACATGATAGGGATGTAGCACATCTCCTGCAGGAAATCAGCTTATAACTTAGATTTCTCAGGCCTCTGCAATACATTTTGACAGGATTGCTCTTTTAGGAGAACTTTTGTCCTCTTCATGTTCCACCTCCATTTCTGTTTCATTCCTTGGTTTCCCTTCTTGTGCTCTGAACACAAGGCAGGCAGAGATGGGATCAAAGAGGATGCAGTAGTTTGGTCACTGTTTTCTATCAATCTTAGTGATCTCTGATGTGACAGGTAGTTTAGTTCTTTCATTTGGGAGCAGTAGACTGCTTCAAAAAAAAATTGGCTTCCACTTCAAAAATTCCATAGTCGCAACTTAATGCCTCCTTAAATCAGATAACAGCCAAGTTTCTAGGTAAGAAACCTTTAATCTTCATTCTTCATCACTTTCTTTTGCTGTCTTCTCCCTCTGCTGAGTATAAGCACAGGGGAAGGGAGGCTCTTCTGGCTGACCTCTCTAATCCAGCCAGCCCAGCAGTCCTTGTGGAGGCAGCTGCTGCATTCTCCCTGTGAGCCCCCTGCACAGCCCTGGAGCAAGGCACGGTGTCCTCAGCAGTGTGCTTCCCTAACGTGACTCCAGACACTTCAGGGGTTTGTTTGTCAGATGGAGACAAAGAGGATTAGGAAAGCTGGTCAGAAGGAATAGAGCAAAAATGATTTCTTCAAATGTCTGGAAGATTGGAGTCAAAATTAGAGGGAGCTATAAACTGTAAGGGTCTCGCTGTTGTGAGCTATTTCCTTGAATAAGCACCTGGGAGATGGCAGAGCTGCACTTGGGCAGCACTGTCAGCCTACACCATGAGCTCTTCAGTCGTTTTCTTGTCAATGGAAGTCTGTGTTCTGTACATGGCAGTTCCCACACAGTGCCTTCCACACAGAAATACCAAGTTCCAGTTCTGCACAGCGGTTGCAGTACGTGAATAATTGCCCATTCTTTGTATGTATGGGCAGCCAGGACGAGTGGAATGAGGAATCTTCCCCCAAGAGGGCAAAAAGGGAAAAGCTTAAATGTGCTCTTTATTCAGGGCATGGAAGTGGCTGTAGTTTCCACCACTGATAACTGTTGTCAGCGTTAAGTTCTGTTTGATAGATGCAAAAACAGTTCTTTCACCAGCACTGCCCAGCTGGGACTCTACTGGAGTGAGCCCTGGCAATGGCAGGCTGATGGCTTAGAAGCAAATAGTACCAATTTGAAAACAAACCAAACACCCCCAGCCCTCACTGCCCTGGCCAAACCCTCTGTTAGAATGGATAAAGGTCTGATTATGTCTTGGTCTGCGTTTAGTTTTATTCCTTGAGGGAAGTTTTTGTTATGTTACTCAGCAATGGCATAGTCACCAATGTACAGTGTTTCATAGATAAGGACATGCTTTGGTTTAATATTAAAGCCAGACAGGACAGTATTCCTTGGACACAGTGGATCAAAATATCATGGCTTCGAGGTGAGGGGAAGCTGGGCTTCTTTGGGGAGAAGAGGGCATTTCTGCTTAGGGAAGAGGGAGGAAGTTTGGGGCATTCTGTAAGGTGGAGGCTGGAGATGATTTCTGAGCTGGCATATCAATGTGGACAATGCCTGGGCTCAAACACTTCAAATGCCTCTTGAAGGACAAGGGGAAGGAAATATCTCTCTCAGTCTCAGTTCATGTTATTAGCATCTTTTAGTGCTTTTGTATTTGAGTAAAATATTCAGAGTATTGGATACAAAGGAACTTGTCTCTATTCCTCCGCTGCCTTTCAATCCTACTTGCTCTGCATCCTGTTATTATTTTGTTATCTAAGTCTCCAACACGTTTAAAGTCTGAGTTTGTTACTAAGCACAGAGCAGCCTAAAGAACTATTCCTTTCCCTGGGAATTTGAAAGTTTTAAACTTGTTTTTGTTCCAAATCCTTCAGCAGGAACGAGGCAGCATTACTGTAATACAGGAGCACTGGAGGACAGATGCTTCAAGGCAGATGTGGCATTATGTGCCTGGAATGATCAATTAAAAAGCCAACAGACTGCTCTGTGAGTCTGAGCCTTGTTAGATTCCTTTGAAAATGCATGATGAACAGCACCATAGGAAGAATCAGAAAGTTAATACAAGAAAGATAGAAAACATTAGAAAGTTTGGGGGAAAGATTCTAAAGTTGTACATAAGAAGCTGTCATTTGTACTAAATGGGAGATGATTTGCACTAAAGACAGGGATAAGAATATCTCAGGCATACAACAGGAAGCAGTGGTCTCTGGTATTTCTGTGTAACCAGAAGCAGTCAAGAATGTAAGAAACCTAGGAAATGCCTCTTGTCGTCTGGAAATTTTCCATAAATGGAAATAAACTAGAAAGTGACCTGTCCTCTGTGCCTATAGAGCCTGTGTGAGGGGAAGTGCTCTGTTTCACTCTGTCCCAGCAGAATACTGCTCCACAAGATCTTCTGCCAGGCTTAGGCACTTCCACTTTCTAAATAAAACCTGGGTGCACCCTTGCCATGGATGATGGACTCAGCAGAAATTTTAGACAGTACCTAAAATAGTATGAAAACAGCGGAGGCAAAAGAAGAAAAAGTTTTTTAGGAAGGAGGTTAAGATGTAACTAAGAATAAGATGATGGCAAAATAAATAAATCTCTTCCTCACCCTCAGGGAACTCATGTTCTAGAGGGTCCTTGTGAATGTAAAAAGGTAGAGTTAAATTTCATGGCATCCAGCAAGCAATGCGCCTTCCTTCCAGGAAAGGAAGCAAGAAGTGGAGGAGAGAGTGATGAAGAGATGGGAGGGATGATTCTTTGTTTAATCAAGGACTGTTAGCACTCCAGTATTCATTGTGACTGTTGTGTGTTTACAAGCTTTGCTGGATACAGGCAGAAGGGTGGATTAGGAAGAAGTGCAGCTCCAGGTGTAGTTCTGTGTGATGGAATTGGCCTGTAAAGGAGCAATCACTGCAGGGGAAACTCACGTGGGAGCTGGAGCTTTCCATCTCATGGGCTGCACAGCTGCTGTGCCAGGTCAGACATTTCAGTGGAATGGAGAAGCAGAAGTTCAGAACTGTCATTCACAGTACACACATCCCATGTGAGACAAGTGCACAGCCTGTTGATTTCAGTGCTTTATCTCTTTTCCCACTCTAGGAGCACAAAGCCAGTTCCATCACACTCTCTAGATCAGCAAATTCTCCTCATGTCCTTCTGAGAAGCTTTTCTGAGACCTTTCCCACCCGAGGACCCAGAGCTCCATATCTCCACGGCTCTGTCCTGAGAGTTTCATCACTGTGATTACCCAAGAGCACTGCACTCCTTCTGGGATAGGTGTGGTGACTTCCCAGGCTTTTCCTTCTGGGCTGGTGTGTTCCCACACCCTCTTCCTCAACAGAGCAGGGTGGTACTTAGCTTTTTGTGTCTGTTACATCTTCTATATTCACACATATTATGAAAACATTTTCAGAGAGACGGTGCAGAGAATATTATGGAGCTTGTGGTTTGGGTTTTTTCCTGATCCATTTCTCCCTTATTGCATTATTTCCTGTCAAAGTTTTTTTTCCTGGGGGGGAAGTACTCTTTAAAAATATCTTTTAAAAATATCTAAGTCTTTGGGGGTGTTACTCAGCAGCGTCTGGATTTGTTTGGTAGTCTGCAGAAGTGCTTTGTGAAGCAAAAACTGAGTCACATGTGATTTATAATGACCAACTTTGTCAGACTGAAGAAATATGAATCCTTGGGTAAATCAAGCAGTGCTGTCCCTGAATGTGGTGCTATGAAATCCTAATGTTAAAAAAAAAGGCCTGGTGAGTAATGAGCACTCTGTAAAACACAAAAAGGGTATTGCAGAAAGACTTTGACTAACGCTGCAGTAATACAGCTATCAGCATTGAGCAAATCAGAAAAAAACCTGGTACAGCTCACTTCCTTTTGATCTGGGAGATCTCAGACTCTGTGCTTGGAGCTGGTTCAACAAAGGTAGCCATACCCTTGTTGTGAAAACATTGCCCCATAGCCCTGGGCTAAGGACAGCTTTTGCTAACAATCAAATGAGATCTGGCTGATGTGAATTGCTCATACAGCAAATCAAGCCTAAACATCTCCAGTGGTTTCCTCATGTTTCACCACTTAATGCTTCCACAGTTTTCAGAGGTAATGTTTGATTTTTCTCAACGGATAGCAAAGATATTATTATTAAACTAAATAGAAATAAAAAGGCACAAACCGACCAAAGCAAAGTAATATGTGAAGTCCATCTTTTACTTTGTTTTCTACTGCCTTGTTAGAAACTGAGTTACTTCTTGAGAGGTCTGTTCAGGGCAGCTGAGCCTCTTGGAAAGTCCAAATGTCTGGATGGCAGGAGAGCAAAACATTTACTAAAACTCTCACATCGATGTGGGCACTGAATCCACTTAGAGGCTGAAGTTTATTGCTTACATACAGGACCCCTTGCTGACCCTTTGAAGTAGGACCACAGTGGTTTGCAGGTTTGCAGTTTCTACTGAATTCTGACGCTTTGTCCATTTCTTGCTGCTGCCTTTCATGTCATGAGGTGGAGACTCAAAGGAAAAACATCCTGAAAGACTCTGTTACAGGCTGGGCACTCTGGAATAGCAAAAAAAAACCCAACAAAACTGTCTACCAAAAGTGCTTTGCATCTTGCAAAGTTTAATTCAACGGCGTTAACAGCTTGTTGTCTGAATAAAAACTAACAAGACCAGTAACTTGTACCAGAAATATGAGTTTGATCTGTTGGATAGAGTTGGAATCTTTAGACTCTAATCAATTCCAAAATAATTGCATTCTGTTTTGAATACAAAAAGTTTGGTGGCTTAGAAGGAATCTGGGTCCTGCCTGCTTCTCAGTTGTTGGTTTTCACCACTGGATATCTTAGCCTGAGAACTGAAAGCTACAGGTATTACCGTGGGTCTTCTGGGCAGTCTGGACTTGGTGAAGGGAAGGAGAGATCTTGACTCCATTTCAGAAGGCTGGTTTATTATATTATGATATATATTACATTAAAGAAGACCACACTATAACTATACTACAAAGAACAGAGAGAAAGAAGCATCAGAAGGCGAGACAGGAATAGAAAGGAATGAATAACAAAGTTCTGTGACTCCCAGAGAGTCCGAGAGCTGCTGCCTCCTCGATTGGCCACCAAGTAGAAACATCCCACACTGACCATCGAGGAAGCACCTGCTGCATTCCACAGCAGCAGATAACAAATTGTTCACACTTGAAGCTGAGGCCCTTCAGCTTCTCAGGAGAAGAAAATCCTAGCAAAGGGATTTTCACAAAATATCACAACCACATACAGGTAACAAGTAAATATGGAAACACATAATTAACTTGTTTACATCCTGCAATGTGATCTCATTGGCTGTTCCTTATCTATTTGTTGGTCATGCTGAGAACTAAAACAACTAGGGAAGAAAATCACATCCTCACTGGAAGGGTGCTTGCTGCTCTACACAAACAGGAAAGTCTCAAAGGGTTTGACTTTCACTCCGGTGTCCAGGATTCTGTCAGACAGGTGCCTCAATGCCTCTCTCGGGTACCCTATCGACCAGGGGAGCTCGATGCAAGCAATGGAATCAATCCCTCAGCCTCTCCTGCAACAGAGAGCACTTTCCCTCATTTCCAGTAAGATTGGCTTTGATCAGAAGTGTATCCCGAGCCTGAACACTTCCTTTTCTTTTCCCAGTGGAGGCTGGGGGCTGTGCTGCCATATAGGGAGCTGTGGCTCGGCTCTGGGGCTGTCTAGACTGCTTTGACTGGGATGGTGCTGGGAATTAGGGCCAGACAGCGGCGCCGGCGCCGCTTCCGCCGGCAGCCCGTGAGTCAGAGCCGGGAGCGGAGCGCCGTGCCCGCCGCGGAGCCACGGAGCGGGACGGGACCTCGGCTGGGACAGCCCCGAGGGACACGGAACGGGCACGGGACAGCTGCGGAAGAGCAGCCCTCTCAAAGGGAGGAAAGCCTTTGGGGCGAGGGATGAGTACCCCTGACTCTGAGTCGCTCCTGTGGACTGGCTTTGCAATTTCCGACAAGAAGAAGTGCTGCACAGCCAGTCCCTAGGAAGCCAAAATTGATCATTTGTTAAAAAAAAAAAAAAAAATCAAGTCTCTTAAAGATAACTTATCCTCCAGTGCTTGTGTGATGTTGTGAGGTTATATTGTCCCTAGGAAGCCAAAACTGATCATTTGGGTAAAAAAAATTCTAGTGTTTTAAAGATAATTCACCCTTCACTGCTTGTGTGATGTTGTGAGGTTATACAGTCCCTAGGAAGCCAAAACTGATCATTTGTTTAAAAAAAAAATAAAAAAATCTAGTGTCTTAAAGATAACTTATCCTCCAGTGCTTGTGTGTTGTGAGGTTATACAGTCCCTAGGAAGCCAAAACTGATCATCTGGTAAAAAATAATTCTAGCATCTTAAAAATAATGTATCCTTTGCTGATTGTGTGATGTTGGGAGGTTATACAGTCCCTAGGAAGCCAAAATCGATAATTTGGTTAAAAATAATTCAAGCATCTTAAAAATAATGTATCCTTCCCTGATTGTGTGATGTTGTGAGGTTATACAGTCCCTAGGAAGCCAAAACTGATCATTTGGTAAAAAAAAAATAAAATTCTAGTATCTTAAAGATAACTTATCCTTCGCTGCTTGGGTGATGGGTTGAGGTTATGCAATCAAGTAGAGAAAATCAATCCTCCTTTTCCCTAAGTTACTTGCTGATCAAAGTACTCACAAACCATTCTTTTGGTTTATTGCCCTATTTACTGGAGTTTGGAAACTTATTAACTCATCTGCAGTTTTGCTTTGATCAGGTCTGTAGCGCAAAAGCTCTGAGATAAGTCAGTAAATAACAATAAAAGTAATGGGGAGTTTTTGTTTGGTTGGTTGGTTGGGTGGTGTTTGGTTTTTTTTTAACCCGTTGAGGCAGCAAAGTTAGAAAAATTAGCAACAAGTATCACGTTTATGTATAGGAACTCCCCTTCTTGATAGATTTTTTTAAGAGGCTTTCTGAAGAAATGATAATGAATAGCAGGAACAAGTGAAGGGGACACAGGAGTAGCTGGTGCTTCTTTGGACTTTCTTCTGCTTATTCTGGAAATGTTTTTCTTTTGGGATTCCTGTTAAACTATATCAGCCCCTTGGTGAATATGCATGGGGTATTTTTAACTTTTATTTAGGGCTTGAAACATCATTATTTGTTCTGTCACCTTTTTATCATGCTCACAATGAGGAAAGCAAAAAGTTTAGACTGTTGGTGGCAATAAACTCCAGTCCTGTTATGTTGTACAAATTAATACTCTGAATTAATAGACATCATTTGCTCATTGTAGGTGTTCATGTTTTCTTTCCCCCAGACGCTGCTGTACTCGGCAGATGTTGAACTCTCACATGGGCTGAGGAGGACAAGGCTGCAGCTGACTGAGCCAGGATGACAGTGCTAAAGTGTTATTAGTGAGAGAGGATACAGGAGCTACAAAGTGCACCTGAAGAGATTGGAGCTGCACCGGGAGGTTCCTCCCCCGGGGAGCAGTGCAGGGGTGCAACAGTAACAGAAACCTCCATCAGGGAGGATTTGTGGATTCCCTCTTCCCAGCCTTGCGCCTGCTGCTCGGCATTCCTGTGGCTGGGGAGACGCTGGCGCCCTGGAATGTAAAATTACTTCATTTAATAGCCTATGTGTTTGAGAATCAGGATTTTCCTCCACGGCTAGGTCCACAGTGGCACTCCCTTCACTCTTTGCTTAGCCGCTTTCCTGGAAGACTTGTTCAGAAAGGCTTCACCAAACAGATTTAATAAGACCAGGCACGGACGTGTCCCCCTCTTCAAATTTCTAGCATTGCTTCATAGGATGGTACAATGGTTTGGGTTGGAAGGGACCTTAAAGACCATTTCGGGCTGGGACACCTTCTACTATCCCAGGCTGCTCCAAGCCCCATCCAACCCGGCCCTGAACACTTCCAGGGATGGGGCAGCCGCAGCTTCTCTGGGCAGCCTGTGCCAGGGCTTCACCAGCGTCACGAGAAAGAATTTCCTTGACCTTTTTCCAGCCTCGGCTCGGGCAGAGATAAGAGCGGGACGCCTGGGGCGAGGGCAGCTCCGGGGCCGTTCCGCGGCGGCCGCTCCGCGCCGGTGCCGGGCGGTGCCGGGCGCTCCCGGCGGAAGGGAGCCGCGGCCCGGGCGCGGAGCGGCCAGGGCCCGCCCCCGGCACCACATGATGCCGCCTCTCCTTCCTGCCGCCCCCGTCCCGGCAGAAAGGGGAAGTGCCCGCGCCGCGCTCCCGCCCCGCCGCGGGAAACGCGCGGCCCCTCCGCCCCCTCGGCGCGGGGCCGGCGCGTCCCGGCAGAGCCATGGCGCGCCTGGGCTCCGTGCTGCTCCTGCTGGGCGCCGCGCTGGCCCCGGGCAGCGCCTTCAACCTGGACGTGGAGCGCCCGGCCGTCTACTCGGGCCCGGCGGGCAGCTACTTCGGCTTCGCCGTGGACTTCTTCGCGCCCGACCCCTTCTCGTAAGTGCGCGTCCCGCCCCGCCGAGCCGCTCCCCGCCGCGCCGAGCCCCGAGCCGCGCTGTCCCGGAGCCGGGCGGGGGACGCGGAGCTGCCCCCGCTCCCTCGGCAGCCGAGCCGCTGCCGGGCGGGCCGGGGCGGCTCTCGGGGGGGACGCGGCTTTGCTCAGGCCCCGGAGCGGGGATGGAGCCGGTGCCGGCCCCCGGCGGCGCCCAGCGGGGACCGCCCCGCATCCCTGCCCCGCCGGGGCGGCTCCGGCGGCCGAGACGCCCTGGCCGGGGAGCCAAAGCCGATCCCGAGCGGCCGGCGGCTCCGGAGGGACGTGAACCTTGTGCCGCGGGATTCTCTGCATAGCCTGGTCTCATGCAAACGATGGTGGTGCCAAATACAGTGTAGGAAGATGTAGTTTTGGTGTTTTGGTTCGTGAAGCTGTGTCCCGTGGCATTTCAGAAGATCTGCCGTTCTCTCCCTGAGTGTGTTTTGCGGGAGTGCTGTGTTTGAGTTGTGGTGAGTCTGTGCGAGTCACCAAGCAGCCTAGAGAAGGAAAAGTTCTGTGTAAGCACTCTCCACGTCTGCTTCCTGAATATGTTCCCGTTTCATGTTAAAGATTAGGCAGTGTGTAGTCGCTGTTGCGTT